>NC_059328.1:189103186-189413782 GCF_018350155.1 Leopardus geoffroyi | reverse complement strand
TTGAAACCTTCTAAAAAATGTAATAGAAAAAATAAAATGAAATAAATAGAAGCAATAAATTCAATAAATCATAATTATCTTTACTGATTTGAGACATTTTCATCACAAATTCCTGAAACCCTTAAAAAGGAAATCTTCACATTTACATGTGCTCTATTTTATACTTGCTGCACCAGTTTGTTTCAGTGTTACTTATCTAAAACATGGTTTTTTGTTTTTGTTTTCACTGAATAAAACAGATGATTTTAAATAATTGTAAAGAAAATTCTTCTATAAATTTTTATTAGTCCTGACTTGAACAGATCATATCTATTCAAAAAGCTTCCCTAAACAGAATCCTTTACTTCTCATAAATTTTTTACTCATTCATAGAATTATAAAGAAAAGGGCAATAGATACTGGGGGCAACAGAAGAATTGCAGAGGGAAAGGTTCTCAAAGATTCCATGGAGAAGAGAATTGGATGTAAGGAAATCTATGATTTGTGGAATAAAAAGGAATATTATTTTGTAAGAAGCTATTATTATCTTTTTTCCCCCTTCTGATTAGAAACCCCTTTATGAAAGCCACACACTCACTCACTCCTGAAAAAAAAAAACTGCAGTTAACACACAGAATTTCCACACAATTTCAGGGGATTCATATATTACCCCAAACCCGTGGTATCTCAGATTAAGGACACTTGTAGTTGTAAAAGCTCTCTGACCTAACTCAAAAGGATGACCTTATAAAAGCACTAGGCTTATCAACCACTTTGAATTCCAAAATAAATTTATCAGCATTTTACTTTAAAATTTCGAACAGTAAAACATAATGTAACACTTAACTATGTATAATAAAATTAATTATAATCTTAAAAGGTATACATAACATGAAATAGAAATGTGTCTTTAACAATTACTATGTCTAAGTGACTACTTTAATGATGCATTATCTTTTTAATTCATGTATCAATCACATGGAAGTTCTAGGTAAAAATGTTAATGTATTTGGGTATCATTGCTAACACTTCTAATTATTGGGGAAACACAGTATTTGCTTAGTAAAGAATAAACCAAGAAATTTTGAACTTTGCAGATAATAAACTATGCTACTTAAAGGATCCAACTGTCAAAATTATAATCAGCATTTTTCCTTAATTATACTACTAATGAAATACACCTGCAAAATATATCTCAGCTTCTCTTATTCCTACTCAACCTTTATTATTTAAGCATATAATAATACATTTCAATAAGTTCTCATTAGTAATATGCTAGCAGTAGTGGAATGACCCAATGTACCGGTTTCAATAGTCTTATAGTCAACTTATCATGAAAACCTGGAATTTACACTGAGTTTTGAAAATCTAAGTGTGCAACAGATGCCTTTAAAATATTACCTCCAATCAGGAGTTCCATAAATAAACTGATATATTTTTAAATATGGTGGTCAGTAAATAGGAAAATGATTAACTAAAGAATATATTAAAAGCCATGTCTCTCAACTGTCCCATCATCTGTACTATTTTATTAGAAATACCTTAAATTTTGTTGTTTGGAATAATAAGGGAATCATATGGTATTTCTTAATTTTTTAGAAGTTTTTTTTTTTTTTAATGGATCTAATGATCTTTAGGAATGAACCACAAATCTAATTCAAATGTATGTTTTCAAATCCACCTTAGTGTAGACCAATAATTAGTCAATACAACTGGATTTAATATTAACCAGAAATTAAAGTGGCTAATAATACAACCTATGCCTTTATACACATTGCATATTCAATTTTGATAATCCCTAAATGATTTTCAGTGATAAAAGCCCTGAAACATTCAGATAGTTGAGAGATGTGGTTAAAGTGACGAAGCAATAAATCAAGTTTCAGTTATCCATGACAGAAGATGGAAATAGTAATCACTTGGAATCTTGAGTATTATATTCAGTTTCTCCAGCTGAAATCTGGCTGAGCCGCTTGCTAGATCCCCACAATTTTCGAGAAAGCTGACCTGAACGCATCTGTTTAAGGTAATCCAGAGAAATGAACAACAGATGTGATTAAGAAAAAAAGAAAGAAAAAAAAGAAGTGAGACTGATATATAAGACACTGATTTTGTAGGATGCAGAATGTAAGAATGTAAGTTTTGTTAGCAGAATCATTCATATTAACATTTTAATGATTCTTGATTAATAATAATTAAAGAAAGGCTTCTCTATACCAATTGTCTTTCAACTGAGAAAGGTCTAATGCCAATGTGTAAATTTTAAAATTAAATGTCCCAGTTTGTCCAAATTATCAGTCCTTTTCTTTATAAATTAAAGAAATATATTTCACAGTTCATTAAAATAATCTTCTGAATTTTACTTTAGCTAATAAGACACATAATTTTGAGGATTTTCTCCTTTTATATTTAAAGTACTATTGATGCTAATCACAAGGATAATAAGAAAGTACAATAATGTTCTGATGGAAACAAAATAATTTTAGAGTATTTTGATATAAGAATTTCAAAAAATGACATTTAGCAACAAAATGATAAAATATAATTTAGAGAACAAGTATAGCATAAGCTCTCTGAAGGTGAGAATCACATTTGTTCACCATTAAATTTGTACCATCTAGCACGCTTCTCAGCACATAACAATTATTAATTAAATATTAATCCAATCGGTAAATAAATGCCCCTCTAAAAGTGCTTATAATTCTAGGTAAGGCAAAAAAGAATCCATGTGGGACACATTTCTCAAACTAACAATATGACTTGTTGGAATTACTTTCCCAAGTATAATCTATTTTTTATTTCTCTGCCAGCCTTTTTTAATGGTTACCCTTCTCTAGGGTACATTTATTAAAGGGATAAAAAAAAAAAAACCAAGCCTCATGCAAAGACACTTTAGCATGCTTGTTTTGCATTTTCATTTTCAGAAACATTATTTCCATTAATCTATTATCACTTTACCATAAGATTAATAAATATGAATTTCATACTGACAGTGTAATATACAAAACTGATACATGGCTTAAAGTACACATTAATCAAGACTTTGATCTTTTATGATAAATTTAGATCTTTACATAAAGATCTTTTCATAACTAAAGCTTTAATCATACTGTCATATGGAATTATATCTTAATTATGCAAGATTCTAAGTATTTGATTATGTACTAAAGTAGATCCATACTGCAACTGATACATCCAAAGATGTAAAACAGATAAAAAATACTTTTATTCCAAATCTGCACACAATTCAGATTCTATGTGTTGTAGACTACATAAAACTTTCAAGAAGGACAAAAAACTTACTTAATAAACAGTACAAAACACTGATTTAAGCCTACAAAATGAAGTTGCTTAGGCGTTTTTGTTCCAATCGATTTTTAAAAGAAAAGTGTGTGCACATAATGGTCACTTCATATAAAAAAATTCAGTAAAATCAGAAACTGAAAAATTACTTAAGGTGGGGAGATGCAGGCAAATTTAAAGGACACTTGAGTAATCCACAGAAAGTGAAACATACTCAAAGAGAAGAAATGCCTAAAATGTTTTAAATGTAAGTGAAATACCAAGATACAGACTTGCTGACATTCTGTGGGGGACTGTTACAACTGAAGGTAAATGGTGCAATCACTTTAATTTAATAAGACCTCTCTTTTGTTATAATAATATCCTGAACAGGTATAAGAACTGATGAAAACTTAGCAAAAAGGTTCCTATGATCCGTGGTAGATTTATTAAAAGCAGTGACACTGTGTTATTCACTAATGACTTCTCTTGAAACAACTACTACAGATGCCATATTTTATTTTAGATTTCTCAGAAAAGACTGATAGTATCAATAAAAATTGATAATGCTTAATTTGACTCTATGTAATACAATTAACTTTCTAACAGAATCACTATATTACTTGGAGTATAGCCACCAACTTTTCTAAGAAACAGTATCAGATTTATGATATCTGAATGTTCAGTAATTGATAAACCACTGGCAAATAAATTTACAGTAACTACAGGAAACTCACCGAGAATTAGGATATTATATGGGGATATCTGTAGTTCCAAGTAAAAAAATGATGCTTTTACAAAAGGATAATTGACATACAGTCATACTGGTATTTATTGAAATTAAAGTAAATAGTTTTATTGTTTGAGCCTGTATTTAATTTTTTATAAAGGCTCTTATTTATTAAAAATCCAAGTCGTGTCTTGAATCTAGATTTGGAAAGACAGAAAATAAAAGAACTTTCTTATTCATTTAGAGGACAGAAACTGTCAAATGTATGCCTTCAATTTAAGCATAATATAAACATCACTCTTGAATACTAGCTTTATCGCCTTTTCATTTACTGCCCTTTGAAAAATCAAATTTGGTTAATTTGTTCATCCATAATGGAGACTTCTGATTCAGCTGGAACAAAGGAGAACCAAAGGAATCCCCAATAGTACGGGAAAAGAAGTTCTTGATGCTATGTTTTACCTCAGCTGGCTTGCCAACACCCACTACAATCAATTTGCCATCTTCTAATCCTACAAGAATATGGCTGTATTCTTTGGTTACACAAACACAGTGGATAGGCATCCGCATGGCTAATGGATTCATGCTGAGATTCAAACTAGAAAAGAAAGAAAACACACACACATAATTACATGGATACATAACGTATTCATGGAATTTAATACCTGGAAGATAATTTAATGATCACCTGGTTCTCCATTCTAATTTTACAGATGTGTAACTTAGATTCAGAAAGGTTGAATGGCTCACACAAGGGCCTACATTATAGCATTACTTAAAATACTTAATCTATCTTTTCTCATTCTCAACATCTGTTTTTCTTCTAACTATATATACAACCAAATATATATATTTTTTCTTCTAACCAAAATCTTCTCACTAAAAGATTTTCATCTTGTTGATTAAAAAGCTAAAACAGTGTGCATGTGTTGGGGGGTAAGGTCAATAAAATCGGTCTATTTGCCTTGTCTTAGAAGATATATGTATAAATATATAATATAAAATAATACATAATATTTAAAACCATAAATATATGGTTATGATATAAAAACATAACTCAACTATGGAAAATATCCATGGCTTTTAGGATTACAGAATGAAGAATCCTCTGAAGTACATACTGTGTTTAGACTAACCTGCTACAAGATCTCATTCATTTTCCTGATTTGAGATTCTCTTAATAATACCCTGAGTAAAACAAAATGTTGGAAAGATATGATTCAAATAGGGATTCAGTGCTCTTCCACAGGAGAAAGAATGACAAAAATGAGAAGGGACATACAAAAACAGGGATGGGTGTTGGTACAGAAATGATTCTGACATGAATGTGGTAGGATAGAGCACAATGGATCAGGAAATGATTTATAAGAAAGGTTTGGGGGGAAAAAAAAGAAAAGAAAAGAAAGGCTTGGAAGGGGCCAAGATAGTTTCAGTAGTGTAAATAAGCCACAATAAATTTTTTAAAAATGGAAGAAAAGAATGTATTTGGGCATAACAAATACAAATACAGGAAATAACAGTGCTTTGTATACATAAACTAGTAAATACGAAGAATACAGAGCTCAAAAACGTATCCACTATTTAAACATCCTTTCCCTTCACTTTAATAACAAGACTCCCCACCCATTTTACACACACATACACACAATCATGAACACATACATTAGCCTTAAAAATACCTTAGTTTGTTTTACCGCAATTAAAAAAAAAATTAAACCCTAACTTTAGTTTGTAAAAATTCAAACTATAATTGAACAAATTTCCAAATCCATAATTGAGGCTTGGCACTATGAAATTTTTTTTCTGTTTTTTAAAAAATTTTACTTGTGGTAAAATACACGTAACAGAAAATATCCTACATTTTAAAAATGTACATCTATATTTCACTTACTAATCCAGAAATTCTTTAGCTTTCTCAATTTTTTTCAGAGTTATCAAAAAAAAGACATGTTCATAATAAATGATAAACCAAAAGATTAGAAATCTTTGATTCCTGATTTCCACTCTAGGCTGAAAGTATTACTACTTTTTCTTTTCCTTTTTTTTTTTTTAAGATTTTATTTTTAAGTAATCTATACAAACAATGTAGGGCTTGAACACACAACCCCAAGATCAAGAGTCGCATGCTCCATCAAGTGAGCCAGCCAGGTGCCCTATTACCACCTTTTCTTAAGTGAGATTTCAACAATTCTTTTTATTTACCTGTGGAGATCTCTTATGGACAGGAAACCTTGTAAACTGCCCGTGATAATGTGTTCTCCAGTGATACACAGATCTGATATTTGTTCTGTCAGGACTTGAGACCCTAAATATTTGCCATTTACAGAAAACAGATGTAGTGCACTCTTATCCTATAAAGATTAGATGAAAATAATTTAATGATCTCAAAATTTAATGATTTAATGATTTCAAATTTAATGTTGAAATAAACATACAGTTATGTATAAGAGAGTGTGTAGACACTATTATTAAAGTGATTTTAAATCAGAAATAATTTCATACTTTAAGAAAATATTTAATAACTAAATAATTGCTAAGTAAACAATATTAAACAGGAACTCTCACCCCTCCAAAAGAATTAAAACCTCATCCAGTCTAAAAAACCCCGCATTCTTAACATAAAACAAAAAGATTCTCTTAACTTTTTTTAAAGCTATAAGGTTTTTTTTTTTAATTTTTATTTAACGTTTATTTATTTTTGAGAAACAGAGACAGAGAACGAGCAGGGGAGGGGCAGAGAGAGAGGGAGACATAGAATCTGAAGCAGACTCCAGGCTCTCAGCTGTCAGCACAGAGACTGACATGGAGCTCGAACCCATGACCTGTGAGATCATGACCTGAGGTAAAGTCAGTTGCTTAATTGACTGAGCCACCTAGGTGCTCCCCCCTCCCTTTTTTTTTGAGAAAGAGGGAGAGAGAGGGAGCATGTGTGGGGGAAGGGCAGAGAAAGAGGTAGACAGAGAATCTGAAGCAGGCTCCAGGCTCTGAGCTGTCAGCACAGAGCCCGATGCAGGGCTCGAGCTCACGAACCATGAGATCATGACCCGAGCTGAAGTCAGACACTTAACTGACCAAGCCACCTGGGTGCCCCTGTAAGTTTTTTTTTTTTTTTTTTAACTTTTTAAGTAATCTCTACACCCAATGTGGGGCTCAAACTCACATCCCTGAGATCAAGGGTCTCATGTTCTATCAACTGAGCCAGCCAGGTGCCCCAAGATTCTCTTAGTTTTTAAATAGCTTTATCATGGAAAGAAAAATAAACATAATTCATGGCTTGTTTTTTCATACCCAGGCTGTGCAAAAAGAATTTAATTTGGTTATAATTTCCACTTAAGTTTATGAAGTCCCACATAATCAGAAATTCTTTTTGAAATCATGTATTATATAAGTCCATATAAATCCCTAAAACAAAATAATATCTCATAAATACAGTATAATATGGAAAGGAAAAGATGGGCTTATAGATAGTCTAGCCCTACTGTATGAAACTGTTATATACCTTGAGATTGGTCTTTTCTTCAATGCTGGAATAGATGACAATATGTCCTTCCCAAGATATCGCCAAATTAGGAACAGTGAGGAGTAGAGAACTCTCGCAAGGTGGTCGTAAAGTCCTCATGTACTGACCTTTCTGAATGGTATGTATAATCACAGTGCCATCCTACACAGAAAATATTAGAATATGAAAAAAAGAAACAGAACAACACAAAAAGAAAGAGGGCCAGATAAATAAATACAGGAAAGGAACTTAGAAAATGATTATTCTACCAAGGCACATGTACCTTAGGAAAAATTTCAATCTTGAAATTTGAAATAGTCTTTTATTTCATAAAATGCCCTCTTTCCTTAACTTATAAGACCAATAAAATCCCAAAATAGAATCCAGTCTGTTTAAGTTTCTTCTTTCTGGATTAATCCTACTTCTGCAAGTCATACACAAACAATAAAGAATTTCTATGCTTTTACCAATTCTAGAAAAAAAATTATTTTTCCAATTTTAGCATATGTGCTTCTAAAGCAAGCATGAAAAGAATTTAAATTTAAATATTGTTTCACAATTTGTAGAAAAAACTAGCATTTCTTAAAGGTGAAATCTTACCCTTGATCCTGACACTGCCATGTCAAGTTCAGTGCTGATGCCAACACTCAATACCTCATCAGTGTGTCCATACAGAATCTGAAAGGGTTTCGATGCTAAGCCCACGGGAACACCTCCCTAGAGTTAAAACATAGAAACAAAGGTAATTTTCCAGTCGGCTATTTTCTACAAAAAGGCTTATACTATATTTAAATTGTCTAATCGCAAATGAATATTGCAAAACAAGTTCTTACTACTGCATCTATTTATAGTAGTATTCATTCTTGTGTTTTTCCTTGGATTCCTAAATTATTCCTGGAGAATTCCCAAATTCTCAGCCCCTTTTGAGGCTCTAAAACTTAAGCAGGCCCAGGCTCTGAGCTGTTGGCATAAAGCCTGACATGGGGTTTGAACTCACAAACTGTGAGATCATGACCTCAGACGAAGTCAGACACATAACTGACTGAGGCACCAAGGTGCTCCATATGGTTTTATTATAGGAATTCCAGAATGGTTCAAGCCTAGGAGAATTTTCAACATAATACATTAAGAGAAAATAAGAGAAAAACTATAAATTAAAAGAAGACAAACTGTGAAAAATAGCTAAAAAGGACATTATGGGAACTACTAGCAAAATTAGAACATGAACTGTGGATTAGATAACTATATATATTATATATTGTATAGGTGTTCTGATTTTGATAGCCAAACTGTGATTATATATAAGAATGACTTGTTCTTAGAAAATATACACTAAAGTGTTTAGGGGTAAACGAACACAGTATCTTTACTGAGAGAGAGAGAGAGGGCAAGGGCAAAGGGAGAGAGACAAAGGATCCAAAACAAGATCCGTGCTGAGAGCAGAGAGGCTGATGTGAGGCTCAAACCCACAAACCACAAGATCATGACCTGAGCCAAAGTCGGAAGCTTAACTGACTGAGCCATCCAGAGGCCCCAATATCTACAACTTTTAAATTGTTAAAAAAAAAAAAAAAAAAAGATGCTGGGAGCGAAAGACATTAGGAGAGAATAATAAGACAAATGCAAAAATGTACTATTTTTGTAACTTTTCTGTAAACTACTAAAAAGCTACCAAAAGAAAAAAAAATCAGAAGGAAAGTAACTACTTAAATATCAAAAAAAAAAAAACCCACAACCCAACAGCAATGTATGGTGAAACGCAACAGCAAATGGTATACTAAATGGCACAATGGTGAAGGCACTTTCATCAAAATCAGACATAAGACAGGGATTCTCACTATAATTTTCTTACTCTATTACACTAGCTAATAATGTAATAAGATAAAATGAAATCATTTTATTGGAATCATTATATTGGAAAAGATAAAGACATCCACTTTTACTTTCAGATCACATGATTATATATCTTATCTACTTTGTTATCAGAAAACCTAAAAGATACTAATAATTATAAGAGCTGGATAAGAAGATTTGGTAAACCAATTAGATAACTGTATAGAAATCAATAGCTTTTTTTTATACTAGCCATAATCATTTAGAGTAAAAGTGATTTAGGGGTGCCTGGGTGGATAGGTTGGTGGTTAAGCATCTGACTCTTGATTTCAGCTCAAGTCATGATCTCACAGTTCATGAGACTGAGCCCTGTGCACTGGGCTCTGTGCTGATAGTGAAGAGCCGTTTCGGGATTCCCTCTCTCCTGTCTCTCTGCCCCTCCTCCAGCTTGTGTGTGCTCTCTCTCAAAATCAAAAAGAAGTAAAAGTGACTTAAAAAAGTCCCTTCAAAATAGTAATAATACAATAATCAGAAATAAACTTAAATAGGGGTGCTGGGGTAGGAGACACCGGTTAAGCGTCTAACTCTTGACCTTGGCTCAGGTCATGATCTCATGGTTCGTGAGCTTGAGCCTCACATTGGGCTCTGTGCTGACAGTGCAGACAGAGCCTGCTTGAAATTCTCTGTCCCTCTCTCTGCCCTACCCCACTCCTGCTCTGTCAAAATAAACTTAAAAAAATTTTTTTTTAAAGAAATAAACATAAACAAGTACAGAACCTAATGGAAAAAAATAATTAAAAGATTTTGTTGAAAAACATTAAAAAAAGAACAGAAACAAATATGGAAAGACATGTCCTATTTCTGGATAGGAATGATTATAAAAATGCCAATGCATACCAAATTAATATATAAATTAAATATAATTTCATCAAGACTAAGAGATTTGTGAGGAAGATATGGTTAAAATATTTTTTAAGTTCATATGGAAGAATAAATACTAATATAAGACTAGCTGAGAACATTTTTTTAAGGAAACATAGCAAGAGGAGATTTGTTTTACCAAATATTAAAATGAAAATATTTTGGTGTTGCTATAGAAACAAAATGGCGAATCTAGAAGAAGATCCAATTCAGTAGGTAGTCATTTATGCTGGCATAAATGACTTTCCACTGAAAGTAAACATAATAATACATTTTAATATTCTATATTATTATAGAATATATATTACATACTCTATATATTCTATCATATGTATCTATTTTTTTTTTAGTTTATCTTTCTTTTTGACAGAGAGAGACAGAGCACAAGCAGGGGAGGGGCAGAGAGAGAAGAGAGGGAGACACAGAATTTAAAGCAGGCTCCAGGCTCTGAGCGGTCAGTACAGAGTCCGATGCGGGGCTTGAACCCACAAACTGCGAGATCATGACCTGTGCTGAAGTCGGACGCTTAACCGACTGAACCAACCAGGCGCCCCTATCATATATATCTATATATTACATATATAATACTCTTATTCTCTATTATAAAAAGAAAAATTAATTACCAAAGGATTGAAGATTAAAATGTTAAAAAAAAAAAAAGTTAAGAAAAATATTATAAGAAAATTTTTAGGTAATTATTTTAATAAATTTGAAGTAGAAGAAAGCCTGTCAAGTAGAAAATCTAAAAGCCATAAAAAAGACACTTTACTTCCTTGAAGCAACATCATAATGAGTATAATATGGCTGATAAAAATTATAAATCTGTAATTTCTAGTAGTCCCACCAGAAAGGAAGATTATTTAAATGTGTAACTAACCTGTTGTATTATTTGCCATATCATACATGTAGTGTCTCTCGAACCAGAAATCAAATGTATTCCACAATAATCTGTAGCTAAACAAGTAACAATATCTGTAAGAAGAAAGGAATTACAAAAAAATGAAATGGCATGGTTTTGCTGGAACAGAACTAAAAGGGCAATTTTAGTTCATGGTCAAACTATTACTAAATTGGTTGTTCTAGCAGGAGAAATGTAGGAACGGCAATGGAAAAGCACTGGGGAAGAATAACACAGGAAACAAGCATTTCTAAACTCATGTAGAGGATCTTTCTTTGAGGTCACCCAGCTTTGAGAGTTAAGAGTACACACGGGGCAGGGAAATGTCCATCAGAGTCCTGCCAGTGGGTTAGGAGGCTTGAAATGGATCCCCAGGTAGTTTTGATAGGCCTCTCTGCTCTCTTACTCTCTCATCCCCATTTACCTTCTACTCCCATTAAGAACTGAAATCCTGTGGAATATATGCCCCTAATCAAAAAAGTACATATTACACTGCAAATTCACACAATATAAAATACATTTCTACTAAAAGGTAAAAACCTGAGCTAAGTGGCATCTCAGGAGCCACTGGTACAGAATTAGTAGCAGACTCCCATTTCCCTTTTGTAATAGGTTTATCAGGAGGAAATCTACACCATGTCTTATTCTTATACCAAAATGAACAGCCTAAGAAGTACCAGGTTAAACCGCATTCAATAATTTACCTCTTTCATGCCTAACTATTAACTAAGTAATAGGGCAGGTGATGTCTTCTTCAACAACGACAGATTTTTTTTTTAAGTTTTGTCTTAAAATTCTTACCTGTATCAACCAATTTTTTTAAAAAAGGCTTAGCCTAACATCTTTCAGATACTATGAAGCTGTATTTAATTTATATGGTATTTAGTATACCCCAAAACATTAAATACTCTTAAAGAAAGCATATAATGTTCATAACATTGCTCTATCAAAAAAAAGTTCACTCAGCTTCAAAGGTAAATACTAATGTTTTTTATAAGGAGGATGTACTACTTTTGTAGTTAGAAGACACAGGGAAACTTTGCTTTTTTGGGAGAAAAAAGTCAACACTTACCCATGTGTCTAATATTGTGTGAGATAGTTTTGCCTTTTGTAAGTGACATCACTTGAATGCTATTATCCCAGTGTCCAGCACTGAAAAGCAACTTTGCATCATGTGATACTATGAATAGCTTAGAAGTTATTTCCAGCCCTGGAGCAAAAGGACCATTCATACTACGCTGAGTTCTGTAAACATAATTAAATATTAGACTTTTCCATAAAAGACCATTTACACTGATATCAACTATTTTTTAAATCTCTTTAAAAAAGAAATAAAAATAAATCTCAACTGTTCAATTGAAATGACCATTAGTGAATGATAAAGATTTTCAGAAAAAATTAATCTTATTCATATTTTTCATCAAATAAAAATATACATAATAATCTCAAGGGTTAAGCTAAAGAAGTTGAGACTGGTGAAGGTGTGAAAAAGATTTAAATCTTGTCTTTCAAAGCCAATTTAGTAAGATTGTCGATTCTGTAAAATGTAGTATCAAACTATTAAGCACAAGAAGGATATGACAGGATGAGGAACTGGAAATCAACTCAAACCAGAAATCTACCTCATAAGCAGTTAAATGTGTATCGAACAATATTCATGAAGATAATTCTTCACTCAAACCAAAGCAAGCATGTTGGTTTTATCTGTTTCCCAGTGAACTAACTGTGAACTCAGTCAACCCAGATTTTGCAGAAAGATACAAAGAAGTGATTGCACTTTAGCGTGCATACAGAGAATGAGGGCCAATTCTCACAGTTCAGCTCTAGAATTTTATTATTCAATATCAATATGCTGAAGGTATGCTTTGTGCCAAACACAAAGAGTACTAAGACCTATGTGGGATAAGAAGGAAAAAAGACATTGCTCCTAATAAACAGCTCAAATAACTCTGAGTAAGGGAAACATCACTTTAACTTAAAATGTAACCTTTGGATACTTAACAAATTAAGGTAAATAATAAATTCTTCTTATATAAACACATAAGGCTTATTTATAAACAACACTGTACAATAAAAATAAAATTAAGCCTCAAAATTATTGCTAATAATTTGTTTCCCTATGATATTATATAAGTTGTTTTATCCTTAAAGCAGTATCAAGTCAGGAAGAGGGAAAGAACAAAAGACAGAAGGAGAGAGAGAAGAAAATCTGGAGGTCTACTGTATTACTATCAAAATGACACCAATCAATCTAGTTGTTTTTTCTGGCAATAAGGTACCAGCTGCACCTGTTTTGCTTTAAATGTTCATTTACTTACTTTGGATTTGTCACAGTTTGATCTTTGATGAATGTAAAGTAATTAGAAATGTTTCTGTCATAAGGCAGCCATCCATGGGTTCCAACAACATAATTCATGCTTACTGTTATCTGGAAGAGAACATATGAAGACAAATATGAAATAAAAGATTAAAGAAAGCAGCACAGAATAACCAAATGCTCACATGATGTTAGCATTTATCATTTAGGGAGTAATGTGGGATTGTGTACTTAAAACACAAAATTCATTAGTCCTTTTTAAGATTTATTTTTAAGTAACCTCTGAACTCCACGTGGGGCTTGAAATCACAGCCCCAAGATCAAGAGTCACATGCTTTGCCAAATGAGCCAGCCAGGCATCCCTCATTAATTACATCTTAATTCTTAAAAAGGGTAGTCTTAATACTAATAAAGTCTTAAGTCTAATAAAGTCTTAAAATGGAAAAGGTCATTTCTTATTTTTATCTTTTATGTTATTGCAAGAAAAACTGTCCAATGAATGTTTCTTTAGTGAGAGAATTTTCGTCATTTCTCAAACTGTATTAGCATTTTAGTTGGCAGTCAGAAGAAATTAAGGGTCAAGTCTTACCATAAAAATACGACATATTATATATAATTTAGAACATAAATCAGAAGTACAATTTATGACAAATTGTTAAGAAGTTCTCTCATCTTAGTGACAGTAAGAGTGAACGTTGTTTTAAAAATGAAAAACTGGGGTGCCTGGGTGGCTCAGTCGGATGAACGGCCGACTTCGGCTCAGGTCATGATCTCGTGGTCTGTGAGTTCGAGCCCCGCGTCAGGCTCTGTGCTGACAGCTCGGAGCCTGGAGCCTGTTTCAGATTCTGCGTCTCCCTCTCTGTGACCCTCCCCCGTTCATGCTTTGTCTCTCTCTGTCCCAAAAATAAATAAACGTTGGAAAAAAAAAATTAAAAAAAAAAAAAAACAAAAAACAAAAAATGAAAAATGAAAAACTTTCCCCCCCCTTGACTATAAAACAGATTAAAAAAAAGATAACTTAAAGAAATGCAGGTATTAAAGGTGAAATCATAAGGATTCCATCATTGAAAAGCACTTTCATTTTCTTTTGTTTATCTTTCTAGATGTTTTCCTAAACAAACACACAATATGCGTAATTAGAAAGATAAGTCTAATTCTGGAATCTCTACTGTTCACTATGCTATACTCTGTTTTTACAATTTGTACCTGACAAAATGAGAATAAGACATACCTAAGTTTGGTCCATGTGCCTGTCCCAGATCCAAGAGCCTTTACTTGCTAGTTCTATGACTTCGAGCAAATTACCTTTCTTTTTTTAAGATTTATTTATTTTTGGGGTGCCTGGGTGGCTTAGTTGGTTGAGTGTCCAACTTCAGCTCAGGTCATGATCTCATGGTCTGTGGGTTCAAACCCTGTGTTGAGCTCTGTGCTGACAGCTCAGAGCCTGGAGCCTGCTTCCAATTCTGTGTCTCCCTCTCTCTCTGTCCCCTAGCCCCCGCTCATGTTCTCCCTCTCTCTCTCTCAAAAATAAACATTAAAACAAAAAGATTTATTTATATTTGAGACAGCGAGCACAAATGGGAAGGGCCAGATAGAGAGGGACTGAAGACCCTAAGTGGGCTCTGTGCTGACAGCAGTGAGCCTGATGCAGGGCTTGAATTCACGAACCATGAGATCATGACCTCAACCAAAGTCTGACGCTCAACTGACTGAGCCACCCAGGTGCCCCTGAGCAAATCAGCTATGAATTTTAGTTTCTAAACTATAGGAAGGAAATAATAATGGTGCCCATCTAACAGGATTATTAGTGCCCATCTAACAGGATTAAATTACAAACTTCGTGTAAACTACTCACTAACATCTCCCACATCTATACCTTCCTCAATTCTGTATTACTTCTCATTTTTATTACTTATACTGCCTTATGATATATTGTAATATCTAATAAGATGTTACATCCTATTTTTCTGGTATAAAATTTTCTGGTATTAGGACACCTGGATGGTTCAGTCAGTTTAACGTGTGATTTTGGTTCAGGTCATGATCTCACAGTCCATGAGTTCAAGCCCCGCGTCGGGCTCTATGCTGTCAGCTCAGAGCCTGGAGCCTGCTTGGGATTCTGTATCTCCCTCTCTCTCTGCCCCTTCCCCAATCGTGCGCGCGTGCTCTCTCTCTCTCTCTCTCTCAAAAATGAATGTGGAAAAAAAGATTAAAAAAATAAAAATAATAAAATGTTCTAGTATTTTCACATCAGAATTACAGCTAACTACTTGAACATTGCTATGAAACTAGAAGAAAACCACAAGAAACACATCTGGAAAGACCACAAATACATGAAGGCTAAATAACATGCTACTAGGCAATGAATAAGTCAACCAGGAAATAAAAGAAGAAATTTAAAAAATACATGGAAACAACTGAAAATGAAAATACAACAGTCCAAAACCTCTGGGATCCAGCAAAAGTGGTCCTAAAAGGGAAGTACAAAGTAATACAGGCCTACCTCAAGAAATAAGATCATTTATATAAATAATAAGAATCTAACCTTATACCTAAAGGAGCTAGAAAAAGAACAGTAAATGAATCCTAAAGCAAGCAGAAGAGGTGAAATAATAGATTAGAGCAGAAATAAAAGATATAGAAACTAAAAAAAACAATAGAACAGATCAATGAAAACAGGAGCTGGTTATTTGAAAAAATTAATTGATAAACCTGTAGTCATACTATTCAAAAAGAAAAGAGAAAAGACTCAAATAAAATCACAAATGAGAGAGGAGAAATAACAACCAACATCACAGCAATACAAACAATTATAAGAGAATATTGTGAAAAACTATACCCCAACAAACTGGATGATCTGGAAGAAACAGATAAATTCCTAGAAACATATAAATTACCAAAACCGAAACAGGAAGAAACAGAAAATTTGAACAGACTAATAACCAGCAAAGAAACTGAATCAGTAACAAAAATAACTCCCAACAAACAAAAAAACCCATGACCAGATGGCTTCACAGGCAAATTCTACTAAATATTTAAAAAAGAGTTAATACCTATTCTTTTCAAACTATTCTAAAAAACAGAAAAAGATGAACAACTTAACTTCATTCTATGAGGCCAGCATTATCCTAATCGCAAAACCAAATAAAGATACCATATAAAAGAGAAATATAGGCCAATATCCCTGATGAACATAGATGCAAAAGTTCTTTAAAAAATACTAGCAAACCAGGGGCGCCTGGGTGGCGCAGTCGGTTAAGCGTCCGACTTCAGCCAGGTCACGATCTCGCGGTCTGTGAGTTCGAGCCCCGCGTCAGGCTCTGGGCTGATGGCTCAGAGCCTGGAGCCTGCTTCCGATTCTGTGTCTCTCTCTCTCTGCCCCTCCCCTGTTCATGCTCTGTCTCTCTCTGTCCCAAAAATAAATAAACGTTGAAAAAAAAAAATTTAAAAAATACTAGCAAACCAGATCCAACAGAACATTAAAAAAAAACATTCACCACAATCAAGCTGGATATTCTTGGGTTGCAAAGGTGGCTCAATATTCACAAATCAACCAACATTATACATCACATTAATAAAAGAAAGGAAAAGAACCATATGATCATTTCAATAGATGCAGGAAAAGCATTTGGCAAAGGACAACATCTATTTATGATAAAAATAAATGGAAAGATATTCCATGCTCATGGATTGGAAGAAAAAATATTTTTAAAAAGTCATACTACTCAAAGCAACCTACAGTTTTAATGCAATCCCTATCAAAATGTCAACATCATGTTTTCACAGAACTAGAACAAACAATCCTCAAATTTTTATGGAAACACAAAAGAGAAAAGCAAAGCTGGAGTCATCACAATTTCAGACTTCTAGTTATATTACAAAGCTGTAGTAATCAAAATAGTATGGTACTGGTACAAAATAGACCCACAGATCAATAGAACAGAACAGAAAACCCAGAAATGAACCCACAACTATATGGTCAACTCATCTTTGATAATGCAGGAAAGAATATCCAATGGGAAGAAGAATGTCTCTTCAGCAAATGGTATTGGGAAAACTGGACAGCTACATGCAAAAGAATAAAATGGGACTACCTTCTTATAGCATACACAAAAGTAAATTCAAAATGGGTTAAAGACTTAAATGTGAAACCTGAAACCATAAAAATCCCACAGGAGAACACAGACAGTAACTTCTTTGACATTGGCCACAGCAACTTCTTTCTAGATATGTCTCCCGAGACAAGGGGAGCAAAAGCAAAAATAAATTATTGGGACTTCATCAAAATAAAAAGCTTCTGCACAGCAAAGGAAACAATCAACAAAACTAAAAGGCAACCTATGGAATGGGAGAGGATATTTGCCAAGAACATATCTCATAAAGGTTAGTATCCAAAATATATGAAGAACTTAATAAAATGGAACACTAAAAACACCAAATAAACCAATTAAAAAATGGGCAGAAGACATGAATAGACATTTTTCCAAAGAAGATATACAGATGGCCAACAGACACATGAAATGCTCAACATTACTTATCATCAGGGAAATGCAAATCAAAACTACAATGAATTATTACCTCACACTTGTCAGAATGGCTAAAATCAACAACACAAGAAACAAGAGGTGTTGGTGAAGATGTGGAAAAGGGGGACCTCCTGCACTGTTGGTGGGAATGTAAACTGGTATGGCCACTCTGAAAACAGTATGAAGTTTCCTCAAAAAGATAAAAATAGGACTACCCTGCCATCCAGCAACCACACTACTAGGTATTTATCCAAAGAATACAAAAGTATTAACACAAAGGGATACAAGCACCCTGATGTTTATAGCAGCATTATCTACATACCATAACCAAATTATGGAAATAGCCTAAATGTCCATCAACTGATGAATGGATAATGATGGAATATTATTCAGCCATAAAAAAGAATGCAATCTTGCCATCTACAAAGACATGGATGGAGCTAGAGAGTATTATGCTAGGTGAAATAAGTTAGAGAAAGACAAATACCACATGATTTCACTCATATGTGGCATATAAAAAACCAAAGAGCAAAGGGGGAGAAACAGATAGAGGGAGAGAGGCAAACCAAGAAACTATGGAGACCAAACTGATGGTTAGCAGAAGGGAGAGGAGTGGGGAGATGAGTGAAATAGGTGATGGGGATTAAGGAGTATACTTGTTGTGATGAGCATTGGGTGATGTACACAATACTATATTATACACCTGAAACTAGTAGTATACTCTATGTTAACTAACCGGAATTTAAATGAAAACTTAAAAAAATTTTTTGACTCTAAAAATTGACCAAAAGCAAAAAATAAATCAAGACACATTGACAGAAAAAAAAAAGTGTATTACAGTTAACTACTTGAAATAAAAGCTGTGTATCTAGAAGATACATTTTTTATACTCAGTTAAAATAATTCCATAAAAATTGTCTTTATTATTTAAAAAGTCGGAGTGTGAGTGGGGGAGGGGCAGAGAGAAAGGGAGACACAGAATCTGAAGGGCTCCAACTCACGAGCAGTGAGATCACGACCTGAGCTGAAGTTGGGACACTTAACTGACTGAGCCACCCAGATGCCCCATATTTTCTCAATTTTTTTGATGAGTTGTAATGTATACAAACATAGCAGTGAGAAAAAGCCATAAATCTACTTACCAGTAACTCAGGACTGCCTTGAGACATAAAAGAGCGAGACTGATTTTTGGGGACAATGGCCTTTATTAGTGGAATACCATCACTAATTCCCTATAAAATAAAAGACGGAGGCTTAGTGGCTGGTTCTGTTATCTTTATTAGTTACAAGTTATTGAAAACTTCTATTTCTTTAAACAAGAATGAACCCGGTAATACAGCATTTTACTCTATCAAAACATATCATTTAATTAAAATGTAGGAAAGGAGAATTACTATGCTGTACTCTTGAAACTAATATAACAGTGTGTGTTAAATGTACTTTAATTCTTTAAAAAGGCTAAAAAATGTAGGAGGAATTATATACCATGTTTGGATGGCATACTTGAAACTTCTCAAACCCATCATTTTCTTGTATTCTACTACTTCACTGTGAAAAAGATGCAGATTTCAAGGAGTATCAACCATTTAAACAGCCAGTGATTTAGAATCTTTCCTTTTCCCTTGCCATACTGGCATTAATATAAAGTAGAAAATATAGACCATATAAGAGTACATTGCTCAAATAAGTCAAATGAGACAACTGGTTATATTCTATAGAATTTCCTTTTGGGTTTAACTTTCAAAACACAGATCTATCCCATTAACTGAGGCAATCTCTGTAAGCTGTAACAATAGGACGAGAAAATAAAGAGTTCTCAGAAAATTGGCATTTATCTTATATAATGTGAAATGGAACAATGATTTGAATTAAGTTTTGTGACAGTAGTTCATAAATTATACCTAACATTTATTAGGTAAATTATAACTTAATATTATTGGGTATATACTATGTACCAGGTGCTATTCTAAGAGCCTCATATGAATAATCAATGATAAACTATAAAAAGTTAGTGCCTATCTTTTCTCTTCACTCTGTAGATCAAGAAAAGAACTTACATTTGAACAAGCATAAATGAAAATGGTGTCTGAAGAAAACTATTTATTAGGCCCTTGCTTTCACTGCTACCTGTTTTCTTCACCATTTTAACTAGGAAGAGATGACCTATAGAGACCTTTTTTCATATGAATGAGTGGGGAAATATCTTCCCCTATGATGATGTAAAGGGATTAACAAATTATTAGTACCCAAGGATATTTATTGTGTTTTTTATCCTGCTCCAGATACTGGTCCCGAGGATAGCTACCCTGTGACACAGTGGGTACAGAGAGGGACAGATGTCACTGCAGTTGCAAATGCAACTTGGAATGTATTATTCTATAAAAACAAAGTTGCAAATGATTAGACATGGTGAAATCATTTTATCACCATTGCATAATAAATATAGTATTACATGTCCATCAGATTGTAGGATAAATAGGGTTTTATGGGTTGCCCTATGTCTCCAATATGCAGTGGAGAGTTAACACAGAAAGGACTGAGACAGCTCTTTTTAATTTTTTTTATTTTTTTAAATGTTTGTTTATTTTTGAGAGAGAGCGAGACAGAGCGCTAGTGGGGGAGAGGCAGAGAAAGAGGGAGACACAGAATCTGAAGTAGGTTCCAGGCTCCAAGCTGTCAGCACAGAGCCTGATGCAGGGTTCAAACTCACGAACCTCAAGATCATGACCTGAGCCAAAGTTGGACACTTTGACTGAGCCACCCAGCCATCCTGAGACAGCTCTCCTTAGAAAGGCCTTCTTGTAAGGTCGGCCCTTGGCTGGTATCTGGGAACTTGGTGGGCAGAGTTCCTTACACTGATATAAAACTTGTCTTCAATGATACAAGTGGCTCATTATTTCTAGATTATTTGTGCAAACAATATGGCTTGTGCTGAAGATGTGCTTTTGTACTTGGAGTCTAGAATTTTAGCATGTGCTAAGCAGAGGTTACTCATGTTACCAGCCTCCAATAAAAACCCTGGGTGTTGGGGTGCCTGGCTGGTTAAGTTGGTAGAGCATGTGACTCTTTATCTCACAGTTGTCAGTTCTAGTCCCACAATGGGTGTAGAGATTACTTAAAAATAAAGTCTAAAACAAAACAGAACAAAACACAACACCTGCCCTGGGTGGGGAGTCTTTAATGAGCTTTCCTGGTAGACAAATTTGTTTTCACATTTCATTACCGGTAGAATTAAGCACATCTTATGTGACTCTACTGGGATAGGATTAATTCTTGGATGCTTGTACCTGGTTTCCCCTGCACTCCACCCAATGTGCCTTTGCCCTTTGTTGATGTTGTTTTGTATCCTTTCACTGTAATAAATTTTAGCTGTGAGTATAATAATAGGTTGAATCCTGTGAGTCTTTCTAGCAAATCACCAAACCTGAGGGTGGTCTTGGGGACCCAGAACACATCTGGGAATTAGTCATCATCTTTTTTTTTTTTTTTTAGTAAGCTCTTTGCCCAACGTGGGACCTGAACTCATGACCCCAAGATCAAGAGTCCCATGCCCCACCAACTGAGCCAGCCAGGTGCCCCAAATTAGTCATCATTTCTAAGTACTGTTTCTATTTATGCTGAATTTCAGGCAACTGACTTAGATACTTTGGGAAAACAACTGATTCTGGGGAGTTTGTATTATTAAACACTAAATAACTATCTCATTAAACATGAATTTAAGAAAGGAGTGACAAAGATTAATTATGAAGTGCTTTCACAGACATGTGAAAACATTTACGTTAAAATACCAGAGCTTACTACAACATTGTTCATTTGAGTAAAAGTCAGTTTAAAGCTAACTATAACAAACTTAAAATTTGTTATACCAAATTATCAAAAAATTCTTTAAAGACTTCCCATGGTACTGAACCTAAGAAACACATTATAATGATGCTCTGGTGCAGGGTTTGACAAACTAGGCCTATGGTTGAAGTCCTGCCTACCACATGTTTTATAGGTTGTAAGTTGAGAATGGTTTTTAATTTTTACTTTTTTTTTTTTTTAACGTTTATGCATTTTTGAGAGACAGAGAGAGACAGGGCATGAGCGGTAAAGGGGCAGAGAGAGGGAGACACAGAATCTGAAACAAGCTCCAGGCTCTGAGCTCTCAGCACAGAGCCTGATGCGGGGCTTGAACTCACGCACCGTGAGATCACAACCTGAGCTGAAGTAGGATGCTTAACCGACTGAGCCACCCAGGCGCCCCAATTTTTAAATGGCTATATTTTAAGTGGTAATTATGTACCTACATAATATTCTTTTTTTTTTTAAATTTTTTTTTTCAACGTTTATTTATTTTTGGGACAGAGAGAGACAGAGCATGAACGGGGGAGGGGCAGAGAGAGAGGGAGACACAGAATCGGAAATAGGCTCCAGGCTCTGAGCCATCAGCCCAGAGCCCGACGCGGGGCTCGAACTCACAGACCGTGAGATCGTGACCTGGCTGAAGTCGGACGCTCAACCGACTGCGCCACCCAGGCACCCCCATAATATTCTTGATTTTGACTTTGGATTACAAAGTCCAAAAATATTTACTATCTGGTTAAATTAAGAAAAGTTTACCAAACTCTACTGTATTGCATGAGTTACTGCTTGTTCCACACATCTCCAAGCTATTCTTTTTTTCCCCCCAAACTATTCTTAATAACATTTTTTTTGAGAGAGAGAGAGAGAGAGAGAGAGAGAGAAGAGAAGAGATGCATGCGTGGGGGAGGAGCAGAAGAAGAGGGACAGAGAGAATCCCAAGCAGGATCCCTGCCCAACACAGAGCCAGACATGAGGCTTGCTCTCACAACTGTGAGATCTTAACTTGAGCTGAAATCAAGGATTGGATGCTTAACTGACTGAGCCACCCAGGCACCTCTTCTTAATAACATTTCATTATCATTTTTTCTTCTTGCCAAGAGTTAATATTATCTGTCCTAACCAAATTCATAGGTATAAATGCATTCAAATTCTGAACCATGCTAAGTAATTCAACATGTATAAACATTTGAATTTAAAGCACTCTTTCAATTATAGCATTAACTACCTTGTTTACTTCATTATTCCTTCTGATATTAGCAATTAACAATTTGACTTGCTGGGCCATATTTTATAAATATGTAGACACTGTAATTAAGAGTTATTTCACACACCCTCTACCTATCATCTCAGCTGTCATAAAAAGGAATTTAAATCAAATTATTTATTCTTCCTTGTCAAGAAAATGTAAAATAAAAGAAAGCTAAGAGAAACATTTCACACTACCACTCAGCGGCAAACAAAACTCCCAATAAGATTGTTTTAAAAATCCTGGATGCCTAGGAGGTTCAGTTGGTTAAGCATCTGACTCTTGATTTCAGCTCAGGTCATGATCTCATGGTTTGTTGAGTTTGAGCCCCGCATCAGGCTCTGCACTGATGGTGCAAAGCCTGCTTGGGATTCTCTCTCTCTCTCTCTCTCTCTCTCTCTCTCTCTCTCTCTCAAAATAAATATATTAAAAAAAATTAACAATAAAGAAAAAATTGTTTTAAAAATCCAAGAACATATTATTGCAACATTATTTATGATTTTGGACTAAATATTTATGATGCCCCTCCCTATAGAGAATAAAAGGAGCATTGAGGTGTACAGAATTCACAGAGAAAATGCTTTGATATTACCAAGTTTATATTACCTCTATAAAAAATGACTTGAGTTCGGAGAGGTGCTGAAATAGGTTCAGGGTTGAAGTGTCTGTTTTGGCCTGCTTCTGCACTGCTTCCTCTGCTGACAATCTAGGAGGATGTGGTTCCTTCAAAATAATTTTAAGAAAAATAATTCCGTAATTATATTAAGACATATCTTACTGTATTCTTTCATACATACTGGGCTCTAGTTACAACAGATTATATACCATGCACTGTTGACAATTCTAGGCCATTGTTCAGAGTACTCCCCTCAGCAGAATTCCTACTCTTTTCATTTCTAAAGAAACCCTACTTCTACTTTAAAGTTTTTCTTACTGATGTCGATCTTGAATTTCTAAGCCAGAATTAATTATTCTCTTTGATTATCTTCACCAGCATATTACTTTGTTTAGTATTTTATTTGTTACTTATTTCTAGTTTGGATTACATACTTGTTTATGGTCTATCTTTTCCAAGTAGGCAATAGGTATCTATCTTTTTTTTAATTTTAAGATTTTATTTTTTAAAATAATCTCTACACTTAATGTGGGGCTCAAACTCACAATAGCAAAATTAAGAGTTGCATGCTATACTGACTGAGCCAGCCAGGGGCCCCTAGGCAACAGGTATCTTTAAAAAATTTTTTATTTTTATTTTTATTTTATTTATTTTTAAGAGACAGAGAGAGAACCAGCAGGGAGGAGTCGGGGCGGGGAGGGGTGGGAGGTGGATAGATCTGAAGCAGGCTCTGTGCTGCCAGCAGAGTCTGATGAAGGACCCAAACTCATGAACCGTGAGATCCTGACTGAGCTGAAGTCAGACACTTAGTCAAATGAGCCATCCAGGTGCCCCAGCAGTAGGCGTCTTAAAGTCAGAAAACAAGTCTTACTCATTTTTGGATTTTCGATACCTGTTATATTGAATATGACAGAGGCTTAATAAGTATTTGGTAAAATTAAATGAATTGCTCAGAAGTCAAAATTTACATGGGTGAATCCTTATTTCCTGAAATAAGATAGAAATGTCAATACTATCAGAATCCTATTATACATATTGCTGCATTTGTTTTCAAATAAATTATTCTTCCTTAACTTTAATGTCAGAGACATAGAACAGTGTTACCTTTATAAATAAGAAGTAAACGGCAAATCAAATTAACATGCAAAAGGTATAGTTAAAATGCAGAACAGAATTCCATCTATAGGGGATTTTTCTATCTCCATCACAAAATATTCAATTATAGAAAATAGTATGACAGCTATAAGTACTTCAATAGTACTCAATTAGCTCTCAATCCATATATTAGTCACTTTATTATTAAAAAAATGTTTTTAATGTTTATTTTGATAGAGACGGTGCAAGTGGGGGAGGGATAGAAAGAGGGGGAAGAAAGAGAGAATCCCAAGCAGGCCCTGCACCTTCAGCACAGAGCCCAATGCAGGGCTCGAACTCAAAAAACACAAGATCATGCATGAACTGAGCCAAAATCAAGAGACAGATGCTTAACTGACTGAGCCACCCAGGCATTTCTTATTCACTTTATTTTAAATCAAAGGCTGACTTCTCTGTCATTTTTTATGGTAATAAAAACTAATTAGCACTTGTTTTATAAAAAAAAAAAAAGTACAGCCAGTACAAAAATAATATGGAATCTATTTCAAAACTCAAGTGTTCTATTGTCTTCTGTTCCTTTTGCACAGCAGATAGGGATAAAGCACTGATTTTAAATATGACTATTTTGTAAAAAACCCATGTTGGAGGCTTTAAATAAACTCTAAGGGATAGTAGCAATTACAAAGCTAGGTGTGATAACTGACTTAACAGAAGTACAAAAGATCTATAAGCCAGACTTTAGATCCACTCTTGCTATAACAGCTGTGGAGATTTCAATTCACAAATATTTGCTGCACACATACTATATGCAAGAAAGATATAAAACGATTAAGAAAAGGTTGCTGCCTGTAACATAGTTATAAAGTGAGGCAAATGCATAAATATAAAACTAAGGCAGAAAATGTCATAATTAGGATATATATAATAGCCCATAGAACACGGAAAGTGATGTAGTTCAATAAGGGGGATTATGGCTAATATTCAGAGGAGACGTGGCATGGTAGAAAGGCTTTTGAGTTAGCTAGTCATGCATCCAAATCCTGCTCCAGTCACATTTTAGTCATGTAAACACAATAAAATGATTGGCTTCCTGAGTAAATATAACTCCTCTGTGATTTAAGAGTTATTGACTATATACGTGGATTTTGACTACAATATTTTGTTATTTCAAAATAGGAACATTTAAATCTATTTATTTTTTAATAATATAATGACAGTATAATTTTTGTCAAATTCTAAATTGAGATAAAGCGTTATATCATTAAAATACTTAAAAACACCAGTAATACTGCTCCTCAACAATTAAAATTCTAGACTTCTGATGCAATCAGTAACTTTTATGATTTACCTTTAACAGTTGACAAGGTGTTTGCCCAAAATTATTAATCATCCCTTCTAAGGCTTTTCTTTCCTTTTCATCTGTTAAGGCATCTAGATCCACAGCTCCTAAAACAAGGAAAAGTCAACTCACTACAGAGTGACAACAAATCAGCAAGACACACAACTGATAAATATACTGGGGACTGATGAGTATATTTTCAATAAAATATTATTCCGTTCTTCAATTTATAAGAATATTGTGAGAGGTCACTTAAAAAAAAAAAACAGCGAACCTTCAAACATTAAATATGTATAAAAATAAATTCCATCTATTATTCTCCAACAAAAAAAAAAGTGGGGGGCGGGTTGCTACTGGGTAGCTCAATAGTTTGAGTGTCCAACTCTTGATTTCTGCTCAGGTCATGATCCCAGGGTCATGGGATCAAGGCCCGCTCTGGACTCCACACTCAGCGTGGAGCCTGCTCCAGATGATTCCCTCTCTCTCTCTCTCACTTGTGCTCTCTCTTAAAAAACAAAAAATTCCATCCATTATTTAGAACAAAACTGTTTCAAACAAAAGTTAACTGGAAGTCCATAAAAATTTCTCTTGGAAAAGTACAAATTATTCACGGTATACTTAATTGTTTTCTTCATGATAATCAAGCTGAAACAAATGTAATAATCACACAAAATATTACTATAAATTACCATTTATCTAACAAATACTAGGAAAGGTAAGACTCTGGTTAACTGATTATACCCAGCCATACTTGATATGGTTAGTAATTGGCCAAACTAGGTAAGTCTGATTTCAAATCAAGCCTATGCTCATAACCAACATGGATACTACCTCTCTACAAAACTATTATCAAATGAATATGGCAAAGCAAGAGCATGCTTGTTTATTTACCAAAAGGCATATGGACTCTGCTCATATTTACATAACTTCACACTATTCACAATCTTTAGAACTATTAGGATTAGATCTACTGAATGATTAAAAAAGAAAACAAACTACTTTTTTTTTAATGTTTATTTTTGGAAGAGAATGAGAGAGAAAGCACGAGTGGGAGAGGCGCTGAGACAAGGGAGACAGAGGATCTGAGGCAGGCTCTGTGCTGACAGCAGGGAGTCCAATGCCAGGCTTAAACTCATGAACGAACAGTGAGATCAGGACCTAAGCTGAAGTCAAATACTTAACTGACTGAGCCACCCAGTCGCCCTGAAAACACTATTTCAAAGCCTTCAGAAAATGTTCTTCATCTTGAGCTAAACACTGGAATGATGTCATCTTACTATTATTTGAAGACTTTGTTATTTATAATACTAAAGGTCTTCTTTCAAAGTCTGCTAACAATTCAACACTAAATACTTATTGTAGGACCTGACTGAATAGCACACATATGGTCAGAGATCAAAAACTTTTATGACACTAATAACTGACATTTACAATCAGATTTTCCATACATACTGTTTTTTTTAATCCCCTTTATCTATTTCACCCCTCCCTGCACCTACCTCCCTGCTTTGGCAACCACCAGTTTGTTCTTTGTATTTAGAGTCTTTTTGTCTTTTTTCTTTGTTCATTTGTTTTCTTTCTTGTGCTTTTTTAAAAAAAATTTTTTTAATGTTTATTTATTTTTAAGAGAGATAGACACTATGCAAGTGGGTTAGGGGCAGAGAAAGAGGGAGACACAGAATCCAAAGCAGGCTCCAGGCTCCGAGCCGTCAGCACAGAGCCCAAAGTGGGGCTCGAACTCATGAGCTATGACATCATGACCTGAGCCGAAGTCAGACGCCCAACTGACTGAGCCACCCAGGCGCCCTAAGACATGTACACACTTAATCCCATCACCTATTTCACCCGTTCCCACACACACCTCCCCTCTGGTAACTATGTTTGTTCTCTATAGTTAAGAGTCTGTATCTTGGTTTGCCTCTCACTTCGCTTGTTTTGTTTCTTAAATTCGACATGAATGAAATCATGGTGTTTATCTTTCTCTGATTGGTTTATTTCACTTAGCATTACATTCTCTAGGTCCATCCATATTGTTACAAATGGCAAGATTTCATTTTTATGGCTGAGTAATATACCACATAGTACATATACAGTACATATAAAAATATATACATCTTTTTATCCATTCATCTATCAATGGACACCAGTTGCTTCCATATCTTGGCTATTATAAATAATGCTACCATAAACATAGGGGTGCACAGATATTTTCAAATTAGTATTTTCCTATTCTTTGGGTAAATATCCACTAGTGGAATTACTGGATCAAAGGGTACTTCTATTTTTAATTTTTTGAAGAACTTCCATACTATTTTTCACAGTGGCTGCACTTGTCTGCATTCCCACCAACAGTGAACAAGGGTTCCTTTTTCTCTACATCCTAATATGTTATTTATATATTTTTTAATATGAAATTTATTGTCAAATTGGTTTCCATACCACACCAAGTGCTCATCCCAACAGGTGCCCTCCTCAATGCCCATCACCCACTTTTCCCTCTCTCCCACCCCCCATCAACCCTCAGTTTATTCTCAGTATTTAAGGGTCTCTTATGGTTTGCCTCCCTCACTCTCTAACTTTTTTTTCCCCTCCCCTCCCTCATGATCTTCTGTAAAGTCTCTCAGGATACACATATGAGTGAAAACATATGGTATCTGTCTTTCTCTGCCTAACTTATTTCCCTTAGCATAACATTCTCCAGTTCCATCCACGTTGCTACAAAAGGGCATATTTCATTCTTACTCATTGCCAAGTAGTATTCCATTGTACATACAAACTACAACTTCTTTATCCATTCATCAGTTCATGGACATTTAGGCTCTTTCCATAATTTGGCTATTGTTGGAAGTGCTGCTATAAACATTGGGGTATAAGTGTCCCTATGCATCAGCACTCCTGTACCGCTTGGGTAAATTCTTACCAGTGCTATTGCTGGGTCACAGGGTAGATCTATTTTTAATTTTTTCAGGAACCTCCACACTGTTTTCCAGAGTGACTGCACCAGTTTGCATTCCCACCATCAGTGCAAGAGGGTTCCCGTTTCTCCACATCCTCGGCAGCATCTATAGTCTCCCGATTTGTTCATTTTAGCCACTCTGACCCACGTGAGGTGGTATCTCAGTGTGGTTTTAATTTGTATTTCCCTGATGAGAAGTGACATTGAGCATCTTTTCATGTGCCTGTTGGCCATCTGGATGTCTTCTTTAGAGAAGTGTCTATTCATATCTTCTGCCCATTTCTTCACTGGATTGTTTTTCGGGTGTGGAGTTTGGTGAGTTCTTCATAGATTTTGGATACTAGCCTTTTCTGATATGTCATTTGCAAATATCTTTTCCCATTCCCTTGGTTGCCTTTTAGTTTTGTTGATTGTTTCCTTTGCTGTGCAGAAGCTTTTTATCTTCATGAGGTCCCAATAGTTCATTTTTGCTTTTAATTCCCTTGCCTTTGGAGATGTGTCAAGTACGAAATTGCTGCAGCTGAGGTCAGAGAGGTTTTTTTTCCTGCTTTCTCCTCTAGGGTTTTGATGGTTTTCTGTCTCACATTTAGGTCGTTTATCCATTTTGAGTTTATCTTTGTGAATGGTGTTAAGAAAGTGGTCTCGTATCATTCTTCTACATGTTGCTGTCCAGTTCTCCCAGCACCATTTGTTAAAGAGACTGTCTTTTTTCCATTGGATATTCTTTCCTGCTTTGTCAAAGATTAGTTGGCCATACATTTGTGGGTCCAATTCTGAAGTCTCTATTCTATTCCATTGGTCTATGTGTCTGTTTTTGTGCCAATACCATGCTGTCTTGATGATTACAGCTTTGTAGTAGAGGCTAAAGTCTGGGATTGTGACGCCTCCCGCTTTGGTCTTCTTCTTCAAAATTACTTTGGCTATTCAGGGTCTTTTGTGGTTCCATATGAATTTTAGGAGTGCTTGTTCTAGCTTTGAGAAGAATGATGGTGCAATTTTGACTGGGATTGCATTGCATATGTAGACTGCTTTGGGTAGTATTGGCATTTTAACAATATTTATTCTTCCAATCCATGAGCACGGAATGTTTTTCCATTTCTTTGTATCTTCTTCAATTTCCTTCATAAGCTTTCTATAGTTTTCAGCATACAGATCTTTTACATCTTTGGTTAGGTTTATTCCTAGGTATTTTATGATTCTTGGTGCAATTGTAAATGGGATCAGTTTCTTTATTTGTCTTTCTGTTACTTCATTATTAGTGTATAAGAATGCAACTGATTTCTGTACACTGATTTTGTATCCTGCAACTTTGCTGAATTCGTATATCAGTTCTAGCAGACTTTGGTGGAGTCTATCAGAATTTCCATGTATAATATGTCATCTGCAAAAAGTGAAAGCTTGACTTCATCTTTGCCAATATTGATGCCCTTTGATTTCCTTTTGTTGTCTGCTGATTCTAGAATTTCCAACACTATGTTAAACAACAGCACTGAGAGTGGACATCCCTGTCGTGTTCCTGATCTCAGGGGGAAAGCTCTGTTTTTCCCCATTGAGGATGATATTAGGTGTAGGCTTTTCATAAATGGCTTTTATGATGTTTAAGTATGTTCCTTCTATCCCGACTTTCTCGACGGTTTTTATTAAGAAAGGATGCTGAACTTTGTCAAATGTTTTTTCTGCATCGATTGACAGGTTCATATGGTTCTTATCTTTTCTTTTATTAATGTGATGTATCACATTGACTGATTTGTGAATATTGAACCATCCCTGCACCCCAGGAATGAATGCCACTTAATCATGGTGAATAATTCTTTTTATATACTGTTGGATTCGATTTGCTAGTATCTTGTTGAGAATTTTTGCATCCATATGCATCAGGGATATTGGCCTGTAGTTCTCTTTTTTTGCTGGGTCTCTGTCTGGTTTAGGAATCAAAGTAATACTGGCTTCATAGAATGAGTCTGGAAGTTTTCCTTCCCTTTCTATTTTTTGGAATAGCTTGAGAAGGATAGGTATTATCTCTGCTTTAAATGTCTGGTAGAATTCCCTTGGGAAGCCATCTGATCCTGGACTCTTATTTATTGGGAGATTTATTTTTTTATTTTTTAATATATGAATTTTATTGTCAAGTTGGTTTCCATACAACACCCAGTGATCATCCCAAAAAATGCCCTCTTCAATGGCCATCACCTACTCTCCCCTCCCTCCCACCCCCCATCAACCCTCAGTTTGTTCTCAGTTTTTAAGAGTCTCTTATGCTTTGGCTCTCTCCCACTCTAACCTCTTTTTTTTTTTTTTTCCTTCCCCTCCCCCATGGGTTTCTGTTATATACACAATGTTGGGAGATTTTTGATAACTGATTCAATTTCTTCACTGGTTATGGGTCTGTTCAAGTTTTCTATTTCTTCCCCTTTGAGTTTTGGAAGCGCATGGGTGCTTAGGAATTCGTCCATTTCCTCCATTTGTTGGCATATAATATTTCATAGTATTCCCTGATAATTGCTTGTATTTCTGAGGGATTGGCTGTAATAGTTCCATTTTCATTCATGATTTAATCTCTTTGGGTCATCTCCCTTTTCTTTTTGAGAAGCCTGGCTAGAGGTTTATCAATTTTGTTTACTTTTTCAAAAAACCAGCTCTTGGTTTCATTGATCTGCTCTACAGTTTTTTTAGATTCTATATTGTTTATTTCTGCTCTGATCTATATTATTTCTCTTCTTCTGCTGGGTTTGGGGTGTTTGCTGTTCTGTTTCTATTTCCTTTAGGTGTGCCGTTAGATACTGTATTTGGGATTTTTCTTGTTTCTTGCGATAGGCCTGGATTGCAATGTATTTTCCTCTCAGGACTGCCTTCGCTGCATCCCAAAGCGTTTGGATTGTTGTATTTTCATTTGTTTCCATGTATTTTAAAATTTCTTCTCTAATTGCCTGGTTGACCCATTCATTCTTTAGTAGGGTGTTCTTTTTTTTTTTTTTTTAATTTTTTTTTTCAACGTTTATTTATTTTTGGGACAGAGAGAGACAGAGCATGAACAGGGGAGGGGCAGAGAGAGAGGGAGACACAGAATCGGAAACAGGCTCCAGGATCCGAGCCATCAGCCCAGAGCCCGACGTGGGGCTCGAACTCACGGACCGCGAGATCGTGACCTGGCTGAAGTCGGACGCTTAACCGACTGCGCCACCCAGGCGCCCCTAGTAGGGTGTTCTTTAACCTCCATGCTTTTGGAGGTTTTCCAGACTTTTTCCTGTGGTTGATTTCAAGTTTCACAATATTGTGGTCTGAAAGTATGCATGGTATGATCTCAATTCTTTTACACTTATGAAGGGCTGTTTTGTGACCCAGTATGTGATCTATCTTGGAGAATGTTCCATGTGCACTCGAGAAGAAAGTATATTCTGTTGCTTTGGGATGCAGAGTCCTAAATATATCTGTCAAGTCCATCTGGTCCAATGTATCATTCAGGGCCCTTGTTTCTTTATTGATCCTGTGTCTAGATGATCTATCCATTGCTGTAAGTGGAGTATTAACGTCCCCTGCAATCACCACATTCTTATCAATAAGGTTACTTTTGTTTGTGATTGTTTTATATATTTGTGGGCTCCAATTTTCAGCGCATAGACATTTATACTTGTTAGTTCGTCATATGGATAGACCCTGTAATTATTATATAATGCCCTTCTTCATCTCTTGTTATAGCTTTTAATTTAAAGTCTACTTTGTCTGATATAAGTATGGCTACTCCAGCTTTCTTTTGACTTCTAGTAGCATGATAGATAGTTCTCCATCCCCTCACTTTCAATCTGAAGGCGTCCTCAGGTCTAAAATGAGTTTCTTGTAGACAGCAAATAGATGGGTCTTGTTTTTTATCCATTTTGATACCCTATGTCTTTTGGTTGGAGCATTTAGTCCATTCATATTCAGGGTTATTATTGAAAGATATGGGTTTAGAGTCATTGTGATGTCTGTAGGTTTCATGCTTGTAGTGATGTCTCTAGTACTTTGTGGTCCTTGCAACATTTCACTCACAGAGTTCCCCTTAGGATCTCCTGTAGGACTGGTTTAGTGGTGATGATTCTTTCAGTTTCTGTTTGTTTGGGAAAACCTTTATATCTCCTTCTATTCTGAATGACAGACTTGCTGGATAAAGGATTCTCAGCTGCATATTTTTTTCTGTTCATTACATTGAAGATTTCCTGCCATTCCTTTCTGGCCTGCCAAGTTTCAATAGATAGGTCTGCTACTACTCTTATGTGTCTACCTTTGTAAGTTAGGATCTGATTATCCCTAGCTGCTTTCAGAATTTTCTCTTTATCCCTGTATTTTGCCAGTTTCACTATGATATGTCTTGCAAAAGATCGATTCAAGTTATGTCTGAAGGGAGTTCTCCCTGCCTCTTGGATTTCAGTCCCCTTTCCTTCCCCAGATCAGGGAAGTTCTCAGCTATGATTTGTTCAACTACACCTTCAGCCCCTTTCTCTCCCTCTTTTTCTTCTGGAATTCCTATGATATGGATATTGTTCCATTCGATTGCATCACTTAGTTCTCTAATTCTCCCCTCATATCCTGGATTTTTTAATCTTTTTCTCAGCTTCCTCTTTTTCCATAATTTTATCTTCTAATTCACCTATTCTCTCCTCTGCCTCTTCAATCTAGCTATGGCCGCCTCCATTTTATTTTGCACCTTATTTATAGCATTTTTTAGTTCCTCATGACTATTTTTTAGTCTCTTGCTCTGTGTAGCATTAGATTCTCTGCTGTCCTCTACGCTTTTTTCAAGCCCAGCGTTAATTTTATGACTATTATTCTAAATTTTTGTTGTGTTATATTGCTTAAATCGGTTTTGATCAATTTGTTAGCTGTCACTACTTCCTGGAGTTTCTTTTGAGGAGAGTTCTTCCGTTTCGTCATTTTGGGTAGTTCCTGGGGTGGTGTGGAACTGCAGGGCACTTCCCCTGTACTATCTGGAGAAACTTGTGTTGGTGGGCGGGGCCGCAGTCAGACCTGATGTCTGTCCCCAGCCCTCCACCGTGACCACAGTCAGACTGGTGTGTACCTTATCTTCCCCTCTCTCAGGGGCTGTGGAGTGCTGTGGTCCCTGTCTGGGCTGCTTGCACACTGCCAGGGTTGTGGTGCTGCTTTGATGGGATCTGGCCAAAGGCATATTAGATGGGGTGGATCTGGAAGGTGCACAGGGGCGGGAGGGGCAGGCTTAGCTAGCCTTGCCATGGGAGGTCCTTGCCATGGCCCTGCAGCACCAGGAGGGAAGCAGGTCCGTGGGAGGGATGGACCCACAGAATCAGTGTTGAGGGTTTGCGCAGTACAAGCAAGTTCGGTGAGAGGAACTGGTTCCCTTTGGAATTTCAGCTGGGGGATGGGAGAAGGAAATGGCGCTTCCCAGCACCTTTGTTCCCCCTGCAGAGCTCTGTCATTCAGGGTTCAACAACTCTCCCTCCCTGCTCTCTGAGAGCAGAGCTATTGACTTTTAACATTCCAGATGTTAAGTCCCGCTGGCTGTCAGAACTCACGGAGTCCGGCCCTTCCACTTTTGCAAGCCAGACTTTGGGGGCTTTGTCTTGCCTGGTGGGCTGTCCCTCTACTGCCCTGGCTCCCTCCTACCAGTCCGTGTAGCACATGCTGCCTCTTTGCCCTTCCTACCCTCTTCCGTGGGCCATTTATCTATGCTTGGCTCTGGAGAGTCTGTTTTGCTAGCCTTCTGGTGGACTTCTGGGTTATTTAGGCAGATGTGGGTGGAATCTAAGCGATCATCAGGACAAGGTGAGCCCAGCGTGCTCCTACACCACCATCTTCCCAGCTATCCTTATGTTTTTTTATTTTAGTCATTCTGACAGGTGTAAGGTGATATCTCATTGTGGTTTTGATTTGTATTTCCCTGATGATGAGTGATGCTGAGCATCTTTTCATGTGTCTGTTGGCTATCTGTATGTTGTCTTTGGAAAAAGGTCTGTTCAGGTCCTCTGCCCATTGTAAAAATGGGATTATTTGTTTTTTGGTGTTGAGTTGTATAAATTTTTTTTTCAATTTTATTTGAGAGACAGAACGTGCACACAAGCAAACAAGCAGGGGAAGGGGAGAGAGAATACCAAGTAGCTCCATGCCCAGCGTGAAGACCTACATGGGGCTTGATCCCATGACTGGCAGATCACAACTTGAGCCAATATCAAGAGTCGGACACTTAACCAACTGAGCCATCCAGGCGCTCTGAGTTGTATAAATTCTTTATATATTTTGGATGTTAATCCCTTATCAGAAATATAACTTGCAAATATCTTCTCCCACTGCGTAGGTTGCCTTTTTGTTTTATTGATGGCTTCCTTTGCTCTGCAAAGTGAAGATCTGCACATATACTCCTAACTACTATTTAAAACAACCACACATCAGGGGCACCTGGATGGCTCAGTCAGTTAAGCATCCAACTTCAGCTCAGGTCATGATCTCACAGTTTGTGAGTTTGAGCTCCAAGTCAGGCTCTGTGCTGACAGCTCAGAGCCTGGAGTCTGCTTTGGATTCTGTCTCCTTCTCTCTCTGCCCCTCTCCTACTCGTGTGCTCTGTCTCTGTCTTTCATAAATAAACATTAAAAAAATTAAAACACACACACACACACACATCAATCTCTTAACCTTTCAAATAAAAAAGATCATTTAAACTATTTTTAAATGCAGTCTTTCTCATGTCCAAAATACCACATGTAACCACCTATTAAATAATACTTTCCATTGATTGAATGCAAGATAGAAAGTATATAGGCTATACCTTCATAACTACAGTAATAGAAAACATTGAGTGCTTCCACTGCAGCTGGACCCCTCTGTTTATAGCCAAAAATCAGATCTATCCATTCATGAAGATGAGCAGAAACATATTCAGACTCCTAGAAAAAGAACAAATAATAGAGACACCTTCCAACAACAATGTAAATATGAGTCTTTAAAAAGTAAATCAAGCATTTCTACTCAAAAATGTTACAACTATAAAGAAAATTATATCAAAATCATGTTAAACATTTGATCAGCATCTACTACATATTTTACATATATTCTATCTAGTACAATATAAACATATTTATTAATATTTAATAATATAAAATATCTCTTAACTAATGGCTAAAGAAAATAACTCAAATATTCTAATAGTCCAAATATCAACAACAAAAAACTTAATCATGGCTATGGATGTATCTTTCTTGTTAAATTTCCATTCCCATAGCCATCTAGAAACTCACTTCAAAGAAACAAACCAGTTGGGGTAGATTAAAGATGGCTGAAATCACCCCCTCCAACCTACCCAACTTGATACCACCCCACTAAAAAGGTGGACTGGGTGGCAGGCAGAGAGGCTTGAAGGACCTCCTGAAGCCTGTTAGTGACGGTTTGAAAGACAATATGACAAATGTTACTAGAGACAGGAGAAAAGGGGATTCAAGTTTAGTTCTATCAAAGAGAGAAAGAGTACCTAATTACCTCATGAATCTGGGGTAGAGATTTTTTTTCAGTTTCTATTTTAACTCCAGTTGGGTAACATACAGTATAATACTAGTTTCTGGTATACAATATAGTGATTCAACACTTCCATACAATGGGTGGAGGGATGGGTTAAATAGGTGATGGGAATTAAGGAGTGCACTTGTTGTGATGAGCACCTGGGTATTGTATGGGGATGGGGATTTTTGGGCAAAATGTTTTTAACTGGTAATTTGTGCTTTTAACTGCCTGTGATAAAGCGTAGAAGGAGTAACATGAGTTTAAAAAAAGAGCTATTTGGATTTTAAGCATAATTTAAGAAAAATATAAAGGAGCAGGTCTTGCTGGGTTCCAAATAAAATTATTTCTCATTTTCAGGATACTAGAGAGCAAAGATTCTTGAAGTGAGAAATGGTCAAGGTCAATGATGAAATCAGTGTGTAACCTGTAAAATATGGTCTCAGGTGAACATTTAGTTCAACAGTGTAGCTGTGAAGCAATCTGTTCACACCTCAAAGATTTCAGGCTGTGCCACACAGACCCACTCAACTAGAAAAGAGAATATCTTAAGAATCTTTTTTGCTTTTTGTAATGTTTTATTTTATTTTTGAGCCAGAAAGGTCAGAGAGAGAGGAAGACACAGAATCTGAAACAGGCTCCAGGCTCTGAGCTGTCAGCAGAGCCCGATGCAGGACTTGAACTCGCGAACCGTGAGATCACGACCTGAGCCAAAGTCGGACGCTTAACCAACAGCCAACCAGGCTCCCCAATATCTTAAGAATCTTAAAGGTATTTTCCCACATTAGCTTCCAGCTTGGCCCAAAGGAAATAATGGATCGTATTCTAAAATAATGTGAAATGGTTTTTGTCCGGTAATACTGATGCATAAGAAACCCATTAAATTTTAAAAGAAATTATATTAGTTCAGACTGAAGTAAGTAGAAACTGTTAAAAAAAAAAAAAAAAGATGAGAGACCTTTGATTTTCAATTTACTGTGGTTAGGTAAGAGGCTGACAAAGATACTCATGCAATTTTTTTTTTTTTTTTTTGAGGTAAAAGAGAGAATGACTCAAAATAGGAAGCTAAGAGCCAAAGGGTAAAACAAAAGAGCCACAAAGAACCACTGGAATAGCACTGGGCCCTGGTAAAGGAACTGAAAGCATGTCCCTGTTGGAATTCTGAATTGCTATAAACCAATTACTGTTACATAGCCCTTGTTTTTCTCTCCCCCACCCTTTTTGAAATTAAATTATTTGCCCAACGTGGGGCTGAAACTCATGACCCCAAGATCAAGAATCTCATGCTCTACCAACTGAGTCAGTCAGGTGCCCTTTTTAATCTCCCTTTTGAATGAGAGTGTCTATTATAGTTCTCCTGTCCTGGTCACACCACTGTTGTTATGTGGGGGCATATAACCTGTTTCTTTACTCCACAATCTTCAGATGCAAGAGGAGACACACCTGTATAGTTTTGTGTACAAATAGATTTGATTTAGATTACTAAGAAGATTCTGGACTTCAGACATCATGCTTTAATGCAGGGATCAGCACACTACTTACTGCTTGTGGACCAAGTTTTACTAGCTCAAAATTTCTAGAGTAGTAGAATACAGCCACGTCTAATTTTTTTTGCACTATAGTGGCAGAATTTTGCCACAGACCTTAAAATTTTTTTTTTTCAACGTTTATTTATTTTTGGGACAGAGAGAGACAGAGCATGAACGGGGGAGGGGCAGAGAGAGAGGGAGACACAGAATCGGAAACAGGCTCCAGGCTCTGAGCCATCAGCCCAGAGCCCGACGTGGGGCTCGAACTCACGGACCGCGAGATCGTGACCTGGCTGAAGTCGGACGCTTAACCGACTGCACTACCCAGGCGCCCCTAGAATTTTGCCACAGACCTTAAAGCCAGCAAAAATATTTACTATCTGGTCCTTTTTGATAGAAAAAGATTGTAGATACCTGACTTAAAAGTCCCTGACATGAGCCTTTGGGAGGATCTTAAGAGGAAGTATGTACATTTTGCACATAGGAGGAATGTAAATAATTTGTAGTCAGAGGGCAGACTGCGTGTGGTGGATTAAGTTGCAAATTCTTTTTCCCTCCCACCATTGTGAAATTTGACATACTATGTATTAATGACAAGGCGTGTTTCCAAGTATTGGCCTAATTAGTTTCAGAGTCTGAAACATTTCAGTTTAGAAAGAGAACTAAGTGGACTATTGAAAGGGAAAAAAAACCACATCATTTACAAAATGACACAATTATCAGTGCTTAACTCTCACTACTCCTTTAATTCCAAGCTGGAAATTCAGCTAAAAACGACTATTTTTTAAAGTGGAATTTAGGATTTAGCAGTTGTATTAAAAACTTACTGAAATCCTTCAGAGAACACCAAAATCCTTCAGAGGACACAAAAATGTGCTCATTCTTGTTAGATTTGAAACAAATGTGGGAACTGAAAAACACTAAACTACACCACCTTGGTCGTTAGAATACTTTAAAATATAACAGGCAGGTACCTTATAAAACTGAATTGCTTTTTTTTTTTTTTTTGCTATACATCCATTGGACTATACTATATTCTCACGATATCAGAAGATTCATTATCTCAAAAGAAATTACTACATTATACTTTCTACAACAGCATACATAACAGATGACAAGTTAATCTAGAAAAATAATTGTCAGATATACTTTCTCTGACTGTTAGACTGTTTCTTTAGTCCATTCTTCGGAAAACACATACATCTCTATCTTAGTAATCTGTCTAATAACTAAACACAAAAATCTTACCAGAGCTTTCCTGTGTTTATAGATGAAATCTTCAGCTGACTTAGCCCATTTGGGGAGAATGACATCATTTACTACATCTTTGGAAACTTGTAGACAACCCAAGTTAAATTCTAAGACAAGTAAAAAATAAATGTATCAAATCATTTAGATTTAAATAAATCAAGTAAAACAAATATGAGGGCACAATCCTTAGCAAAACTAAGGATTTTTAGTTTTTTTCTTCTTTAATTAAGAGCAAAATGTGAGAACCAAGTTCCCTTCTCTTGATCTAAGTTTACTTAACAGGTAAAAACAATTCTTATCATACTGGAAATATATTTTATCAGTTGATTAAAAAGGTAAATGAAAATAAAATGAAATTAGTTATTACAAGGTAATTATTAGTTTTAAATTAGTTATTATAAGGTAAATCAGAAAACTAACTGATTTGGGGTTGAGAAGTGGGGAAAACTATAGATATGACCAAAACCTTAATCTACACAAAAATGGAATATTCAGTATCCTTCTTACATTTAAATTAATTAATATTGTCCTTCTAGTGGTTAATTTACAAAATACAACTCCTTAGAACTTTTTTGGTGTAACTTATACTTTAAATTCACTCAATGGAAGTGTTATATTTGTCATATGGAAAAAATATACTTACATACCACTATTCTAAGTAGATACTGACATCATAAAGATTTGCTCATATAGTTAAAGTGCAGTATTTTGACAAAAGTGTCCCAAAGATGAGGTTTTCTTGTTTATATGAGGAAAGAAAAGTGTTAAGACAAAAGACCTTCATAAAAGAAGCTGCCTTAAAATATCAGTGTGTTCCAAAGCTGGAGAGAGGTTTGAATGTCATAGAATGACAGGATGCACAGGGCCTGTGGCTTTGTTAACCCCACTACTGTGTAGCAGACATTGTTGCCAATGTGCTAGCCATTCCTCCTTATTTGGTAACAGAATCTTGATTTTATTCAAGTATCCATCCTTGCCCTATGTTTTATGCCTTTAACAAGTTGACTGGTGTAGGGGTTGGTATACAACTCAGCTCTGGACAATAGGGAGAAGTTATGAGAAAGAATTTCTCACTCTTAAGAAATGACACCAAAAATTACAATCTACTTCTACTATATCTGCCTATGATGCCTAGAAATGCTTCAGTCATTTGTAACCATGAGAGCGACTAGCCAAGGACAAAGTCAAAACACTTAGAAGAGCAGAATGAAAATACAAGAAGAACTTAGCTTTGATGATGATGTTAAAGACTACCTGAACACCATCATAACTTGGGGGTTTTATTATGGAAAATACTAAAATTTTCTTGCCTGTACAATTCTAAGTTGACTTTACTAATATTTGTTTTACTAATTAATATTATTATTTGTTGACATTCTAATTAATGTACTTTGCTTTCTCCCACCTAGCTCATTTCAAACAAAGAAGCAACTCACAGTTAGAAAAGGAGGCCAGTAGGACAGTAGTATGAGACAGCAAACTGCTCTACTGCACATCAGAAATTGTCAAGCTAAGAGTATAACTTCTACATCCAGATTTAATCTCCTCAGCCCTCCTAGTGCAGATATCCTGCTTTGGAGGCTCCTATGGGTAAGAGTCTAGGATCAGAATCCATTAACAGACTCAGTTGATTTTCTGAAAGTGACCAATTTTAACTGCCTTACTCTGAGAAATCAGATGCCAACAGCATGTCCCAGAATGTATGATCAGAGGACACAAAGCCCTGGATATGTTCTCCCTAGCATGGCAAATAACTCTGCTGAAAAAGCATAGGGTCAAACATTAACATTACACACTAGGAGAGGAAAAAAAGTTGGAAATGGTCCTTTGACACTGCAATTTCCCTTAAGAACACCAGTAGTAACAATCTTGTCATTATCTTATTGTGCTTAAAAATAAATCTCAAACTACTTCACATAGGAAGTATTTGGGTATTTTTAAAGACTGTATTGGCTCCTTAATTCTCTACTTCAAAACATAATACGATTTTTCAAATATTGTGGTAATTTACACCCTGTCATTATTTTCAATTTGCCTTAAACCAGGAGTCTGCAAACTTGTTCTATAAAGTGTCAAAGAATATTTTTTGCTTTGTGAGCCCCATGGTCTCCGTTGCAACTACTCAAATCTGCTGTTATGTTATGAAAGCAGCCACAGTATGTATGTAGATGAACTGGTTGGGCTGTGTTCCAACAAAACTTTAAAAACACATGAGTTTGCCTGTGGATTTAATCCATGGACCCATAGTTTGCTAACCCCTGATCTAAATTTTCATCTTATCTAACTCAAACACTTTTAACCTAAGTGGCTAGCTATATGGCTGAAAGAGCAATGGCATTTTTCCTTTCTAGTAAACACTGTACTCTAATAAATTCTCTCACCAACTCAAATTTGATTCATCATAGGCCAGTGTAGCATTTTCCTGGAAAAGTAAAACTACAACTGGGCATTGGTTAAACCCTATTACTAAATAGTACAGACAGAATGAACCTTAAATAATCTACAGAATTTCACAAAAATATCCAGAAAGGTATTTTTCAGGATCCTCCACTGGGACCCGTTGAGGTAAATTTTTAATCTATTTCTTACGATTTTGATTTTCCAAAAACTCTGGGAAATAGAAGAATTCAGGAATAAGTTCCTTCACATCATATGGATTGTCCATGAGAGCCTGCCAAGTGGCAGGGATGGAATGGAATTGTCGATCTGCACAGTCAAACCTGCACATGGAGATTGGAAGAGAACAGTGAATGAATACTGAAGGAGAGTAACAACAACCATGAAACAAACCTTAAACTCTCCCCATGTTTCCTAATGGTTAGAGCTTCTCTTTCATTAATTTTTCTCTTCATGTTTAAAAACACAATTTGCTCTCCTTCTTATGATAACCTATCTTTCAAGTCTTGTTGCCAAGAACTAATACTGTAATTTTAATCACAAGTATCATCTTAGTCAAAGTAGCTGAAAACCAAATAACACTAGAGAAAATTTTCAAATAATTAAATTAAATATAAAGCTAAGAGACTTTTAAAGGATGGTCTAATTTTTGCTGAGGTAAATTCATTACAGAGAGTGAATAAACATTATTTGGATATTTTAAAACCACAGAGTTTAAATATCATTATTAATATACATGATTAACAACATCCATAGCAATGCTGATTTAATCCTCTCTGTATAAATACCTTTACAAACTCTTCTGCTAAAAAACAGAGAGTGAGTTAGGGAAATAGTTCTGTAGCTAAAGCTTTTATATTTTATTCACATATACCATTAACTTATTTTATGTGTTTTAATGTTTGTTTATTTTTGAGAGAAAGTGCATGAGTAGGGGACGGGCAGAGAGAGGAGGGGACAGAGGATCCTAAATGGCTCTGAGCTGACAGCTGACAGTAGGACTCGAACCCATGAACTGTGGGATCATGACCTGAGCCAAAGTCGGACGCTCAACCAACTGAGCCACCCAGGTGCCGCTAACTTTATTTTTAAGTTCCATCACAGGCCTACAGTAGTTGAAACAAGCTCAAGTAGTCATGTTGCAATTTTATTATACTTTCTCTATTCACAAAAAGCATCTTCTGTTTCATCTCCTTTGATATTATCTTCCTGGATTTACTTAGTAATGACTTACTGACACTGATGACTAATTTGACACTTTTTATTCCTACCAATCTTGTTTTGAGGTGGACGTGAACTTGGCAGAACTCTGAATTTAATCATGGCTAATGATTGGGTCATCAATAACGTCTAACGATGGTGCATCCAAATTCAAGAAAATATAGTTTCAATGGTAGAATTTTTCGTTTGGGTGGGGGAGAACAGCTTTACTGAGATAAAATTTACATATAATTCACAATTCAGTGGTTTTCAGTATATTAATGAGTTGGGCTATAATCACCACAATTTTAGAATATTTTCATCACTCCCAAAAGAAACCCTGGATCTACTAACAATCACTCTCCATTCACCCTATCTCCATTCCCTGGCAACTTCTAATCTACTTTCTGTCTCTATGGATTTGCCTATTTGGGGCATCTCTTGTAAGTCATACGACATATGACTTTTTATGTCTGGCTTATTTCATTTAGCATATTGTTTTCAAGGTTCATCCATGTCGCAGCATGTATCAATCTTTCATTCCTTTTACCTACTTGTGGCCAAATAATATTCCATTGTATGGATATATCACATTTTATTTATTCCTTTATCAGCTGATAAACTGTTTCTAGTTTTTGGCTATTACAAATAATGCTGCTATGTACGTTTGTATACAAGTTTCTGTGTGAATATTATGCCTTCAAGTATTTTGGCTATATAGCTAGGGATGAACTACTAGGCCATATGATAATGCTGTATTTAACCCTTTGAAGAACTGTCAGACTGTTTTCCACAGAGTTTGCATCATCTTACATTTCTAACACAGGCAGTATATAAGGGTTCCAATTTCTCAAAATGCTCATCAACACTAGGTATTATCTGTCTTTTTTATTATAGCCATCACTATAGGTCTGGAGACGTATCTCAATTTGGTTTTGATTTGGATTTCCCTGATGACTAATGATATTGAGCAGGTTTTCATATGTTTCTTGGACATTTGTATATCTTCCTTGGAGAAATGTCCATTCAGATCCTTTGTTCAGTTTTTAATTGGGTCATTTGTCTGTTTCTTATTGCATTGTACACTTCTAGATACAAGTCCCTTATCAGATACACAATCTACAAATATTTTCTCGCCCTGAATGTGTTGTCCTTTTCCTTTCTTGATGGTGTCTTTTGAAGCACAGAATCTATTTTTGAAGCTTTGTAATAAAATTATTTGATAAAGTCACTAAGAGCTGAAAAGACCCACTTACACTTTAATGTGGGGAAAATTACCTGCTATCATGGTAAATGTAACATTTGGAGATGGTTAATATGATATTGGGGACAGAATCTCTTCTTGAAAGCCAAGATTTATTGTACAAAAATAGGAGTAAAAGTTAATTTTGAGAGATAAAACTGTAAGCAAAGAAAGTAAAATAGGCAATGCTTAAATAGCTTGATTGGGTGGGTAGGAAAGGCAAAATAGTAATGCTAAAGAATAAGGCAACATGGAGACAAAATGTGAATAAACAGGGAGCTACCTAGAGGATACTTTGGAAAACCAAGGATTCATGAAGAAGCCTGTTTCTTTAGAATTATTAGGAAAGTGTGAAACATAGTAAGTTATAATTCTGACAGGTAATATAATACAATGGCATTACAAACCTGTGTCAGTTATTGCTAATAATGTAATCCTTGTGATTAATAAGTATTTTAAAGAGAAATACATAAGCATTGGTTAGGTTTGAATTCCTGGCAGATATCTTGGATCTAGGTTGAAATCAGTTTAAACTCTAAATCTCTGGTAGGTTCCTAAAACCAGTAAGAATCACAAAGGTACACTAGATAACAGTAAAAAGGAATTCTCCTTAAAGGTTATTTATGTAAGTCAATTGGACTAATCCATTCTCAAACTAGTTTGGCTATTTTTATCTAGAGGCTATGAAATGAATCAAAACCTAATACCAGAGAATAAAAAAAGATAAGGCTCTGTTATACAGTACATGACACGAAGGCAAAGAATTTTCAACACTAACATGCAGTCTCAAGAAAACAGCTTATGTATCCAAAACATACCTTCCACTCTGAAGCTGGATATGAAGGGTGGTGAATGGTTCTGTGCGAATAAGATAGTGCATAACCCCAGCAGAATTTGAATAGTGAGTACCATAATGAAATTTATCAATAGTTCCCATAGGATCCTCAAAATTTTCATATCTAAAAAAATAAACTAAAGTTTTGTAACCACAACAGTAAAATTACATTAGGAGGACATTAAGGTTGTATTGCATTGTTAGAAACATAGTTTTTAAGAAGTTCTTATTAATATTATTCATTATGTATGTATTCATATCACACCATGTTAATAAATAAAAAAATTTTATCCATCGATACTTCTTTCTGAACATATTATCACTAATAACTGGATTCTGAAACAGTCTCATACGATAATACATATTTACTATAGATAGATCAGAAAACACACACACACACACACACACACACACACACACACACACACACACACAAAGGGGCGCCTCGGTGTTGGTTGAGCATACAACTTCGGTTCAGATCATGATCTCACCATTCATGGGTTCAAGCCCTGAGCCAGGCTCTGTCCTGACAGCTCAGAGTCTGGAGTCTGCTTTGGATTCTGTGTCTCCCTCTCACTCTCTGCCCCTCCCCCACATGTGCTCTCTCTCTCTCTCTCTCTCTCTCTCTCTCTCTCAAAAATAAACATTAAAAAAAGTTAAAAAAAAAAAAAAAAGACAGAAAGAAAACACAGAGAACCCAAAAAGGAGAAACTTAAAATCAACCACAGAGATAACATTAACATTTTAAAAAAATATTAATTTATTTTTGAGAGAGAGTAGGAATGCATGCAAAAGTTGAGGAGGGGGCAGAGAGAGAGAGAGAGGGAGAGAGAGAATCCCAAGTAGGCTCCTTGCTGGCAGGGGTCAATTCCACAAACTGTGAGATTGTGACTTGAGCAGAAATCAAGAGGGGCGCCTGGGTGGCGCAGTCAGTTAAGCGTCCGACTTCAGCCAGGTCACGATCTCGCGGTCCGTGAGTTCGAGCCCCGCGTCGGGCTCTGGGCTGATGGCTCAGAGCCTGGAGCCTGTTTCCGATTCTGTGTCTCCCTCTCTCTCTGCCCCTCACCCGTTCATGCTCTGTCTCTCTCTGTCCCAAAAATAAATAAACGTTGGAAAAAAAAAAAAAAAAAAAAAAAGAAATCAAGAGTCAGATGCTTAACCAACTGAGCCACCCATGTCCCCCCAACATTAACATTTTGATGAATACTTGCCACCCTTAATGTGTAAGTTAATACACAAATATATTTCAGTATAAAAGTGCTATACATAATATATTGTTCATAACCTAGGCTTTCATTTTCTATTTATGTCTTTCCAAATAACTGAATAATCTATTTTAATAGGCACGTGGTATTTATAACAGTGACATATATGAATGTATGACAATTTAACTATTTCTTTACTTTTAGATATTAAGGACTGTTTCTATTTTTCTGCTGTTGTAAGCAATGTGATAATGAGACATCCCTTTGTGGCCAAGGTAATGGAAGAAAAATATGGAGGATCAGTCAAGAATTGTGAAAATGAATGCTTAACAATTAAAGGTAAGAGAAGAAGGTAGAGAAGAAGGTAGAAAAGAAAGGAAGATTATGGGTAGGAAGACAACCTAACCCAGAAAATAAACAAAGGATATATATAGTGATTCTGTAAGCACTACCAGTGTGTAATCGTTTCTGAATGGTGGTTTGAATAGTAACATCTGAATTAGTGGGTATAAAATCTGAATAAGAATGAAGTTTTTTAGAGGAAATAAACATTAAACTTTCAAACCAAAATAGTAATTAATTCATCAAGCTGAGGCCAATTTCCTGTTACACAGTAATCAATATTCAAGGGAATAAAAGTTTTCAGGTCAAAGTCATCTGTACCAATGCAAAAACATATACCACTGAAATGTATTTAATTAAATTAATTAATTTATTATTAATTATTTATTAGTAATATTTATTATTAATATATTATATTATAATTATATTAATATTAATATTATATGAATAATTATTTATTAATAATTTATTATTTATTTTATATTTATTTTATTTTATAATTATTATTTATTATAATTTAATTTATTATAATTTAATTAATTTATTTATTTTTAAAGTAGGCTTCATGCCCAGCAAGGCTTGAACTCACAACCCTGATATCAAGACCTGAACTGAGATCAAACGTCACTTAACTGACTGAGCCACCCAGATGCCCCAACTGTTGAAATTTAAAACAATTATTTCCTTTTGAACAGTGTTAAAAAACAAACAAATAAACCTTGTTCTTTTGTTATTGTCAGAAAAACTTTGAGGTAACACATGGCAGAATTCTACTAGTAGATCAGATCAAATATTAAACACTGCAAAAAGTCCTAAGGTAGACTTGCAAATAAAAGAAAAAAAATGTACAATCTACTCTCAAATAAATCTATTTTGCTTGCAAAACAGTTTTTGCCCTTATTATTAGAAGTCATAACTGACAAGTCATCCACAATTTCACGTGGAGAAAAAGGGAAATTAAAATCAGACTATTCTTTCACTTGTCAGCAACTTGCTTTGAAAAAAAACGTGAGACATTTACAGGGTCAATTGTAAACATACAGAATTATAAAAATTCCTTTCCTAATTAAAATAGTAACTTTCTACACATTTCACTATTCTTTATTCACATTATTTGTAAATAATAGTGTTAATTTTGTATCTACAAAAATGTTATATTAAGTGGGTATTTTTTTGCTGGATTTTTAAAAAAGTTTAATTATTTTGAGACAGAGAGAAGAGAGAGAACACACAGGAGCGGCAGAGAGAGACGAGGGGAGAGATACAGAGAATCCTAAGCCATGGGGCTCAAACCCACAAACCACGAGATCAAGACCCGAGCCAAAGTCAAGAGTCAGTTGCTCAACCGACTGTGCCACCCAGGTGCCCCTTAAGTGTGTGTTTTTGCATGTTAGAGAATTATTAAGTCTAAAATACCTGGGAAGAAAAATTATCTTTCGGCACATACATATGACAAGGTGAAAGAAATTCTAAACAATATCAACTTAAATTTGGCAAAAAAGGGAAACAAACAGCCTATATATATTTAAGATACTTGAGGGACAAGAGATAGATTTTCAAAAAAACATCATGAAGGGATTATCAGACTCTGATTATCAAAAGTAGTTGTGCATTTAAAAAAAGTAACACTTGATTGGCCATAAGAGAAATCAATACAAATTCAAAAACACCATAAAAAATGATGGGTATCTTTTTTTTTTTTGACAGAGAGAGACAAAGGGAGGGCAAGGGAGACAGAAAATCTTAAGCAGACTCCATGCCCAGTGCGTGGCTCCACGCAGGGCTCGATCTCATGATTCATGACCTGAACCAAAATCAAGAGTTGGATGCTTAACCAGCTGAGCCACCCAGGTGCACGTGATGGGTGTCTTTCAAAAGGGATAAGAGACACTTACTTTTCTCGCATGACTTTGGCATTTTTATCATTAACTACTCCAATTGGTTTGGAAAGATCTCGAAATACAGATGGATTATTAAGGTCCAACTCTTCCGAAGTATAATCTTGTAAAATCCAGGGAAACTAAAAGAGCCACAATTTACAATTCAGACATTCCTTACCAGAGAAGCTACTATCCCCATATATAATATCAAATGCTTATTTAAGACAAAAAGGGATAGTCTTTAGAAATATTTTCCTTGTTGCAAATGTTTATTCAGCTTCAGTTCCATAACCAGAAGCATTACTTCCTATAATTCCACTGGAATATTTTTAGTGAAGTGAAAAAAAAGCTTTAATTATTTAATTATTCTTTGTGTTTATAATCTTTCTGAAAATAGCAAGGGAGAAAATATACACAAAGGCAAAAACAGTTTTTATGTTTTGAAAGATGAAAAATAACCATAATACACACATACATTTCTATGTATTATAGAACTGAAAGGCTATTCCATATGTATGAGATTTCTATAAAACTTACCACTGGATACTGTGCAAGGTCATTATATGTTCGTCCTGCCATTGTATTTATTTGAATGAGGTAGTCAAAATTTGTTATCTCTCTGTTCACCCATTTCTAGACAGCACAAAAAAAGAACAAAATCAAAATTAATCTATATCTCTTCGAAGTTTGTATTACTGATAGTACTAAGGTAATCTTTTTTTTTTTTAATGTTTGTTTATTTTTAAGAGAGAGACAGAATCCGAAGCAGGCTCCAGACTCTGACCCGTCAGCACAGAGCCTGATGCAGGGCTTGAACCCACAAACCGTGAGATCATGACCTGAGCCCAAGTTGGGACACTTAACCAAATAAGCGACCGAGGCACCCACTAACAGAATCTTTTGTTCCTATTATCTTGGTGTCTTTCTGATAAAAGGAATGGAGATTTTAAAAAAGTTTAACAGGGAAATAAAATCAATATATTTTTTCCTAAATTTACTTCCTTTTAAAAATCAGTCTTCAGAAAAGGTACAGAAAATTAAACATAAATCTTTCATTATAGTCAAACTTCATAAGAACTAAGTCTTTTTTTGAATTAAATTATTTTATTTAAATTCCTTTAAAAGATCAATTTTTGAAGGATTGTCCAACATTGAAAATTCTGTTACAGGGGCGCAAGAGTGGCTCAGTCAGTTAAGCATCTGACGCTTGGTTTCCATGCAGGTCATGATCTCCCAGTTTCATGAGTTTGGGCCCTGTGTCAGGCATCATGGAGTCTGCTTAGGATTCTCTCTCTCTCCCCCCCCCACTTCTCTCTGCCCCTCCCCCACTCGTGCTGTCTCTGTTTCTCTCAAAATAAATAAATAAATTTTTTTAAAAAGAAAATTTTGTTATAAATTGAAATTTTCATAAGTGCACATATTTAAAAAAAGCATCTTAATGTACTAAAATGATCTACAAATTTTAAATAAATTTCATGTTAACTATCCTCAGAGAACTGTCTTGCCAGAGCAACAGCAGATCAGAATTTGCTACATTAGATACAAATTTTCTAAAGAAAATCATAATCACTGTTTTCTTTTAATCACTTCATTGTACCTAACCTGTTAATTACATGGTATGGGTATTCTCAAGAATTTTGTTGACAGATTAACATTCACCTTTAAGTTTACTAAGTGCCTTAAGCAAAAGATACACTTATGGGAAATGGTGAGAAATGAATGTATATATATAGAGAGAGAGATTTTACAGAAAGCCCAATTATAATTATTCTTGAGTGCTAACCTGAGAAATACTCTAATGAATAAAGTTTATTCCAAAAAAGCAGGAAATGTACTCCACTAAATAAAGCTTATTCCATAAGCAACAAGAAGGGATTGATGATAGCTTTTGAACAAGAGCCACATTTAAGATTAAGACTAATGCATATGTAAGAGAAAGGAAAGAGCCAGGAGGCAGAGACCTGAGTTAGGAGACTACTGATAGTCCTGGAGAGCAAAAAACAATGACCTTTCCTTGGTTTTTGGTAGCAGAAATATAAGAGAGATGTTGGAATATAGGTGGGGATAAAAAACAGCATTAATTAGCTTTGGCAGATAGAAGAATTGGTCATTTTTTGCCTTTTTTTGCCATAGTGTCTTTTGTATTTTCCCACTTTTTTTTTAATTTTTTTTTTTTTTTTTCAACGTTTATTTATTTTTGGGACAGAGAGAGACAGAGCATGAACGGGGGAGGGGCAGAGAGAGGGAGACACAGAATCGGAAACAGGCTCCAGGCTCTGAGCCATCAGCCCAGAGCCCGACGCGGGGCTCGAACTCACGGACCGCGAGATCGTGACCTGGCTGAAGTCGGACGCTTAACCGACTGCGCCACCCAGGCGCCCCGTGTATTTTCCCACTTTTTATTTACTTCATGTATGGATAACTTTTATCATTAGGAAAAAAACCCAGCAAATTCACCTGCTATATTTTTTTTTTTTAATTTTTTTTTTCAACGTTTATTTATTTTTGGGACAGAGAGAGACAGAGCATGAACGGGGGAGGGGCAGAGAGAGAGGGAGACACAGAATCGGAAACAGGCTCCAGGCTCTGAGCCATCAGCCCAGAGCCCGACGCGGGGCTCGAACTCACGGACCGCGAGATCGTGACCTGGCTGAAGTCGGACGCTTAACCGACTGCGCCACCCAGGCGCCCCTCACCTGCTATATTTTTAAAAGATAAAATTAATAGAAGAATTCGTAAGGTATGCCTGGGAACCAAATGATATGGGAGCTGGAGGACAGGGTACTATGCATTAGTGAAACAGGAAGATTCAAAGATAATTCAAAACATCAATTTGAATGGAAGAATAGTTATAATAATCAAAATAAAATAATCAGAAGAGAAAGTTTTACGTTTAAGCAAAAGCCTGAGATATAAAATGAACATAAAAATAGTGACTGTTAGGGGCGCCTGGGTGGCTCAGTCAGTTAAGTGGGTGAGGAGACTCCTGAACCATGAAATCAAGCCCCACATCAGACTCAGGGCTGACAGTGTAGAGCCTGCTTGAGATTCTCTCTCTCCCTCTCTCTGCGCCTCCCCTGCTAATGTGCATTCTCTCTCTCTCTCTCAAAATAAATAAAATAAACATAAAAAAAAAAGTGACTGTTAAAATTTCCTACCTGTGTCAATCCTGATGCTTTGAACAATTCCTGTGGTGATCTGGTTCCGTAACTATTTGGAGAATGAAGTGACAACAGTCTGCTATATACTTTGTTTCTAACCTAAAAAACACAAACAAACAGCATTTTATAGTTTAAAAATTGATCAAAACAAACTGCGATTATGGTTTTTGTAATTGCTTTACTGAGATACAATTCACATGTCACAAAATCTACCCTTTGAAGTATGTAATTCAATGGGTCTTTTTGTATATTCACAGAGCTGTGCAACCACAAACATGATCTAACTCTGGAACATTTTTATCATCCTCAAAAGAAACTCCACACTCACTAGCCATCACCCCCCACCCAGTTCCCACTCCCTCTCATCCCCCGACAATTGCTAACCTACTTTCTGCCTCTACAGATTTGCCTATTCTGGACAGTTCTCATAAATAGAGGATTATGGTTTTAACTTCTCTACTATACTAGGTTTGGTGAAGTCAGGCCATATAAATTTTGAAAAGGTTACAGTGTATACTGGAAGGATCACCAGACACTAAATCATAAAACTAGCTCAAGTCCAGTTCAAATTTAGTTTTGTCATTTACTTATCATACTGGCAAATCATTAATTTACTGAGTCTCATTTGTCTCTATCCTTACAGTTTTCTGAATTTTTCAGGGCTACCCAAATGTAAAGTAATAAAATTCATCTTTGAACTTCAGTTTCCTCATCTATAAAAAAAAAAGGAATAATGGAATTTGCCATATCTAATCTGAAGGTTGTTATGAAGATTAGATACTGCATATAATTGTGCTTTAAAAACTCTAAAGTTAGAAGCCCTGAGTGGCTTGGTTGGTTGAGCGTCTGATTCTTGATCTTGGCTCAGGTCATGATCTCACAGGTTTGTGGGATTGGAGCCCCATGTCAGGCTCTATGCTGACAGTATAGTGCCTGCTTGGGATTCTCTCTTTCCTTGTCTCTCTGCCCCTCCCCTGCACACTCTCCTCTTCCTCTCTCTGTCCCTTCCCCATTCTCTCTCTTTCTCTCAAAGTAAATAAATAAACTTAAAAAAATAAAAAACCTCTAAAAGTGCCTGGGTGGCTCAGTCGGTTAAGCATCAGACTTCAGCTCAGGTCATGATCTCATGGTCTGTGAGTTTGAGCCCAACATCAGGCTCCACACACTGACTGTGGAGCCTGATTGGGAATTCTCTCTCTCCTCTCTCTCTGTCCCTCCCCAGCTCATACTCGTGCTCTTGGTCTCTCAAAATAAATAAGTAAACATTAAAAAAAAAAACACCAAAAGTAAAACCTCTAAAGTTATACAAATGTACAGTATTCAACAAGAATATGCTTGGTTTGACACACCTTCCTAAAAACATAAGCTTTGTATATTCCTATGGAGAAAATTTGTTTTTAATAGTAAAAAAGTATTATTTTATAAAAATACAAAATGCCTTTAAACATCTGAATAAAATCATCTACAAGTAAACCTGGATCCCACAAATTAAGAGAAACTTAGTTACTGACTACAGCAAAACTGAATTGAACATTCAAGGAATTTATCAGGAAAGATGCCTGTGAGAGAAAATGTAAAGAAAGCTAGGCAAGATCAAGAGTTGTCACACAGTGACAGAAGTGTGACTCCATCACTGTGAAAAAAAGAGGGAAGGAAGGTTGGGAGTAAGAATCCTAAGTAATATGCTGAAGACACACAGCTGTTGGCAGAGCTAGTACCTGGACCTAGATAATCTGGCTTCAGTGGTAATCACTTAACCACTTACACTATTCAAGAATATACTCCACTCCTGGGGCGCCTGGGTGGCTGAGTCCATAAGCATCTGACTTCAGCTTACGTCGTGATCTTGCAGTTCATGGGTTTGAGCCCCATATTGGGTTCTATGCTGACAGCTCAGAGCCTGGAGCCTGCTTTGGATTCTGTGTCTCTCTTTCTCTGTCCCTCCCCAGCTTGTATTCTCTCTCAAAAATAAATAAATTAACTTTTGGGGGAAAAAAAAGAATATACTCTACTCCTGGAAAAAATACCTGCCCCATTATTATTTAACTGAACCCAACCCAATTTCATAAATTTGTCAAATAGTATATATTGCATATTATTTCACAACTGGATACTGTGAGGCACTTATTGGCTGACACTCAATATTCTACTGATTTATCTACTCATAAATAAACACTGAAAACAAGCAACCTAAAAATACTCAAACATAAATCCCAACAAAAATTCATATACTACTTAGCCCCTAAGGCAGAGATTTTTTTCCTCTAATATTTTGACTTTACAAATGAGTCCAAAGTTTTACACAGCTCACTAGGTGGAAAATTATTTCAAGCTAATACTTGGAGGCTTCCAGAAAGGCAGCATCTTACATACCTCCTTTTTGAAATTGAGAAAGTAGTTGGATTGGTCAACATGAAAAATCTCAAGGGCGGACCTCCTTAAATTGTAACGCCGCAGGTGAATCTCTCGAATCTGAGAATGAGGCCACTTGAAATCAAAGCCTACTCCTGAAAACAGAAGAAATCTTGTGACCAGAGTACCATATGAAGTTACTTGTATTATGCAGAAGATATCTCCTAGCTCCTAACAAAGGTAGCACTTAGGGAAAAGGAATTACATTTATTTCATAAAAACCATTTGATAAATTTAGTGGACGTTTAGATGGTTTCTTTTAAAAGTATTTTTAAATTCTATAGCTATTCTATTTTCTTCTCATGAAAACAGAATAATCCTGATCATTACATCTCAAAAACATTTTTCCTTTTCTCTTTATGTTGGCATTTTAGATTTAAATATCGTTTAATTTTCACATAATGAATTATGTGAAAAGCTGATAGAAATAAATGTGCAAATAAAATTAAGACTGCATTTTATAACACAAGTTTACAGCAATCCCTCTTACCAAATCTTTAAAAAACATTAACAAAAAAAGCATTCCCTCCAATACATTGTTGAAATTTAATTCCATATTGACTTTCCATTTCTCCTCTTACATAATAGACCACAATCCCACAATCCTATGTCACTGTTTTCTTCTCATTAATAATTAATAAGCTGGATACTTAACTATTGAACAACAGAAATTATTCCCCCAGAACTCCTCACCATCTTCTTTTTCAATGCTGCAATCATAGAAGTAAATGTGTTGAGTAGTAATTTCTAATCTGCCAGGAATTACGTCAATGATTGTAATGAGCTCACAGTCTTCTGACAGCACCAATTTTTCTTTTTGATCCTGTTCTTCTTTTTCATCACTGTAAAAACAAAAATCAACCAAACAAAAACCATCCAACGTATTCTGTGTAAATGGAAAAGAATATCAAGAAAGAATATTTGAATTACGTATAAAAATATTCCACTGAATATTAAACTAATTAAATACTGTCCAAAATGTTATTTCCCAATAACTCAGTTAAAAAAAAACAAAGTTTTATATTTTAATTGTATGTGGCCCATTAAAACAAAATATAGTGAATCTTTAAGACTACTGGCAGAGGACAGTTCGAACATACAGCAATACGAGTCATGTCATTTTAGTTATATTTGCGAGAGATGAGTTGACCTAGGGAATATATGAATCTGTGAATAAAGGAATGCATCATTAGTGATGTTTTATGAATAATTATCAGAAGCACTAATTATGACTGATTCTTAAACTGTAAAATGAGACTTTTCAAGAGCAACTAAATCTAGAGCGACAACATCATCATAATGTCTCTACAATGGAACTGGAGATAATACAAAGGGCTACTATAGCAATACCTTACTTAAAATAAAGTCATCTTGTATTAAGAGGACTGTTATCTTCTCCAATAAAAATAAGTTATAACAGTAATTACAACATAATTATATAATTTATAACTAAATAGAATTATAAGTAACATAAACTATAATTTATAAATTATAAATCTTCAGAAATTATTAAAATTATATTAACAAAAATCTTATTTATGCCAATGAAGATTACTACTGAACAGGTCAATTTGTAACATTAAAGTAAGTTCCAAAGAAATGCTTGCCATGTGTAGTTTATATTCTAAAAAAAAAGTGATGTCCAGAATAAATTATGTATTTGGGTATTGAGTACTCATTTTTGGCTGAGGCTTTACAAACATAGAAAGTAAAAGTCAGGGCAGATGTATAAATCATGAAATTTGAACACATTCCCTAAGGCACACACACAGATCTACTGGCAAAGAATGGCAGTCTTCTGGAACAAGGGGTTTAAATACTAATTATTGCCTGACCACTAACCTATACTAACTTTTTATAAAGGGCCAGACTTTTTAAAAACAGGCTTTTTGTTTAAAAACAAAACAAAGTAAGGGCACCTGAATGGTTCAGTCAGTTAAGCATCCAACTCCTGATTTCAGCTCAGGTCATGATCTCACAGTTTCTGGGATTGAGCCCATGTCAGGCTCTGCACTGATGGCATGGAGCCTGCTTGGGATTCTCTCTCTGCCCCTCCCCTGCTTGTGCTCTCTCTCTGTCAACATAAATAAACTTAAAAAAATAAAAATAAATTAAAAAAAACAAAACGAGTAAAACAAAAACCCAATGAGTACAGACATCACTGGCAACACAGAGCAGGTAAGACATACACCACAAAATTAATCCAGGAAAGTCACTAAGCAAAAATACCACCATAATAACCATCATCAAAGAAGGGGATCAGAAACCAGAGTGGTTACAATTTATTATCTAAAATGCAAAGAAAATGTAAATTATGAGCCATAAAGAAAAACACAGTAAAAAGAAACTGTCTTTGGGGAACTTCAGATGTTCACATTAGCAGACAAAAACATCAAAGTAGCTATGGTAAATACATTAAAAGAACTACAGGAAACTATGTTTAAAGAACTAAAGTGCATTCATTATGGCAACAAAGCCTAGTCAAATAGAGACTGTCAGTTAAGAGACAGAAATTACATAATCTTTAAAAAGGGATCCACATGGAAAACTGTGGAATCAGAAAGCATAATAACTAAATGAAAATTTTACCAGGACTCAATAGCATTTAAAAAATTTTTTTTAGTGTTTATTTGTTTTTGAGAGACAGAGGGAGACAGAGCACAACAGGGGAGTAGGCGGAGAGAGAGGGAGACACAGAATCCAAAGCAGGCTCCAGGCTCTGAACTGTTAGCACAGAGCCCGAAGCGAGGCTCGAACCCACGAACTGGGAGATCATGACCTGAGCTGAAGTCAGATGCTTAACCGACTGAGCCACCCAGGCCAGGCACCCCTCAATAGCATATTTGAACTTGCCTCTCAATAGCATATTTGAACTTGCAGAGGAAAGAAGCAGGACTCTTGAAGACAGTTCAAAAGAAACTGTCCAACCTGAAGAACACAAAGGAAAAAAGAAGCAGGATGAAAAAACCTCAGAGGGTTACCATCATGGGAAACAACAGATGTGTAAAAGGACTCCCAGAGAGGTCAGAGAAAAAGAGCCAAACATACATATTTGAAGAAATAATGCCTGAGAACTTCCCAAATAAAAAAAATAATAATAATTCACACATCCAGGAAGATTCTATGAATATCCAAAGATATCCACACATGGACATAAAGCCAAGGTGCTGAAAGCCAAGTACAGAAACCACCACAATACAGGATGCTAAAATGTAGTGGGATGACATATTCAAAATGCTGAAAAGAAAACAAAACAAAAGAAAAGAAAAGAGAGAAAAAAGAAAAGAAAAAACACCTGTCCACTAAGAACTGTATATCCAACAAAATCATCCTTTAAAAAAGAAAGCAATGGTGCTCAGGCAATGGATAATCACATGCAGAAGAATGAATATGGACTCCTACATCATACCACATACAAAAATTAACTGAAAATGGATCAAAGACCTAAATGTAGGAGATAAAATATAAAACTCTTAGGGGAAAAAAAGATAAATGGGACCTCAAAATTTTAAATTTTTGTCCAACAAAATGAAGGAAAACACATTCAATGGGAGAACATTTTTGCAAATCATGTATCTGTTAAGGCATTTGTATCTAGAATAAAGAACCACTATAACTTAATAACTAAAAGACACCCAATTAAAAAAAATGAGCAAAGGATTTACATAAATATTTCTCCAAAAAAGATATATAAATAGTAAACAAATCCATGAAAAGATGCTCAGCTTCATTAGTCATTAGGAAAATGCAAATTAAAATCACAAGGTATCATTCCAAATCTTATAGAATAGTATAATAAATAAACACACAAAATGTCAAAAATTGGGGTAGATGTGGAGAAATCTGAACCCCTATATGTTACTTGGGGGAATGTTAAATGGTGTAGTCAGTATGAAAACAATTTTACAATTCCTCAAAAGGTTGTACATAGATTTACCATATAACTAACAAATCCATTACTAGGTATATACCCAATATAATTAAAAACATATGTCGACACAAAGTTCTGTACATGAATATTCATGGGAGTATAAATTACAAAAACCAAAAAGTAGAAACAACTGTCTGTTCATCAACTGATGAATGGATAAACAAAGGTGGTATATCCATATGATGGAATATTATTCAACCATAAAATGGAATGAAGTCAAGTTACATGCTACTCCATGAATGAACCTTGGACACATTATACTGAATGAAATAAGCTAGACATAAAAGGCCACATATTGTAAGAAATAAATGAAATGTCAAAAACAGACAAAGCCAATAGAGACAGAAAGCAGATGAGTGATTTCCAGGGGACGTAGGAAGGGGAAAATTGGGAGTGTCTACTAAAAAAGTACAAGATTTCCTTTCAGAGTGATGAAAATGTTCTGTAATTAGACCTGTGAATATACTAAAACCTATGGAATGTTACACATTAAAAGAGTAAATTTTATATTATATGAATCTCAATTTTCAAAAGATATATAACTAAAATTTTGTTAAAAAGTAGCCAAAAATGAAGGCAAAAATAAAGACTACCACAGATAACAAAGCCTGAGAGAATCTGTGGTCAGACATTCCTCACATGAAAATAAAAGAAGTCCTTCAGGCTAGAAGATGAAGACACCAGATGGAAATTTGAATGTGCACAAATAAACAAAGTATAGAAGTATGGTAATTATGCAGGCAAATAAAAAGTACAGTTATATAGTTTTCTCTATTCTTCCCTTGACTGATTTAGACAAGTGCATACAATAGTAACTACAAAATTGTATTGTTGGCCTTAAAACACATGAAAGTCTGTATTTATGATAATTAATACAAAGGAGAGATAAGGAAACCAATATCTTTTATGTTTGGGAAAATTTTCTACTACAAATTCAAAATTTTTAAATGTATCTAAGGCTATTCATTTTAAATTTTCTTCTTGAGGGAGGTTTGCTAATTTGTATCTTTCAAGGAATTTGTCCATTTAAGTTGTCAAAATTTATTGGTAAAGTTGTATTTAGTATTTCTTTTTAATCATTTTAATATTTTTAGTGTTCTCTCCTTTTTAATTCCCAATATTGATAATTTATGTTGCCTTTCTTTCTTTCCTGACCAGTCTGGCAAGGAGTTTATGTTTTGTTAGCTCTTTTTTTATTTTTTTAATAACTAGCTTTTGTCTTCTTTGGTCTTTTTCCTTTTCCAATTTTCTTTTCATGACTTCTGCTTTCATCTTTATAATTTCTTCCTTCTGCTTAAGAGTTTATATTTTATTCTGTACTTTCTATCTAAATTTAACTATCTAAACATTCTATCTAAGCTTTAACTGTATCCCACAAATTTGATAGGTTATGTTTTCGTTATCATTCAGCTAAAAATATTTTCTAATTTCAAGGTCCAGCTCAAAGTTATCTCAGTTCTAAAAAGCATGCCTCAATAATGTCAGTTAATACTGATAGACTACTCACAACTGATATAGCAGTAACTGATGGATCCTGCAAATACAATTGACTCTTAAACAATACAGGGGTTAGTGGCACTGAAGCTGGTGTAAAAATCTACAAATAAAATTGACTCCCTAAAAATTTAACTAACAGCCTACTGTTCACCAGTAACTGTTAGCAACCAATAATATACACAGTTGATGAATAAATCTTTTGTATATCTTATATACTGTATTCTTACAATAAAGTAAGCTAGAAAAAAGAAAAAGGTTTTAAGAAAATCATTAGGAAGATATAATACATTTACAGTACTATATTGTTTTTATTGACAAAAATCATATATAAGTGGATCCATGCAGTTTAAACCTTTATTGTTCAAGGGTCACTGTACTGAGTATTTTAAGCAAATACCTTCCATGATTTTATAATCCCATTTTTCAGAACAAAATTTTTTAATGTTTATTAAAATACAACAATATAATGTTTATATTGAGACACACACACACACACACACACACACACACACACAGAATCCTAAGCAGGCTCCACACTGTCAGCGCACAGCCCTTTGCAGGGCTCAATCCCACGAACCTTGAGATCATGACCTGAACCAAAATCAAGAGCCAGATGCTCAACTGACTGAGCCACCCACGCTCCCCCAGAACAAAATAATGTTTACTCCTTTCAAATACTTATACATACATATTTACTCTGGCTGTTATGTCTTCTTCAGGAAGGTCTAATTTATCCTCTTCCATATTGCTAACTTTTACTTGTTTCACTACTTCCAAAAGCAATGAATCACTAGAAGGCTGTGAGTGTTGGATACCTGTCGAAAATAAATACAAAATATCTATTAAACACAAAGTAAAAAATAATCCTATTATAGTCCTGTAACTTCTGGCTATTAATTACATAATATATATATATATATATATATATATATATATATATATATATAAAGTAAAGGAAGAGAGTAAGGGAATTGGGTGAAGGTACTCAAAAGGTCTAAACTTCCAATTATAAATAAGTATTGGGGACATAATGTGCAATGATGACTATAGTCAACAATGCTATATGGTATACTTGCTACAAGAGCAGATCCTAAAAGTTCTCATCCTAAGGAAAAAATTTTTGTTAACTACACGACATGATGGGTGTTAACTAAACATTACGGTAATTATTTTGCAATATGCACACATCTCAAGTCATTATGTTCTAGATCTTACATAGTATTGTATGTTAATTATATTTATAAAACTGGAAAAAAACCTTGGGAGGTAAAGTTTTCTAAGATAGAAAAGATATTTACTACAGAAAAGTTTTTAATACATGAGTTAGAGTAATCTGGGTTGTTTGTGATTTTTAAAAACTACTACATGTATAAAAAAAGGAATAAATGTTTTTAAAATATGTCTATAATTTTTTTATTATTTGTTTGTTTATTTTTGAGGGTAAGACAGACAGGGTGTAAGAGGGAAAGGGGCAGAGACAGAGGAAGACACAGAATCTGAAGCAGGCTCTAGGCTCTGAGCTGTCAGCACAGAGCCCATGAGGGGCTCGAACTCACGGACCGTGACATCATGATCTGAGGTGAAGGTGGACGCCCAACCAACTGAGCCAGCCACCCAGGTGCCTCTGTCCTTTATTTTTAATGATGGTACTATTTATGTTTCAAAATGGGTCAACTCATCTCTTTAATTCATTTAATTCTAACATATGCCAGTAAGTCAAAGAAAGAATTATTCTCACTGTATTAATAAAACTATTTTTATTGTGTATTTGTACTAAAGAAATATTAAGTAAGAATGTGACAAATTATCTTTAATTGGAAGAGAATACATAATACAAGAGCTGAAGTGTTCTTTTCTGGAGCACATGGAATTTAAAAAGTAATTCTAGATACATATATATGCAATAAATGAATGGATTTTATAAAATATACATTTTGTAAGAAGACAGGGCTAATATAATGGGAAGAACAAAGGCTGTGAGGTGGTGAACTTAAATTCAAATCCGGTTCTGCCATTTATTAAATAGACGACTCCTCTGAATCTTTGTTTTTTTAACTGTGTAATGGAGATACATCACATTACATTAAGTATAAAATAAATGGCAGCTATTATAATTGTACATTTACTTCTCAATTATCTGAGTGGTATAAGAGTAGTAATAAAAATAACTGCATAATTTATAGGTAGGACTGGGAAAAAGTTATGTATGTAACTATGAATAAAGACATTTCAGTTGTGGGAAACAAAAATAATTCATACCAACTAACAAAACATTATAAAGACGACAAATCCTCCCTTAATTTTTCATATGGTATCAATGCTCAGACATAGAAAATGAATCAACCTAATGTACAGCTGCATTTTTCTGTGTAAATCTGCTTTGATCACACCTTTGTCTATAGATAGGAAGTACTGGCTCACACTTTTCCTAGTTACTGAATATGTTTCTTCATATGTTCTAATTTATTGCAGGTGACAGTATTTATTGTTCAGCATGTAAGTAAAGCACATGAGAATGCAATGAAACTGAAAATCAGGAATCTATGTAATGTGATACAAAGAGAAAACAGACTTTATGTAGCTGGATGACACTATTCCATTAAGAGTGTAAGTTCAGGGGTGCCTGGGTGGTTCAGTCAGTTGGGTGACTGACTTTGGCTCAGGTCATGATCTCACGGTTTGTGAGTTTGAGCCCCACGTTGGGCTCTGTGCTGACAACTCAGAGCCTGGAGCGTGCTTCTGATTCCATGTCTCCCTCTCTCTCTGCCCCTCCCCCACTCATGCTCTCTCTGTCTCAGAAATAAAATAAACATCAAAAAAAAAAAGAGTGTAAGTTCAAAATGTGATGAAAGACTGGAGAATAAACTGACGATGGGAAACACTTCAGGCAAAGAGGCCAGCTGGGAAACTACTGTAACTTTGGGAAAAGATAGCACACCAAACTAAGTCATGACAACAGGAAAGGGAATGAAAATAAGGAAAACCATTCAAAAGCTATGTAAGGGAGAATTAAGAGGACACTGTACCTAAAGAGCTATTATTATGTAGGGGATTAAGAGGGATGAGGACAGATGCATGGCTAATATTATTTTAATCTGAGTAACTAATAAATGAAGAAAATGAAACTACAACACAAAATGTGAGAGAAGCAGAGTCTAGGGCGAGGAGTAGACAAATGAGAAAACATAATGAATTCAGATTCAGAAATTTTACATGGAAGCCCCCCTGTGGAGGAGGTATCCAATAGACAAGACAGGCAGCTGGAAATCTTCAAAAGGCAGGTTAGAATAGAAACACACGTGGGAAAGCATCATTTCATATATAAACAGTGGTGAAGTCATGAGATCACCACTTCATAGAGAGAATAGGCAAAAGGCAAGATGGCTAGGCATGGATCTGGGAATATAATCATTCAAAAGGTGAACAAGACTAAATATTAGTAAGAGAACTAGAAGGTTAAGCAGCATTGCTAGAAAAATATAGTTATAGAGGAGGATAACTACCAAATGGTTCAGAGACAAGAGAAACTGTAAGAAATAAAAACAAGTTGTTGCAAATACTCAGAAAAGAGTACTTTTTTAAAAAAGATTTTAAGCAATCTCTACACCCAATGTGGGGCTCGATATTACAACCCCAAGATCAAGAATTCCATGTTCAAATCTACTTCTGAAATCATTGTTGCACCATATGCTAACTTGGATGTAAATTAAAAAAAAAATAGAATTGCACGTTCCACTTCTTTTTTTACATAAAATTTTTTTATGTTTGTTTATTTTTAGACAAAGACAGAATATGAGCTGGGGAGGAGCAGAGAGAGTGGGAGACATAGAATCCAAAGCAGGCTCAGGCTCTGAGCTGTCAGCCCAGAGCCCGGTGTGGGGCTCGAACTCATGAACCACAAGACCATGACCTGAGCTGAAGTCGGACACTCAACCAACTGAGCCACCCAGGTGCCCCAAGAAAAGAGTATTGCTAATGAAAAAGTATGGATAAATTTTTTTTTATAAAACCAAATAAAAAAATAAAAGCAGACATAACAAAACTCTAAAACCAAGTATTTTTTTTTCAACGTTTATTTATTTTTGGGGGGACAGAGAGAGACAGAGCATGAACGGGGGAGGGGCAGAGAGAGACGGAGACACAGAATCGGAAACAGGCTCCAGGCTCTGAGCCATCAGCCCAGAGCCTGACGCGGGGCTCGAACTCACGGACCGCGAGACCGCGACCTGGCTGAAGTCGGACGCCCAACCGACTGCGCCACCCAGGCGCCCCTAAAACCAAGTATTTTTAATAATATATTTAAGAATACACTTTATTTCTGACTGTTTAAATTCCACAATTTACAAGTGGTTGTGTTCCAAAAGATACTTCACAAATCACTTGTTTGGAATTCACAAATAATTTTCCATCAAAAAAATGTTACAGATAATGGATAAGTTTCTAGGTTAGCCCACAGTGTCAAAACTATCCTGTAAATTTGTAGTGCGGTGTTACAAAGCAGAACTGGGGTAAATGAAACAAAACAAAATATTTTTTAGAATACCATGATTTCTGGCAGCTAATGAAAATACTTACAGACATAAAAAGGAGTAGGTAGAACATTTTACAATTAATTCTGAAGGATACTTCAGGGAACTTTAAAGAGCTTTAGAGATTGATGCCACTGGTTTTATACTATTTCCAGTTTCACTTTGAAATGTATGAAATTTTTTTTCTTCTGTACTATCTCACTATCACTATTATACTTGGGGTATTTTTGAACATTGGGTAAGGAGAAAAACTGAGAGATGAAAAAAAGAAAGAAGGGGCACCTGACTGGCTTCAGTCCAGAAAGCGTGTGACTTTTTTTTTTTTTAATGTTTTATTTTATTTTTGAGAGAGTGAGAGAGACAGCATGACTGGGAGAAGAGCAAAGAGAGAGGGAGACAGAATCTGAGGCAGGCTCCAGGCTCTGAGCTGTCAGCACAGAGCCCGACACGGGACTCGAACCCACAAACTGTGAGATCATGACCCGAGCCGAAGTCAGATGCCCAACTGACTGAGCCACCCAGGCGCCCGTGGAAAGCGTGTGACTCTTGATTTCAGGGTTGTGAGTTTTGAGCCCCACATGGGGTGTAGAGATTACTTAACTAAATAATTTTAAAAAAGAAAAAGAAAAAAAGAAAGAGCACTAGTTTTCCTATACTTAACTAAAACCAAGGAGAAGGGACATAAAATTCTACCTATGTACAAGTATAAACAGGCGAGGAAAGGAAGAGGAACAGGGAATTTCCTGAAGTGGGATTTCTTGGCAAAAACAAAGAAAAAACAGGGGACACCATTCTTTAAGTATTACTAGATTCAAGTCATTCACCAATAGATATTTGCTGAGTAATAAGCACAGTCGAATTTCAATGAGTAGAGAAAGTATAATAGGTCTCAAGATATGTACAGGGAGGATAAGCTATATGTAAGTGACTATTCCTATAAAAGATATTCTTAAAGTCAGAGTTTCTTTCGGGGGTAGGACCATTATTTTGCCTTAAGGAAAATCGGTTACTGTGTCTGATTTATTTTAGAATATAAGACCATAAATGGTAGGTATCATAGATAGCACTCTTGATTAATTTACAGCATCAAATGTATTGGCCAATATATTAAGGCAGCTTTAAAAAGATTTAAAAACTGGTACTTGAATTCCATCTAAAACTTAGCTACTAATGGGGCGCCTGGGTGGCGCAGTCGGTTAAGCGTCCGACTTCAGCCAGGTCACGATCTCACGGTCCGGGAGTTCGAGCCCCGCGTCAGGCTCTGGGCTGATGGCTCAGAGCCTGGAGCCTGTTTCCGATTCTGTGTCTCCCTCTCTCTCTGCCCCTCCCCCATTCATGCTCTGTCTCTCTCTGTCCCAAAAATAAATAAACGTTGAAAAAAAAAAATAAATAAAATAAATAAAAAAAATAAAACTTAGCCACTAAAAACAGGTGGCTACGATAAAACAATCACAATTTAGTATACACATGATTGCCAATGACTCAACAATCAACTATATTGGGTATTTCACAGACCTGTCTTCAAAAAAGGAGATACCAAGTCAGAAAGGTAGGGTCAGAAAGGTGGCCAGAAAGGAAGGGTTTTTTTCTAGAAAAAGATACTGGCCTAAGATCCTAAGGGTCCAAGAAGAATAGGTTATAAAACAAAAACTTAAACGGTTGCTAAGAATTCTAAATATATCTAATATTAGCCCTAGTCTTGGTAAGCAAAAGACTAAGGGAAAAGAACTAAAGCAAAAGACTAAGGTACTGTTTCAATGTACCATAACGGATACAAGAGACAATGCACTGCACATAAACTACAGTATAATTTTATGATTGCAAATTATGCTTTTCTTTGAAAAATTACAATTAATTAAAATAGGAATCATCTTAGATTTAGGCCAAAGAACAGCATTTAACATACACAACCATTTAAAAATCAACTATATTGTGTACAACAAAGCTTTGTATATAAAACTTTAACATTCTGAAAAAGAAATAATTACAAAATGTCCCCCTTCCTTCATGAGTAAGCAATTCTGAAACAATAAAAACAACAAACAACCCACCAATACCCTCATTATCTTCAAGAAATAATTAAACAGCCATTGGAACTCACCTAGATTATCTCTCAAAGCACTAGCGTCTTCATGAGTTTTGAAGTTATAATTTGGCACCAATTTAAGTCTCATGCGGGAATAATTTTCTACATTAGCTAGTTTCCAGTGAACTGGATTTTGTTTCCTATGAATATTCATAAGTAAACAAGTAAAATTACTTAGTTTGAAGTTACAAAGATTGATTGATTGAAACAAAGTAAGAAAGTAAGAAAGTTACAAAGATTGATTGATTGAAACAAAGTAAGAAAGTATTCATATTAAAAACATTCATATTCATTATCTCATTTGACCCAAACAACCCTGAAAGAAAACTAATGAGAATATGCACAGTTTCAGTTTATACATGAAGAACCTAAGACAGGCTAAATTATTTGCCTGAAATGCTATGTTGTTTACAGGTAGCAGAAATAAGAACTGAACATAAATCTTCACCTTACAGCTTGATAGATTTTACTTTTTAACTGTTCAACGATAGTTCTTAACTAGGTATACAATGAGTTTATTCCAAATGCACTGTTCAAAATAAAATAATAATTTTAGTACAAATAAAGAGAGTATAATTGCAAATAGATCAAATCTAAATGTAAGAGCTAAAACTCTTTGAAGAAAAGATAGGAGTAGGGGCGCCTGGGTGGCTCAGTTGGTTAAGCATCTGACTTCAGCTCAGGTCATGATCTCACAGTTTGTGGGTTCGAGTTCCACATCAGGCTCTGTGCTGACAGCTCAAAGCCTGGAGCTTGCTTCGGATTCTGTGTCTCCCTCTCTCTCTGCCCCTCCCTGGCTTGTACTCTGTCTGTCTGTCTTTCAAAAATAAATAAACGTTAAAAATAAAAAAAAATAAAAAAAAAAAAGAAAAGATAAGAGTAAATTTTCATGACCTTGGACTTGGGTATGGTTTCTTAGATATTATATCAAAAACACAATCAACAAAAGAAAAAAGACAAACTGGACTTTGAAATTAAAAACTTTTTGTGTACCAAACGCTAGTACCAAGAAAGTGAAAAAGACAATCTACATATTTACAAATCATAGATCTGATAAGGGTCTATTGCTGAGAAAAAGAACTCTTACAACTCAACCAAAAAACATCAAACAATCCAATTTAAAAATGGGCAAAGAACTTAGACATTTCTCCAAAAAAGATATACAAATAGCCAACAAATGAAAAGATACTCAATGTCATTAAGAAGTACATATCAATGGGGTGCCTGGGTGGCTTCGTTGGTTAAGTGTCCGACTTTGACTTACTAAGGTCATGATCTCACGGTTTGTGAGCTCGAGCCAGCTTTGTGCTCTGGGCTGACAGCTCAGAGCCTGGAGCCTGCTTCGGATTCTGTGTCTCCCTCTCTTTCTGTCCTCCCTCTCCCACTCATGCTCTGTCTCTGTCTCTCTCTCTCTCAAAAATAAACATTAAAAAAATTTTTTTAATTAAAAAAAAAGAAATACAAATCAAAACCATAACATAGCCCTTCACATCCATTTGCCCTTCACATCACATAATAAAAAAATTGAAAAATTTTACAAATACTGGTAAGGTTGTGGAGAAACTAGAACCTGCAAACATTGCTGATGGGTATGTTATATGATGCAGTTGCTGTGGAAAACAGTTTGGCAATTAGTAAGTAAGACATTGGATTATCACATGACCTAGTAATTTTGCTTATAGGTATACACTTAAAAGAACTGAAAACAGATGTTTGGAAACAAACAGTGTTCACAAATGTTCAAAGCAGTACTGTTTACAAAAGCCACAAGAAAACATCTCAATGTCTACCATCTGATGAATGAATAGACAAAATGTGGTTTGGCTATTGAAGAAGTGCTGATACATGATACAATATAATGAAAACATTACGCAAGTGAAATAAGTTGGACACAAAAGGCCACATTTGTAAGATTCTATCTATATAAAATATCAAGAATAGGTAAATCCATAGAGACAGAATACAGGCTGGTGGTTGCCAGGGACTGGGTAAAGGAACAATAGAGAGTGACTGCTTAATGGGTCCCAGGTTTCTTTCAGCAGTAATGAAAATGTTCTGAAGCTGGACAGTGGTAATGATTGCATATTATGAATGTACTTAATGTCACTAAATTGTGTATTTTTAAATGGTTAAGATGGTAAAGTTTATATTATGTGTATTTTGCCACAATAAGAAAGGTGTGTGTCTGTGTGTGTGTGTGTGTATATATATATGTGTATATATATGTGTGTGTGTGTGTGTGTGTGTGTATATATATATATATTTAAATTTTAATATTTAAATTTATAGTATATTATATTACAGGTATATTTAAATTTTAATGCCATAATTTAAAAAATTTGTTCCAATACAATCATGTAGGAAAAGAAAGAAGCTGACAGCCAACAATATTTTAACAGTTTATTTACTTGATCCTAAGTCACTTCTATTTTGCTGATTCAGCAAAGTATGACTTAGGATCAAGTAAATAAACTGTAAAATATTCAAACATATAACATCACTAACTCCAGCTCAAAGAGGCAGTATCAAGAAGAAAGAAATAAACTGATTCAAGACTTAAACTCTATATCACAGTGTAAAAAGAAGGGAAATAACTCCATGGTGAAAACGCATATATGAAGCTCTGAACATCCCAGACCTGTAATTCACAAAAAGACAACCAAATTAATTAAAAGCAATTTTTTGTAAGTTGAAAGTTTTAAAAATTGAATTGGAGAGGTCACTGGCTCAAAAAGTTCTAGACAGAAGTTATAATGAAGAAAGAATATTTAATAAATGATATCCTCCTACCTTTCAGCCCAGGGTCCCCTTTCAGATGTAAGATAGAGCTGTATTGCCTTCCAGCGTCTCAGAGTGACTAACTGTTGACTGCTAAGTTGTTTAAGCATATTATTATACCTCAAGTTCTCTTGGCGTGCTTTTCGATTAAATGGCTCCACAAAAAACTCCTGAGATAGCAATAAATAATAGCCTTGAATCTTGTATTTACAGGTATATTTAAATTTTAATGCCATAATTTAAAAAATTTATTCCAATACAATCATGGAAAAGAAAGAAGCTGACAACCAACAGTATTTTCTTATTTCATTAGGATAATTTTCTTTCATGAAGCATACTACTCTATAATCTGTATTTTGTAAAACTTTAAAAATCTAAACAACAATAAACATGTGAAGAGCTTCAAAAATGATGTACCTCAATACAGAATTTTAAAACTCAGATTTATTAACCTTATACTGTCAAGTAAAATGATCTTCCTTTGGAGTCTTTTGGTTTTTAAGGCGCTGGAATGAAACTGATTCTTAAATAAAGTAGAAGGAAGAGTAACCACATCCACAGCTACTACTGGGGATCTAAAAGGCAAGGCCAAAGACAAAAGAAATCCATAGGGGAAAATCTCTCACAATGAAAAACTTCATCATTTGAATTGCTGCTCTCTGAATAATATCCTAGTCAGCAAATGAATTCACAAACTTATTCCAGTTTTCAGGATAAAATTCACTCTGATAATAGGCTCTATCAAGATATAACTCAGTCCTGAAATTAAGTTTTATAGTTTTCAAAAAGAAAAGTAGTAAGACTGACTCAAACAGATATTCATCTATCAGGAACTAAAATAACAGTATTTGTTTCACAAAATCAATACTGAATTATGTTAAAAAGAACAGTTAAAGACATGGATTTAGATGTGGGTTTAAAAGACATCTTTTAGAGAGGCAATACAGCACAGTGCAGTTAAGAGTTCAGAGTTAGGCCTGGTACAAATCTTAGGTACTTAATTCTCTGAGGTCCAGTATCTTCATCTCTAAGATGAGGCTGACAATATTTGTCATCAAAAAAGATTAAGATTTAAAGTACTTAATACAGTGCCAGAAAAGTAGCAAGCATTCAATAAACTGTAGTTATTCCTATAATTGTTACTATAATTACTAGACCTTTGTGAAATCAATGATTTGGTATTATTAAATATTTAAAACAGGTCAATGCTAAGAAAATTGAAGAAGTCATGACAACTCCATTATAATTAAACATCAATTTCACAATTGGTGAAGTTCAAGCAATAAGAATATTCTAAAGTTAGTTTTACCCAGAAAAGCTAAGGATGAAGTTACAAAGAAAGTGCTGGTTGGAATAGAAACTAACAGAACTTCTATGAGAGCAATAGAATAGTATTTTAAGCAGTGCCGCATCCAGTAATTCCACTTATCCTAGTAAAGCCATCCTGAATAAGCATAAAAATATGACTATAAGGATGATCAATGCTACTTAAAATGAACATTGATAAATTAGGTCCAAAATTGGGACATAAATTTAATTATGTTCTAATACATAATATAATGGAAAACTACACAGTCATATAATGGCATGGAAAGATGCTCACAATAAGAAAAGGAGCAGTAAATGAAAAGTGTGCCATTTTTATATACATTAAAAAAACCAAAATGTTAATAGTGGTGGATTACAAATGTTTCTTTTTATACCTATTAAGGAATAAATGTATTTTTACTTGATCATCTTTGTTTCATCAGTGTTTTGCCTGTACCTATTTTATTCGATTGATATCTAAATATCTTATTCTTTTTAGAGATATTGTGCTTTTTCAAAATTTCAGTTTACAATTGCTCATTGTTGGTATATAGAAATATGACTAAATTTTGTATATTGTATGTCTTGCAGTATTGCTAAACTCATTAATTGTAGGAGATTTTTGGTAAATTCATTAGGATGATCTACATAATAATATTATCTGCAAACAGTTTTATTTCTACCTGTCCAATGTAAATGACTTTTATTTCTTTCCCTATTCTTAATGCATTTGCTAGGATATATAGTACAACAGTGACTAGAAGGGTGGTGAGAGTGGACATTCTCAGCCGGTTCTCTGCTTACAAGGAAAGCACTCAGTTTTCCACCTTTAAATATTTAAATATAAAGCTAGCAGGGTGCCTGAGCCACGTAGTTGGTTAAGCATCAGACTCTTGATTTCAGCTCAGGTCATGATCTCATGGTTCCTGAGCCAGAGCCGTAAAACAGGCTCTGCAATGAGAGCGTGGAGCTGCTTTGGATTTTCTCTCTCCCTCCTCACATGTGTACATACATATGCACATACATGTGCATGCTCTCAAAATAAATAAACTTTAAAAACAAATATGAAGCTAGCTGTAAGATTTTTGTTGAGATTCTATTTCCAGTTTTCTGAGAGCTTTGATCATAAAACAGATGAGTTTTGTCAAATGCTTTTTCTACATCTGATATGATTAGTTTCTTTTTAATAAATATGATTTTAGTCCATTACCCTTATATTGGCTGACTATCAAATGTTGAAGCAATCTTGCATTCTTAGGATAAACTCTACCTGGTGTGATGTATTACTTTTTTATATATTGCTGGATCTGGTTTCCATCAATGTTCCTAAGAGATATTGATCTGTAGTTTTGCTGTACCATTTTTGTGATTTTTTAATTCCAGTATAATTAATATACAGTGTTATATGAGCTTCAGGTGTATTCTTACACTATTTTTGTATGGTTTCAATAAGGGGATAACACTGTCCTCACATAATGAGTTGGAAGTGATTCCATTTTTCTGTTTTCTGAAGAGACTGTGAGGAATTGGTGTTATTTCTCCATTAAATGTTCAACAGAATTCACCAGTGAAACCACTTGGGCCTGGAGTCTTCCCTTTTGGAACATATTTAAACTGTAAGTTTAGTTTCTTTAATAGGTAAAAGACTAGGTTATCAACTTATTATTGAATTTTGGAAATCTGGATTTGTCAAGAAATTGAGACATTTAAGTCATCTTATTTATGTGCACAGATTGGTTTGTGGTAGTATATTATCATGTTGATGTCTGTGAATGAGTGGTGATATTCCCGTCATTTCTGGTAATGGTACTTTTTCACTTTCTTTTTTTTGTTTTGTTAATCTGGCTAGAAGTTCACCAATTTTATCAACATTTTAAAGAAGTAGATTTTGGTTTTATTAATTTTCTCTATTATTTTCCTGCTTTCAGTTTCATTGATTTCTGCTCTTATTTTTGTTTGTTTCTTATTTAGAAACTAGTTTAGTTTTCTTTCTAGTTTAAGGTAGATACATAAATTATTAATTTGAGGCCTTCTTTTCTAAAGCAAGTATTTAGTACCATTAATTTTCTTTAAGCACTGATATATACCCAGCCTTCTTAGAGATATGAACTATCAGCCTAATAGACTTTTTACGTATCCACTATGCATAGAACATTTTGATATTAACTTTTTTGTTACTGATTAGTCTTTTTCTTTCAATTCTGAAATAATTTTCAAATAGGAAACTGCATTTGTTTTCAAAGTTGACTTATTACTCTCATTTTAATATCAAATGCTTGAAATCAATATAAAAAACTAGACACTAAAAACATTTAATAATTTTTACCTGAAACTTAAGCTTGCTTTCTCCTCCTTCCCGGTCTCGTTTATGCATATTCACCATTAAGGCTTCATAACAATCCTTCCAATAAAGTGCCATGTTCTCATGACCATCATAAAATGTAAGGGTTTCATATTGCTTCATGTAAGGCACAATCTTACAAAAATATACATATACACACAAAATTTAATACATACTTCTAATAAAAATGGCAATAGAAAATTCACTCAAAATAGATAAAACTTACATATTTTTCAATGTAAACTTGCCATTCATTTGAACTGCAATATTCTTGAAAATCTTCAAAAAATGAAGAACTACCATTGGTAAAAGGTAAAGAAGGCAGGTGTAAGTTCATGAAGAGAAGCTCATAAATTTTGGAAACCAGGGTACGGATAAGGGGAATCAGAAATGAGTAGATTTCAGTCTGTTCCTTGATTGACTGACTTAGAACATGTTCCAGCTTCCCTAAAATGTAACATGCTTCATCCTGATTTTCAATCACTTTGGTCTGAAGAAGGGTGTTTAGCTTAGCTGATGCCATTGCACAAACCTGAGGAAAATAGTACAGGTGAGAAAGAACAAAATAAAGCAGACATTTAGCAAAAGATCTTTGGCTCTTCAAGTTTTGTTTGTTTAATAATTTTTTTTTAATGTTTGTTTATTTTTGAGACAGAGACAGAGCATGAACAGGGGAGGGGCAGAGAGAGAGGGAGACACAGAATCTGAAACAGGCTCCAGGCTCTGAGCTGCCAGCACAGAGCCCAACGCGAGGCTCGAACCCACGAACTGTGAGATCATGACCTGAGCTGAAGTTGGACACCTAACCGACTGAGCCACCCAACTGTCCCTGTTTGTTTTTTTTAATCAATTATAAAAGCAGAATATACAGAAAAGGTATAGTGGATAATTAATCACCCAAACATCTATTCCACTGTTCCTAATAGTGTGCAAGGACAGAGGAATTATACTAAATTTTTTTTTAACGTTTATCTATTTATTTTTGAGACAGAGAGGAGACACAGAATCTGAAGCAGGCTTCAAGCTCCAAGCTGTCAGCACAGAGCCCGATGCAGGGCTCAAATCCACCAACCTTGAGATCTTGACCTGAACAGCAGTCAGATGCTTACTCAACCGAGCCATCCAGTCAACCCTAACTTTTCTACTTTTAACTTAAGGTTCTACTGCTGAAGCTTTTCCATTCTCCTCAGACTTTCCAAATCTTTAACTTTAGTTTTTGAATCTGACTAAAGCAGCTTAATTCTAATAGAGACCAACAAATATAAGAAAAAAGGCCATAGGGGCACCAGGATGGCTCCGTCAGCTGAGCGTCTGACTTTGGTTCGGGTCATGATCTTTGGGTTCACGAGTTCAAGCCCCACATCGGGCTCGCTGCTGTCAGTGCAGAGTTCGCTTCAGACCCTCTGTCCCTCTCTCTCTCTGCCCCTCCCAGCGTGCACTATCTCTCAAAAATAAACAAACATTAAAAAAAAGAAAAAAGGCCATAAAATTTCATCATACAGGAAATACCAGAACTAATAATTCTGGGCTTTTTTGCTATGTGTTTAAAAAAAAAATTTTTTTTTAATGTTTATTTTTGAGACAGAGAGAGACAGAGTGCAAGCAGGAGAGGGGCAGAGAGAGAGGGAGACAGAGAATCTGAAGCAGGCGCCAGACTCTGAGATGTCAGCACAGAGCCTGACACGGGGCACGAACCCATGAACTGCGAGATCATGACCTGAGCCAAAGTCGGATGCTTAACTGACTGAGCCACCCAGGCGCCCCTACTATGTGTTTTTTAAAACACTGTTTATATTGGGGTATCTGGGTGGCTCAGTCGGTTAAGCGTCTGACTTGGCTCAGGTCATGATCTCACGGTTCACGGGTTCGTGCCCCACATCGGGCTCTGTGCTGACAGCTCAGAGCCTGGCGCCTGCTTTGGATTCCGTGTCTCCCTCTCTCTCTGCCCCTCCCCTCCTCATGCTCTGTCTCTGCCTCTCAAAGAATGAATAAACATTAAAAAAATTTTTTTTTAAGTAAAATACCGTTTATACAAAAAGTTAAACATCTAGTGCTTTGCTTTTAACTTAATATCATGGTATTAAATAATGTTCATATGTTTATTTAGAAGTATAAAGATATTTCAATGAATACAAGATAATTTACTTGACCACTGCCTTAATTGTGGATACGTACACATGTCACATACAGATACATATGATCCTCCCTACCCCCATTATAAAGAGCACTGCATGAGGGTCACTTGAGAAACTACAAAAAATACTGATGCCCTATTTCCTCCTTTCTAATATAATTACTATGGGTGATGCCCCACAAGGTAATTTCATGTTCTCATCACTGGCTCAGGTAAGACAACTGGGGGAAGAGGAAACCAGAAAAATGGAGATGATATGCTGCATCTAAATAAATCAGCAACCACCTAGTCCTACTTTAGAGACAAGCTAGGAAATGTTGACATTTATGTGACATCTTCTAATACATACACACAGGCAATTAACTAGGAAGTATGAGCCACACAAAACAAGTTTGTAGTCAGAATGGCAAAGAACCTTTATTATAACCCCTATAAGGGAAGAAGTTGCTTTCCCAGCCTTTAGCATGTACAATAACCTCAGAGAAACGTGTTTTTATTCCTGAGAGAATAAAATTAAACAACTAGCCAGTAAAAAATGTTTTAGTCTACTAACTACTGGTAAACAATACATAGGTTCTGTACTCTTTATTTAACAAGTATTAATAGAGGCCTACTATGGGACAGGCATTGAAATATTTAATGGTGAACAAATTAAACAAATAGGTATTTATGGAAATTTCATTAAAGAGAAACACTGAGAGTAATTATAAGTGGGGGAAAAAAAACAACCCCAAAACCAAGAGTTCTCATATCCACCTGGCATGCTGGCTGCAACTGCTTTAACAGCCATCAGGCTACTAATATTAATGAAAAGGCCCCAAAAACTATTTTCATTCTATCTCTCGGTAGAAAAAACCCGAGAATACCACCATGAACATCCATCAAGGCTGTTTGGTATTTTACATTATTATTTTAGGATATACTTTTAGACTAGAAATACTAGACAAAGAGTGTGATTGTTTTTTTAAATACATATATTTTCAAATTACATTTGAATGGATACATAATTCAAGGTTCCACAATCTATGTATCAGCAAGCAAATCTTATTTATTTAGCTTTTCTGTGTTTTCCATGTTTCTACAATGAATATGTTACTTTTATGATTAAGAAAAAAACCCCACTATTTTAAAAAATTTCTTTTGCAATTTTAATTTTATTTTTATTTATAAAAATAGCGCACAACTGGGGGAGGGGAGAGAGGGGGAGAGAGGGAGAGGAGGGAGGAACGAGAGAGAGAGAGAGAGAGAGAGAGAGAGAGAATGAATGAATCTCAAGCAGGCTCCACACTCAGTGCAGAGCCTGATGCAGGGCTTGATCTCATGACCCTGGGATCATTACCTGAGCTGAAATCAAGAGTCAAACACTCAACTGACTGAGCCACCACTCAGGAGCCCTCCAAAAAACCCAATGTTTAAAAAGTTAGTAACATGGGGAAAGGAATTCAATATAATTGTAAGAAAAAAAGAAAACAAAATTATCAAAATATACGATGTTTTCAATCATCTGAAAAAGATAAGTGCATAGAAAAATATTGACAGTTATTTCTTCTTGGGCTATAGGATGATGGATTTATTTTCTTCTCTTTATGTTTTTGTGTATTTTCCATAATGATCATGTTTTACTTTTACAATTAGGAAAAAATATCTATTGAAAATATGGCCTTTTAAAAATATGGCAACCTTATGGAATTTTAACCTCTCCATGTTATCAACATTACAGTAAGTTTATATATATTAGAAACCATCCCCAACCCTACCCCTTTGCCCCAAGTACTTGAAATTCCAAAATCAAAAGGAAATTAAAAGGGCCAGGTAAGTAGTTATGAGATACATGTCATGATTAACTCAACCCAAGTTCTCCAATATAAACCAAAAGTTGACAGACTAAAATTCATGTGCAAATTTTCCAACCTGTAACATTTTTTAAAAGAGTTTTTTCTTAAGTTTATTTATTTTGAGAGAGAGAGACAGAGAGAGAGACAGAGAGAGAGAGAGAGAGAGAGAGAATGAATGGGGGAGGGGCAGAAAGAGAAGGGGAGAGAAAATTATGAGGGCAGAGCTTAACAGAGGATCATGACCTGAGCCAAAACCAAGAGATGGATGCCTAACCAACTGAGCCACCCAGGCACATTCCCCAACCTTTAAAATTTTTAATTAAAGATAGAAATAATAAATATTCCTTGAGTCCATATTTTATTTATCTGTGTTTTGAAAACCTAGCACAATGCTCAAACTTGGTAGGTATTCACAGTAAGCATTTAATTAAAAAATGAGATATAATGTAAAACTGTGGATTAGTAAAGTAACAGAAAAAGATTTGAAAGAAAAAAAAAAACTCAATTTTTCTCAAAATATAAGCCCTAAAGTTCACATGTATGAGTGACAAGTATAAATAGTCTAAGCAGGTTGTGTACTTCCTAGCTACACTACAGATGATATAATACCTCCTAATATAAGCTATGTATAAATCCTTTAAAAGGCAACATTGAAATTATACTGAATCAGGAAGAAACCATCAATGAGCTGCCTCTGAAGCTTCTTTCTGATTAACAAAACTGAAACATATATGCTTTTGGAACTAATAAAAAAATTAAAATGCTGAAAATTATTACCATTTAACATTAAATTATTAAATATTAATATATTAAATATTATCATTTAGTTATTACACAAATAATTCCTATACTGCATACAAAGTACAAAAAATAATGCAAATGAATTGACAAACCTGCACATTACCCATTCCAATGAATCCTAGAAGTAACTGGATTTGAACTTGAGAAAGTTGTGCCAATACTGAACTTTCAGAATACCAAACTGACAGACCATCAAAGAGCAGCGTCAGATCCTCTAAAAGCTATCACAAGAGAAAAATTAAGAAATAAAAACATTCCATCTTAGAATCAACTGATGAGTTCTCCCCAACAGTAATACACATTATAAGTGTTTTCAAAACTAGTTTAATGTACAAATGGAAAAAGCCAAGAGAATTATCTTAGTAATAGCTAATGAAATTGGTTAACTGTTTATCCATGTTTGTTAAATCCAATTAAATTTTAATGCTCCAAAAAGGGGGTACAAAAGTTTTTTTCCTTGAATAAAGTGCTTGACTACAGAAAGTAATTTCACAGTGTTATTTATTGCTGTACCTTTTCAGTCCACATGTTTGAATTAACAAGCCCCTCTGACTGCAGAAAGTCCTGTATGATCAGGATGAGCCGCAAGGCATTTTCAGCAGTTACTGGATTCGTGTTTGATTCTCTGTTTTCCATGACTGCCCATTCTAACATCTTCTGTAGCAAACTAAGTGCAAAACAAATCCTCTTAAAACCATTTTCAGCTTAGAAAAATAGTAAAACATGAAAAAAGTCAATTATTTGTTAATATGACTGTATTCCTAAAGATACACTATCACAGGCAGGGATCCAAGGACATTGTAGATGGTATCTAATAACAATGAAGCAACTTTTTAATCTCTGAAGTATCTACCCTCAATAAGTATAATACAAAGGCAAAGTAAAAGTTTTATCTGTTCTATTTGACTATAAAAAAGCTATTAAAATATTTCAAATTCCAGTTTCTATAAGATAACTAAAAGTTTCTTTAAAGCTCTAAATTGGGAAGGCAAGAAACGGCTTATTATGTCTTGCAGAGGGTTTAGCCCTGCAGAGAACTCTAAATGCTTTAGAGAAGTAATATCTATGAAAACACTATTTGCTTCCTTTAGCATGGAAATCCTCAAATTTGGACAGACTGTAGAACACAATGCACTGAGTGCTTAGATATTATCAAAACTATTTTAAACAATAAGGAATATGTAATCCCTTAAGCCCAAACTAAAGTTTTAAAGTTGGAATTACTTTTGGACTTCTCTCTAGATTCCACTAAAATGGCAACAGAGAGGAAAAGGAGCTGAGTACAAAGTTTCTCCTTTTCTCTCACTACACCTACTGAATCCTGAATAAATGTTCAATAAATAATATTATCTTTGACTCCAGACCACTCCAAAAGGAGAGGGTAAATCACCAAATAAATGCTTACATTAATTTTATTTCATCTGATGGTCGAAGTAGTTCACTGGATATTCCTGGTTTAGTTAGTGCTGAAAACACTTGTCCTCTTTCAATCCAAGTATTATTGTCTGACTTTTCTAGTCCCTTACACATTACATAGTTCAAAATATTTGTCAGTAATTGAAGAAGCTCCTCCTCACATCTCTGTAAAAAAAGATAAAGTAATATTAAATTATTGTAAGGAGGAAGTATTAAAAGCACATTAAAAGAACCATCCTATATAGTGACTGTAATTATTTAACATATTTTTAATGTGTCTTATGAACCAGGAACTTTGCTAGGTAGGCCCTAGCAATACAAGGATGAATACAACACCAGTTTTGCTCTCAAGACACAATTTAGTGACTTCTCGGCTTCCAAAATCTTAGATCTTGAGACTTAGAACATGAGTATAATATGAAATTGTTAACAATCACAATTCTAAGGACTAGAAATATATCATAGATGCATGAAAATAAAAACAGCTTTTGGACAAATAAGGAATTTTACCTCTTGGCTTTCAAGTAACGACAAGTCATCACTAAACCCCGTATCATTTGTGATGCTGCTCTCTTTGTCAGATGGCACAGAAAATGATTTAGTAGATTCTATTGGGGATGGTGTACTAGGCAAGCTGTCTGGCATGTGACTTCCACTGTCGCTCAGTTCACATGAGTCTATTCCACTGAAATCTAAACTCAAATGTGAAGGATTATTATTCCAGAATTCTTCTTGATTCTCTGATTTGAAAGTTAATTCTCCCACAGAACTATCTTCTTGAAATAATGGTGTGTTTGAGTCTAGAGAGTGTCTATCCTCTAAACTCCACTGATCGGAAGACACATTAGCTGAGCCAAAAGAGTTGATTTTTTCCTCATCAGTCTTTTCGTCGAAGTTCCTCTTAAGATCTTCACCTACCACATTTTTATCATTGTCTTTCATTGAAAGAGCTCTACTGTGCTTATGAAGAGTATTTCCATTTTCAAAATTTGTTTTTAAAAAGAGCCTAACCAAAGTGTCTTGCCAACCCACTTGTTGAGATATTTGATGTGCTGCATCTGGCTGGGACTGCAAAATCTGTAAAATCTGTGAAGAGATTAAGAATACAAAACTCGTCAAAAAGTACACAGTACTTCACATCAAAACTAGTTTCTTCCCAGTTATTTTAATGACAAAGTAATTTAATGAGAAACTGTGGGAAGATACACTTTCAAAAGATTATGTTAACTGGATTACAAATTATCTAGAGGGCACACACTGTGTTTTAACTAATCTGCATATTATTCATTGTACAGAGTACTTAAATATTTGCTGAAAGATAAAAAAGAAAATGATCCTCCACATGTCAACACTCATGTTATTAATTTAATTTGGTCAGAGAGAAAATATACATAGAATGAAGGTACATATAAAATGTAATAAAGTGGGGCGCCTGGGTGGCGCAGTCGGTTAAGCGTCCGACTTCAGCCAGGTCACGATATCTCGGTCCGTGAGTTCGAGCCCCGCGTCGGGCTCTGGGCTGATGGCTCGGAGCCTGGAGCCTGTTTCCAATTCTGTGTCTCCCTCTCTCTCTGCACCTCCCCCATTCATGCTCTGTCTCTCTCTGTCCCAAAAATAAATAAACGTTGAAAAAAAAAATTTTAAATGTAATAAAGTTATATCCTCTCAACTAAATACCTTCCATGAGCCTACTGCATTTCTTTAGCAAATACTGAATATCTACTATGTACCAGGCCCTGTTCTGGCCCTAAGGTTAGCAGAGTAAATATGACACACAAATACTTTAATAGAACCTAGATATCCCAAGGATGTTTCCCCATCTCATTTTATTTTTATGGGCAAAGTAAATGGCTACTTTTGCAAAAACACTTTTTTTTTCCCATTAATTCTATCTTGAATAACAAACAAAATAAAAACTGTATTTTATTTATTTATTTGAAAGAGAGAGAACACAAGCAGGGGGGAAAGGAAGAGGGAGGAAAAGAGAGAGAGGGAGAGAGGGAGGGAGGGAGGGAAGGAGAAAGAGAGAGAGAGAGAGAAAAAGAGAGAGAGAGAATCTTAAGCACGCTCCACACTTAGCATGGAGTCCAAAATGGGGCTTGATTCCACAACTCTGGGATCATGACATGCGCCGAAATCAAGAGTCAGACACTCAACCAACTGAGCCACCCAGGCACCAAAGAAACTATATTTTAATTTGAAAACACTAACTCCAGTAAAATGGATACTGCTATTTAGCTGGAAATAGAAACTGAAATTAAAGAATACACACAGAAATGTCAATGAGTATAATCTCTACTATCCAACTCATTTCCCATTTTTGGATTAAAACAGGTTCTCAAACACTGTCAGGTATTCAGTTAAGACCCTTAAGACATTTTTATCACAAAGACAATAAACTTCTATGTAGATGAAAAGAAATTTTGCTCCCAGTATTTAGAAAATCTCTTTTATCTCTGACAAGTTTCATAGGAGATGAATAATATTGATAGGGACTTTAATATCAATGGCTCTAATGCATGCTGATGCTGATATAGAAAGCAATTAGTCACAATGAGTCACAATGATGTGATGTTTTCCTTTCCTTCGTTGTGATAGGTGAGCTACCACTATTCTAGTGATAGAAAATACCATTTTTTCCCCACAGCAAAGAAATTTTCGTGATTTCATAATTATAAAATTTCCATAAGGGGCGCCTGAGTGGCTCAGTTGGTTAAGTGTCCGACTCTTGATTTCAGGTCAGGTCACGACCTCACAGTTTGTGGGTTTGAGCCCCCCATCAGGCTCTGCACTAAAAGTATGGAGCCTACTTGGGATTCTCTCTCTCCCACTCTCTCTCTGCCCCTCCTCCTTCACTGTCTCTCTCAAAAATAAACTTAAAATAAAATATCCATAAAATTACTTATTTTATGTTCATTTTATATACATGTAATGGATAAAAACTAGGCTGCACCAAAAGTTGTTTTCAAACTGAAAGGATCAATCTATATGGCCTGCTTCAAGGACAATGTGGTAAAATCCATCAAAATGCAAAATGTGAGTACCTTCTGAGACAGCAATTCCATTTCATGGATTAGGTCCTACAGATATATTACCAAAAACAGGTAAAAGTATATGTAAAAAAGTGTTCTTAACGGAAGTTTATTAACATATAAATGTAGGAGACAATCTAAATGTCCATGTACAGGGAACCAGGTAATACTTCATACAATAGTCATAGAATGAAAAACTCTATGAGGCCAGTAAAGAGAAAGATACATATACAGACTTATAATGGAAAAATACTATAACATAACTAAGGAGTAAAATTAAAAAGAAAAACAAGAAAATAAATTAAATAGTGGTCAGAGGTTAACAGCAGGGAAGACAGAAGGTTATAATTAGGAAGACGCACACAGGATAACTAGTTCTTGACTTAGTTAAAAGTTAAAGGAGTACATTCTCCTTGCTAAGTCACTCTTGCTTTTCCACGAAGTTCAAAAGATTAACTCTAAAATATGGTATATGAATTAGAAATGGTTTTTATCTTTGAAAGTTCTTGACAAACTATTCTCTTGTAATAAATCTTTTACTGGGGCAAGGGCATATTTCCAGGTGACTACATGAGGCTAAGAAGAACACATTTTTGTGGTTACATGAAGTTAATTCACCTCAAAAAAGGAAACTATTTAAAAATCATGCCACTTATAAAATAACAGATATTAAAACTTATACCTGGTATAAAATACTCAATATAAAAGCTATTCACAGTATGACAATATTGTTACTTCTAAAGTGTATTTTAATTTTTTTAACGTTTACTTTTGAGAGAGAGAGAGCGCGCGAGTGGGGGAGAGGCAGAGAGAGAGGGAGAAAGAAACTGAAGCAGGCTCCAGGCTCCAAGCTGTCAGCACAGAGCCCGACATGGGGCTTAAACTCATGAACCACGAGATCATAACCTGAGATGAAGTCAGACGCTTAACCAACTGAGCCACCCAGGCACCCCTTTAAAGTATATTTTAAAAGTTCACTAACCTTTCTGCAGATAACCACCCTGACATTTATATGTGTCCTGTGAGATATATATACCATGGACAACAGATCTTTGAAATTAATAGCAGGATCTACGGTGGGGAAAAAACAAAAAGTTAAAATTAAATTCCAGAGATAGCCAAAGAACTATGAGTGATGGTTAATGAAATAACTGTTTTCATTTTTATTTTATTTTTCTTGCTGTCAACAATAGACAGCCTTTGGTTTTTTCTAGCTTTGCTAAGATATAATTGACATAAAACTGCATAAATTTAAGGTGTAAAACATGATGATCTCATATTCGTATATATTGTAAAATAATTACCACAATAAGGTTAATTAACATCCATCACCTCACATAGTTACCATTTTCCTATCTTGGTGGTAACTTTTAAGATCTGCTCTTAGCAACTTTCAAGTCCATAATACAGCATTGTTAACTATAGTCACCATGCTGCACATCAGATCCCAGAACTTATTCATCTTATAACTGGAAGCGTGTACCCTTTGACCACCTCATTCATTTGCCCCACCTCCCACCCCACCCCAGCAACTAGCAATCTGTTCTCTGTTTCTAGGAGTTTGTTTTTTTTTTAATTTCTCAACATACGTGAGACCGTACAGTATTTGTCCTTCTCTGACTTAATTTCACTTAACATAATAATGTCTTGCAGGTTAATGTGTTACAAATGGCAGGATTTCCTTCTTTGTTGTGGCTGAATAATATTCTTTTATATATACATATACACACACACATAACACATTCTTTATCCACTCATCCATCAGCAGACGCTTAGGCTATTTCCATGTCTTAGCCATTATAAACGATGCTACAATGAACATGCAGATAATTCTTTGAGATAGTGATTTCATTTTCTTTGGATATATACCCAGAAGATGGATTGCTAGATCATATGATAGTTCTATTTTTAATGTTTGGAGGAACCTCCATACTGGTTTCTATAATGGCTGCACTAATTTGCATTCCCAGCATCAATGGACAAGGGTTCCCCTTTCTCCATAACTTCACCAGCACTTGTTAACTTTTGTCTTTTTAATAATAGCCATCTTAACATGTAAGACCTGCTATCTCCTTCTGGTTCTGATTTACATTTCCCTTATGATTAAAGATGTGGAGCACCTTGTCATCTACCTGCTGGCTACTTGTATGTCTTCTATGCAAAAACTGTCTATTCAGGGGGCAGCTGGGTGGCTCAGTCATGATCTCACAGTTCGTGGGATCGAGCCCCCCTCAGGCTCTGCACTGTTGGCGTGGATCCTGCTTGGGATTCTCTCTCTCCCTCTCTCTCTGCCCCTCCCTGCTTGTGCTCTCTCTCTCTCAAAATAAATAAAACTTAAAATAAGTCTCATCAGGTCCTTTGCTCATTTTTTTAACATTTTTTTATTTTTTGAGAGAGCGTGCACATGTGCATGTGCACGCAAGTGAGGGAAAGACAGAAAGGGAGGGAGAGAGACTCCCAAGTAGACTCTGAGCTGTCAATGCAGAGCCCACCATGGGGCTGGATCCCACAAACCATGAGAGTGTGACCTGAGCAGAAACTGAGTCAGATGTTCAACCGAGCGAGCCACCGAGGCACCCCCTTTTGCTCATTTTTAACTGGATTTTTTTTTTTTGCTATTATATTATATGATTTCCTTACGTATTTTAGATACTAACCGCCTCTCAGATATTTGAGTCACAAGTATTTTCTCCCACCCTGTAGACTGCCTTTTCATTTTGTTGGTGGTTTTACTCACTGTGCAGAAGCTTTTTAGTTTGATGTTGCCTCACTGGTTTATTTTGCTTTTGTTGCTAGTGCTTTTGGGGTCATATCCAAAAAGTCATTGCCAAGACAAATGTCAAGGAGCTTTTCCTTATGTTTTCTTTTTTTTTTTTTTTTTTTTTTTTTTTTCAACGTTTGTTTATTTTTGGGACAGAGAGAGACAGAGCATGAACGGGGGAGGGGCAGAGAGAGAGGGAGACACAGAATCGGAAACAGGCTCCAGGCTCTGAGCCATCAGCCCAGAGCCCGACGCGGGGCTCGAACTCACGGACCGCGAGATCGTGACCTGGCTGAAGTCGGACGCTTAACCGACTGCGCCACCCAGGCGCCCCACCTTATGTTTTCTTCTAGGAGTTATATGGTTCAGGGTTTACATTTAAATCTTTAATCCATTTCAAGTTAATTTTTGTGAGTAGTGTGAGATAGGGGTCCATTTTCATTCTTTTGCATATGAATATCCAGTTTCCCAACACCATTCATTGAATAGACTATTTTTCCTCCACTGAGTATTCTTGGATCTCTTGTCAAATATTAGTTGACCAGATATACATTGTTTTATTTCTGGGCTCTCAATTCTGTTCCAATGGTGTATGTATGTTTCGATTACTCTAACAGTTTGAAATCAAGAACCATGATGCCTCCAGCTGCATTCTTTTTGAAGTTCTCTCTCAAAGAATGAACTGGGGGTAACAGTTACATAAATGCTGAAATAACTCTCATTTAAAATAAGGATTACACATATGTTTAAATCTTACAAAGAAAATAGATGTAGAATGTTTGACATTCTCCTGAGTAAGCCCTAACTGTTCTTTTCTTTTATTGCCTGAAAATACTATCCATACTGTTATAATATCCATATTATTTATCTTTTTATGTACATATCTTATATCTTATGTACTTGTCTTATCAATGAGAAGGTAAACCAATCAAAGCGAAGAACCTTATCTTATACCTTTTAAACCCCCAGCATCTGACATAAACACTATAGTTTGTCCTAAGTACTAAAAAAGTTTTATTAAAAAAAATGAGAAGCAAAAAAGAATATCTGAAATTAAGGATTTACGCTCCCTAAAGAAAAAGATAAAATGTTTTGTATGTATTTTCTCTAGCATCTTTTCCTTATAGAAAACTCAATTATTTACTAATCAATCAGTAAATTTCTACTGAAGGCCTATGGCACTATGCTATTCCCTGGGAAGATAATAACAAAAAAGATAGATAAAAAATAGTACCTAATAAAGCCCTGCTGAATCAAATAACAGGTAATTTAAAAAGTAACCTGAGGAAGGAAGGGAAAAAAAACCTTCAGGAAAAAAACTGAGAATATCAAATACAATTATGCTACTATGAAGAACATTTCTTAAATATATCAGTATTATCAGCCTTAGTCATACCTGTATTTATAATTTGATTGGTGAGGCTTTTAATGAGATTGGCATTAACGGGTGCTTCATTAAGAAGAAGTCCCAATCCTGAATAGCCAACTTCTCTGAGCCGAATGCGCTGTTTACTTCGTTCATAAACATTCGTGCATTTCAACATTTGTTCCATAACCTGGTTACAACAGTAATATATTTTTCTCAACACAGAGAACTAAGGACAGTCTGTCACTATTTAAAATAATTTAAAATTTCCTTTTTAATGCCTAAGGCTTAGATGGAAACAAACCCTACAGCCTCCAAGAAGAACAAAGATATGTTATGAAAGAAGAAAAAGATACTTCTAGATCAATCTCATAATTTGTATAACACTTATGTAACAGTTATCAAAATAATTTTCGAGAACAAGGAAACATTTTGTAAAGGAAAACAACCATATACTAAAATGGGAGAATGAATTAATAATCCCATACCTCTTGCAGTAAGATCAACATTTAAAAGTGAAACACTGAAACCCTAGGTACAGGGTAATTTGGGCAGAGTATCATGAACAATCCATATAAGGTCATTTTTGGAGAAATAACATTTAATCTCTATAAAGGAAAGCTTATTTGGGCAGATGCTTTGAAGAACAGCATGGGGGGCACCATAATTGATACTCAAGAGAGCCTATGCCAGATCATTTTTATTAAACCCTTGTTTTCCAAAGTTTCGGGATTCCAAACACAGTCAATCCAAACTTGACCCCATAAGTAGACTTTATAACATAACACTAATGATATAAGAGGAAACAACTGCCACAAGCAATTAGGCATAATGAGTAGAATAAATCATGAAAAGTAGAAATAGGACCAATTCCTCTATTTTTTAACAAAAAAGGTTAAGTGGGTAGCTTCAACCGAAGCTCAAACTGACTACTTTGGATAGCTTAACAAAATATTCAATATCCTCTGACAAGTTACCAACCTCTCTGGCCTCAGTTTCTTTATCTGTAAAATGGGAATAATAATATTCACTTCATAAGGTTTTTGCAAGGACTAAGATAGCTAATATATGAAGAATATATTACTGCCTGACAAATAGTGGTGCTACATAAAGTCAGTTATTATTATTAACTGCTAAAATGTCTGACCTGCCATGAAGACCCATGGTAAGTCAAGAGACAGAACAAAACGAGTGAAAGGGAGTGGGAGGTATAGGCTTCCAGTTAGCTCACAGGAATAAAAGGTACAGCACAGGGAATATAGCCAATGGCATTGTAATACGTTATATACTGACAAATGGCAGCTAGACTTGAGGTGAGCAAAGCATAATGTATAAACATGTAGAATCACTACATTGTATGCTTAAACTATTATAATACTGTGTCAATTATGCTGAAAAAAAATTTTTTAAAAGAAGGCAAAAAACAGAGATGATAAGTTTTATACAGAGAATGATATAACCAAGTGGATTTTCCACTGAAATAATTGATCAGATATCCATACAGTTTTTAAATATTCAAACAATAAAAACACAAAAAATATGTATCAAAACAAACTGAACAGTTTAAAATTAGATAGAAGTAGGTATGAAAAAAGAATTTACATTCTATTTACAATTCATATTGTACAATTCTTTACATTCTATTTACAATTCATATACTCACAAATATTCCCAAATATAAAGATGTTTAAGAAATGTTTATACCTTAAAAATGATTTCTCTTAGTCTGTCAGAGTACTTCTGATTTAAGAGCAAGGCATAAAGTATGTCAGCATTTCCTGGTTCAAACAGCAGTAAGAAAAGCTGACCTCTAGTTGGGCTGGTACGCAGGAGACTGAAGAGCATATCCAAAATTCCAAAGAGCTTTTAAAATTAAACAACACAAAACAAACAACCACATTCATACATGGAAGCACAAATACAGTCATAAACCACAGTTGTTTATCTAAATCATATATACCCTAATGTTGTAGCTTAACTGGACTATCTGATGTCTTATGAAATAGCCCTGCCTCCTGCCTCCATTATGCTTTTGGCTTGTTTCCTTTTGTGTAATCCTCTCAACCCACATATTCACCTGCTGAACATACCTATAGTGCTATAACCACATGAAAAGCTACGTCTTCCATAAAGCCTTTCCTGGTCTCCTCAACATGTAATATTCTCTTATGCAAACCTCATAGGACTTTGTATCTCTCTTACAAATATTATTATATTCTTTTTTTGTTTGTTTCAAGATTATTTATAAAGCTCTCTTACCTACCCTTGCCTCCATTAGGCTAATATCTTACTATGATTCTGTGTAAGTAAGCTTTCAGTAAATAACTCTTTGACTAAATTGACCAAGAAAACACGATTGGCAATGAATCACAGCAGGTGGCAATACAGCTATTATGAAATAAGGTAGCTATCATTACTCTAAATAAAAACAAGCTTCTGAAGTAGTCTAACCTTACAGAGAAACAGCATAAGTTAACTCATCTATATAATATTAATGATGAAGTCCTGTAAGCACTGAGTACACAAAGAATACTTCATCGAAAAGCACAAAATATTTGAGTCAATATAAATTAAGGCTGCTCAAGTTTGGTGTTGAGAAAGAGCACAGAAATAGCAGTAAATATACTTGGGTTCTATTCCTAGGTTTGTCAGCTGTATGACTTTTTAAGTCACCTAATCTTTCTGAATATATACTTCCAAATGTGCAAATGGGAAGGTTACTTCCTAGTCTGTATATTTAAAAAAATTTTTTTTATGTTTTTTAAATTTATTTTTGAGAACGAGACAGAGCACAAGCAGGAGAAGGGGAGGGGGAGGGAGAGAGAGAGGGCGAGAGGGAGAGAGAGAGAGAGAGAGAGAGAGAGAGAGAGAGAGAGAGAGACGGAGACACAGAATCCAAAACAGGCTCCAGGCCTCCAAGCTGTCAACACAGAGCCTGACACAGAGCTTGAACGCACAGGCTATGAGATCATGACCTGAGCCGAAGTTGGATGCTTAACCAACTGAGCCACCCAGGCGCTCCCATGTCTGTATATTTTATATCAGTGGTTTGCAAATTTTACCATGTGCCACAATCACCTGGAAGACTTGGTTCAGCAGTTTTGCATTTCTTTTTTTTTTTTTTTTTTTAATTTTTTTTTTTCAACGTTTATTTATTTTTGGGACAGAGAGAGACAGAGCATGAACGGGGGAGGGGCAGAGAGAGAGGGAGACACAGAATCGGAAACAGGCTCCAGGCTCTGAGCCATCAGCCCAGAGCCTGATGCGGGGCTCGAACTCACGGACCGCGAGATCGTGACCTGGCTGAAGTCGGACGCTTAACCGACTGCGCCACCCAGGCGCCCCAGCAGTTTTGCATTTCTAACAAGTTCCCAGGTAATTATGGTCAGGAACCATACACTGAGAACCACTGTCTTACAGAGTAGTTCTGAGGTATAAATGAAATGAATAATGTATATATAAAAGTACCTAAAAATAGAAATATAATTTACTCTTTATGCAAGATTTTTATAAACCTATGTTAAATTCATGTTAGAAATCTGTCCAGTATCTTTGATAACAGGTAAACGTATATTATGTGGCCTATAAAAATAGTCTTCAGAAGTGCCAAAGCAACTACTTCCAGATACTACTTTCTAGCTACTTAAAATATTTTATTACATTACCAACTACTTTATTAAACTTAGGAGATAAAATTTACTTCTTCAACTGCATAATATTGTATTATATCTAATAAACATTTTACTCTTAAAGTATGTTTAAAAATATATTTTTTAATGTTTTTATTTATTTTTGAACAGAGAGAGACAGAGCATGAGCAGGGGAGGGGCAGAGAGAAGGAGACACAGAATCCAAAGCAGGCTCCAGGCTCTGAGCTGTCAGCACAGAGCCTGACACGGGGCTCAAACTCACAGAGTGTGAGATCATGACCTGAGCTGAAGTCAGACGCTTAACCGACTGAGCCACCCAGGTGCCCCTAACGTATGTTTAATATATATGTAATTTTAAAAGAAGATGATGTAGCAACTTAAGTGTGGGGGAAAAAGTTATCTGGAGCATGATACCTGTTCTTCTTCATTGATAGCAGCTATGTAACCCATAATACTTTGTATCTCTTCATGAGTTCCACCTTTGCACAGAAAATATTTAATTAGTCCATACAAAGAAGTCCTTATTGTTCGAATGTCATCTACAGACAGCTCACTGTATTTACAATCACTCCTGGAAAAGAAAGTAAAATGCGAGAATTGAAATTTAAATTTTTTATAGTTTAGTGCTTTTTTATACACAAGAATTCATAGTATAAAAAAAGATGTGTCCATGTTTCATGGTATCTGTTTTTTCTTTTTAAGGAAAACCTTTTAAAGCTAGGAGTTGCAATGACAAAGATAAAAATAGTTAAAACAGCTTCTTTTATTTATTTACTTAGTTACTTATTTATATTTTAGAGACAGAGCACACATGAGCAGGGGAGAGGGAGAGAGAGAGAATCCATGCGGGGAGCGATCCTATGACCCTGGGATCATGACCTGAGCCAAAATCAAGTCAGACGCTCAACCGACTGAGCCACTCAGGGGCCCCTAAATAGTTTATATACATTTAAACAATACTAAGGAGAAGACACAGTTGTAAGTGCTTTACACATTCTTAATTCTTTAGTTTAATCCTCAAAACAACCATAGGGTGTCACAGGTTTATTCTCTCCTTGTCACAGACACAACTTAACCACAGAAATTTGAGTAAGTTACCTACAGCCAGTTGATGAAACATAAGATTCAAACCCAATATATGTGATACATTGTTCATCATTTTAACCTCCACATTTTCCTGTCTCTCTGAAGTTAAAGGATATTAGAATTTCTGGAAAATAAATAATCTAGAAATTCCAACCCAGTGGCAGGCAGAAAACGGTATCGAACTGAGAAGGAACAAGGACATCATACCCATAATAAATCCTAAGTGTATCTAGGAGAAACTGCACACCATACTTCTTTCGGAAAACTCTCCTGCTGTCTTTGATGATGGTGGAAAGATACTGTATATGACCTAAAATACAAAGTTCACTCTTAAATGATATGCCTAAAATAAAATCCCACAAATAGTTATAAATTTCTAAAACAATTGTAAAATTTGATCCAACAGCCTGCTCTCTCACCAATTCGGAAGGGAAAATCTCCACGGTTCCAAATACGAAAGTCAAAGAGTAAATACTGATACATTTGTTGCAGGAGCTGCATATTTTTCTCTAATGATACCTGTTCAATTAGTAACTGAATTGCCATCAATACATTAACATCCATCAAGGCACTTGGCACCTGAAATCCAAACAGATGAGGGCTCTGTAAATTTCAGCTTAATTATCATTAAGCTACATTTAAATTACAAATGATTAATTCAGAATATCTACTAAGTATGAAAATCTCTGTTACAAAATATAAACAACTTAAACTTTAATTTTTCCAATGTCTGCTAGAACATATTTTCCTAATGTCATATTCCTAAAATCACATTTAACAAAGATCCCAAATACCAATGTTAACAAAGCCCTATATATAAAAATTATACACTATTATGTAAGATTACTAATTCTTGTAAAAATGTGATTAAGAGTAGGATAAAATACCTGCTTGTGAAATAAAATTACATCCACTAATGTAAATGAAGCCATAGTAGTGTAATTTAAAATAATATTTATCTAGTAGGAAAAAAAAAACCCTAAAGACAAACTGCTAATTACAATCATTAGCCACATCTGCAAATTTGTTAAATTTGTGCTCACCTTCTGAAGTAAGGCACCAAGAGTGGCAACTCCATGGGAGTGAATAAGATTGTCCTGGTTGATGGGATGTCTTTGAATAAAGTGTTTCACAATCAAGATAAATGTTGCAATTAGATTTCTCTCTAATCTTGACTCTGAGGAATTGTGAACATGTCATTAATGATCATATTACTCTAAATTATTTTTATAACACATTTTCTATATCATAATGCATATAGTAACAAACAAGAATTTGGTTGAGCAATTTGCCTCCAAAGGTCACTTGCAGAATGCAAATATCAGAGAAAGCAGCAACTACATATTGTATACTTGCATGCACATGGAAACATTTTTTTCTACCATAAGTTTAGCAATGCTGTTATATTTCCATTAACAGGAGAAACTGAGGACAATCAAGAGTAAAACCAACATCTTAATTTTTTTGACTAAAGTATTAATGAACTTTTTGAATTACATTAGTAAAATTAGGGATGGGCTGCTTCAGCTACAAATGGTTAAATTTCTTCCTAAGGGTGGCAAGACATTTTAACCTATTTTTCAATTAATTCTCAAATTTCTCAATGACTATTGTGTGTTAACTTCATCTTAATACCTGAAGCCTTTGTGGAGGTCAATACCACCCAATCTCCTTCTACAGGTGTTACCAATTCAGAAACTGTACTTTCATTCATTCCTTCAGAAATCTGTCCTTCACCAAAGTGGCTGATTTGTTCCAACAGAGGAAACAGTACATTTAATCCACCTATACAGTTTATGATGTCCTGAAAAAGAAAATTACAATCTTTTAATCTTATAAAACAAGAGCAATTTTGTCATTTAACACCCGCACAGCATGTGTGACATTAAAAATGTGCTGAACTTTCAGGCAATGTACAAGATAGCCTTAAGCTAAAAGAACCTTAATTCAGGGAGATGCTTTGAAGAGTAGCCACAGGGTGGGAAGGTGCACAGGGTGGGGGACACCTGGATGGCTCAGTAGGTTAAGCGTCCCGCTCTTGATCTCAGCTCAAGTCTTTTTTTTTTTTTTTTTTTTAATTTTTTTTTTTTCAACATTTATTTATTTTTGGGACAGAGAGAGACAGAGCATGAACAGGGGAGGGGCAGAGAGAGAGGGAGACACAGAATCGGAAACAGGCTCCAGGCTCTGAGCCATCAGCCCAGAGCCCGACGCAGGGCTCGAACTCACGGACCGCGAGATCGTGACCTGGCTGAAGTCGGACGCTTAACCAACTGCGCCACCCAGGCGCCCCATCAGCTCAAGTCTTGATTCAGGGTTGTGAGTTCAAGACCCATGTTGGGCTCCATGCTGGGCATGAAGCTTACTTAAAAAAAAAAAAAATGTAGCTAGGGGGATCACCATAGTGTCAAGAAACACTATGACAGACCATTTTTACCACACCTTTGTTTTCCAAAGTTTAGGGATTCCAAACACAAGCAATCCAAACTTGACCCCATAAGTAGACTTTATAATGTAACACTAATGATATGAGGAAACAACTGTCATAAGGCAATTAAGTATAATAAACAAAATAAATTAAGAAAAAAATCATTTGGTGGTAGAAATATGACTGACTCCTCTACTTTTAGTTAACAAAGAAGTTGAAGTGGGTGCCTCTGAATGTCAAAATGACTATTTTGAACAGCTTAACAAAATACACTCCATATTCTTTGACAAGTTAGTAATCTCTCTGGCCTGAGTTCCTTCATCTGTAAAATGAGGATAATAATTCCCACTTTGTAAAGTTGTTACCAGGATTAAGTAAGCTAATAAATGAAAATGAACTGGTACTACCCACCCAAGGTTAGCCATTATTAAGTGCTAAAATATTCTGATCTGCCATCTAGAAAGTTTCATTCTTTACACAACCCTCTTCATACTTTTTGTCTTCATGCTGATATTTTTTTTAACATTTAAAAAAGTATTTTATCTCTGAGAGAGAGGGAGAGAGAGAGCACACGCAAGCAGGGGAGGGGCAGAGAGAGAGGGGGACAGAGGATCTGAAGCAAGCCCTATGCTGACAACGGTGATCCCGATGCAGGGCTTGAACTCACAAACTGCGAAATCATGACTTGAGCTGAAGTCAAACACTCAATCACCCCTTTCATGCTGATTTTTAAAAGCTGTGTATAGTATGCAAATTAAGTTTCTGGATGGCAAGTATTTTTTTTTTCAGTTGTCACGTAACTTTTTTTGTGTTTGATTGTGCTGCAGTATAAAAATACAATGATCCTTTTCTTGTTAACTCTGATCCCATATGATTTCCCCATAGCTGTACCTCAAGGCACCAAAAATTACTTTGATTTTTAAGTATAATGTATGGCACAAATAATCAGCTTTCTATATATAAGTAATACATGAGAACTAGCCTTGTAAAACCAATCTTATAAGTGACAGCAAAAGCTAATTTATGAAAGGGCAAATGCTACATATCTTACTATTTTAACAGATATGATTAAGTGGTCTTATCTCACAAAGAGAAAAATGCTTTATACCACATAACATGAGACTAACATTAATTAATGGATTCATTTTTATACAGGCAGAACTATCCTAATAATGTCTGTTCCATTGAAACAATAAGCATATTTGATTGGTGTTAACTGAGGACAAGATAAAACAGATTTTTTGCTGATTTACCAGCAAGTCCCCTTAAAATATCTTTTATATTTCTTTTGATTTTACTTAAGCTATAATTTCTATTTAAGAAATATCTTTAAAAAAATTTTTTTTTTAACGTTTTATTTTATTTTTGAGACAGAGAGAGACCGAGTATGAACAGGGGAGGGGCAGAGAGAGAGGGAGACACAGAATCTGAAATGGGCTCCAGGCTCTGAGCTGTCAGCACAGAGCCCGACGCGGGGCTCGAACTCACGGACCGTGAGATCATGACCTGAGCCGAAGTCGGACGCTTAACCGACCAGGCCACCCAGGTGCCCCAAGAAATATCTTTTAGAAATAGGATATCTCTGACTTGACTTTCACAGTAATCTAAATAACCTTTATTAATTTAGTCACTCAGTCAAAATGTTATTGCATATCCCTGTACCAGGCACTGATGAAAAAAGCAGTGGTACCTCTTTTCAAAGTTCTTAAGGACTACTGGAGAATCAAGCTCTAAATTACCAAGCAAATTATTATTCATCACACTAAGTGAAATGATAAACTATTGTAAGTATTCATGACAAGAGCAGTTAACTCAGTCTTGGAAAATAAGCAGAGGCCTCTATATAGAACCAAAGACATTATGTCCAACTGTCACATATATATGAGGCACATCCAGAAGTCAGACAAGATATGACAGCTCCAGAGGGGGATGTGGGGAAGAGGAAAAGTCACTTATCTTTAGCCTTAGGGAGGAAAGATCGAAGTATGTTAAAAGCTAATAGACGGGAGACTGTTGACAGAAGCATGTGATACAGGAGAAAAGGGATAATCAATGAAGTCTCTGAGATGGTAAGGGATGAAATCTGTCACATAGTTTTAGGAATGAAATACCTTAAAAGTGGAGCAATGATTTTAAGGTAGTATTATTTTTCTCAAGGAAACTGTTAAACAGTCTAAGGAGGTAACTAAGTTTCAAGCAAATTAGTCCTTCAACTACTTAATTGTTTATACCTCAAACTGTATATCTTGCTTGAAAACATTTTCACTGAGACTTATTATTCAGATCAACCTGGTGGTGCTAAAAAGACAAATTCTTTAAAAGGATCTGTAAACTTACGTAAGACGTTGCTCATCATTAACTTACCTTAATGTCCCAGTTCACTACTTTGTTTCCTGTTAATCTTCCATGCAAACAATTAGTAGATAAATCAAGACAGATTGAATTTTTGCAAGCCTAAGAATAAAAGGAAAAAATGGCCAACAGCTAAGCACAATGAGGACAAAAACATAACTTTATATATGAAATATTTCGCCATAATTTAAAATGACAAAATGCTTACAATATTAAGTTTAGTACTGCTATTCTCATTGCCTCTTAAAAGAATCAGGGACTAGATTCTATTTTTTCTTTTAAATATAAATTATTGTCAAATTGGTCTCCATACAACACCTAGTGCTCATCCCAACAAGTGCCCTCCTCAATGCCCGTCACCCACTTTCCCCTCTGCCCACTCCCCATTAACCCTCAGCTTGTTCTCAGTATTTAAGAGTCTCTCATAGTTTGCCTCCCTCCCCGTTACTTTTTTTTCACCATTCCCCTCCCCCATGGTCTTTTGTTAAGTTTCTCAAGATCCACATATGAGTGAAATCCGACTGATTTATTTCACTTAACATAACACCCTCCATTTCCATCCACGTTGCTGCAAATGGCCAGATTTCATTCTTTCTCATTGCCAAGTAGTATTCTATTGTATATATAAACCACATCTTCTTTATCCATTCCTCAATTGATGGACATTTAGGCTCTTTCCATAATTTGTCTATTGTTGAAAGTGCTGCTATAAACATTGGGGTACATGTGCCCCTATGCATCAGCACTCCTGTAAGGGACTAGATTCTAAAGAACTCACTCATCAAAAGCAGGTCACTTCTACTTGTCACCTGATAGAAGAGCTATAGCAACAAGTTACTCACCCATCACTGGAGTTTACAATTTTTTCTCTTTTAAGAACAAATTGATGGTGGCCAGAGGGGAAGGGAAGGGAGTGAGGGTGGGGAGGGATGGGCAAAATGAGTGAAGGGGAGTGGGAGATCCAGGCTTCCAGTTATGGAATGAGTAAGCCACAGGGATGAAAGGTACAGCACAGGAAATACAGTCAGTGGTATTGTAATAGTGCTTATGGTGACAGACAAGAACTACACTTGTGGTGAGCACAGCACAATATACAGACTTGTCAAATCACTGTGTTGTACACCTGAAACTAATGTAACATTGTGTGTCAACTAAACTTCAAAAAAATTTTGGGAGGGCGCCTGGGTGGCTTAGTCAGTTAAGCATCTGACTTGGGCTCAGGTCATGACCTTGAGCTTCAAGAGTTCGAGCCCTGCATCGGGCTCTATGCTGGAGCCCCCTTCCAATTCCGTGTCTCCTTCTCTTTGGCCCTCCCACACTCGTACTCTCTTCCTTCTCTCAAAAATAAACATTAAAAAAAATCTTTAAAAAATAAAAAATCCTATAAAGTTAAAAAAATTAGTTTTAAACCAACTTATGCAAACAGCTTTTGGCTATTTATTTATTTTGAGAGAGAATGAGCAAGCAGGATAGAGGCAGAGAGAGAGGCAAGTGGGACTCGATCCCATGAATCATGAGATCATGATCTGAGCTGAAATCAAGAGTTGGATGCTTAGGGGTGCCTGAGTGGCTCAGTCGGTTAAGTGTCTGACTTCGGCTCAGGTCATGATCTCACAGTTAGTGAGTTCAAGCCCCACATCGGGCTCTGGGCTGACAGCCTGGAGCCCGCTTCGGATTCTGTGTCTCCCTCTGTCTGCCCTCCACTGCTTGCACTCTGTCTCTCGCATTGTCTCAAAAATAAATAAATATTTTTTAAAAATTTAAAAAAAAAAAAAAAAGAGTTGGATGCTTAACCGACTGAGCCACCTAGGTGGCCCAAGATTTTGAGTCTTTAACAAATTCAGTGTTCTATTCCCATGAGTATTTCCCTAGGCATAATTTCACTGGTACACATAATTATGTGATTAAAATGTGAGATACAGAAATCACAAAACAGGGCACCTGGGTGGCTCAACTGGTTAAGCGTCTGACTTCAGCTCAGGTCATGATCTCACGGTTTGTGGGCTCAAGCCCTGCATCAGGCTCCATGCTGATGGTGCAGAGCCTGCTTGGGATTCTCTCTCCCTCCCTCCCTCCCTCCCCTCCCCCCCTCCCTCTCTCTCTCTCTCTGCCCCTACCCTATCTCTTTCAAAATAAATAAATAAACCTTAAAAAAAAAATCACAAAACAGAAAAACATATGATATAAAATTCTAATCACAGGCATAAGACACTTTTCCTTCATGTTATTGACAATTCTGGATATATTCATATTAAGAGTCTAGTCTGCAATTCTAGAAATTATCAAATGTATTTGTTAACTTCCATGAAGGATTATAAAGCATATAACTTCGCATCCAATCTGTGAATTTGCAGATAACAAAGCATCCTTGAATCCAATTACCATTCAAAAAAAAAAAAAAAAAAACTACAAATTTTAGCATAAATGATGCATCATTGCTTTCTTCTTAAGGCAACTGAGAAAAAATGCTTTAATAAAACAAACGGAAACTGAGTTTACACTTAACTCAATGTAAACTATATTAGTCTCAAAGACAGAAATGTCTTTCTCCCATTACTACCTCAGTTTGGGTAGCGTGTATCTATGACCTGTCCTCATACAATACAACTTCTAATGGCATGACTGCTTCCCGTCTCCTATCCCTCCAATCCAACTTTCACAATGCAGCTTGAGACCTTTTTCTAAAATGTAAACCTTATCATATTTTGTTCTTCTGCTTAAAATGCTATCCACTGCCTACTACTTAGCCTGCCATAGGAGGCTTGCTATAATCTGGCCTCTATGTGCCCTCTAATTTCATTTCCTGCCATCTTCTCTTCCTACTTGCTTAGTGCCCTAAACCCAAATATACGTAGATCCCAGTTTTAAAGTCTATGCCTTTGTAGGTGCTGCTTGTTACATGTGGCACATCCCTCCTCAGCCCTGCCTTTTAAAACACAAATCAAACCATCTTTGCTATGATCTGAAAGAACTAACCACTCATGCCTTTATATTCTCACTATATTTTATACACAATTCCAACACAGAAATACTGTATAGTGGTTAAGGATATGCACTGAACAGACTGAATTCTAACTCCAGCACTACCATTCACTAAAATTATGAGGCTAAGCAAGTTGCTTATCTTTACTGAGCCTCAGAAAACCACAGCTCATAACCAGGCGCCCCTGGTTATAAGTTTCTTAAAGCCAGACACTGAATTCATCTTTAGATCTTAAAAGTTCAGCACAATTCTTGGCATGGAGAAGACACTCAAAAAATTATAAACAATGGATGGTTCAACACCTCTTACAAGCGATTACAAAAATGAAAAGCTGTTGACTCTCAGAAAATCTTCAAGAGCAGCTTTTCTCAAACTAGCATTTGTTAAATAAGTGAGATGAAAAAACAGAACGTGTTCTATGATCAAATAACTGGTCAAAGAGTAGGATAAAACAAAAGTAAACTAAGTTTTTTCTAATAAGATTTTTCAAGTATATGATCAATCTCCAAAATGGATATACAGAATACAGCATTTCCCCAAACTCCGTTAACCACAGAACACTTTTTATCATGATATATCACTGTTTCAAGAAATATTCCTCCAAAAAACTGTTTTATTATTTGTCATACTTTCTTGAGGAAAAACAATAATACCTATTTTCTTATTAGAGAATTTTTACTGTTGGATCTTCCAACTACTGGAAGGAAATTCCAACAGTAAAAATTCAACCTAATGTTATCAAGTTTAAATTTGGAAAGAGAATAAATATGACAAACATAATGCCACAAAGACTCAGTTAACTAACATGTATCTAGGACATGCTATTAAATATATCAGTGAGATTAAATTCAATTATTTCCTATATATTTAATAATAACAGTAAAAAGAAAATAAGTATATGATCTAGCCCCTGCCAAGAAAATAAAGTCTAGTTCAGTAAACAAACATACTGGAAAAACGTTAGTGTTACAAAAGGCAAACACTAAAAAAAATAAGGGTCCTGGGGCGCCTGGGTGGCGCAGTCGGTTAAGCATCCGACTTCAGCCAGGTCACGATCTCGCGGTCCATGAGTTGGAGCCCCGCGTCAGGCTCTGGGCTGATGGCTCAGAGCCTGGAGCCTGTTTCCGATTCTGTGTCTCCCTCTCTCTCTGCCCCTCCCCCGTTCATGCTCTGTCTCTCTCTGTCCCAAAAATAAATAAACGTTGAAAAAAAAAATTAAAAAAAATAAATAAATAAAAAATAAGGGTCCTAAGAGACTTTATAACCAATGCAAGGCATGAACCTTGATCCAGATTTAAGTTTTTTAAAAGGCTAAACAAAATATTTTTGAGAAAGCTGGGAAAATTTGAATGAATTATACAGTACATAAATTATTGATAATTTTCCCAGGTAGGTTAATAATTACATAAATACATAGCTACATTGATACCTATGTCAATGTGCCTTCACAAAAGACAGGCAACAGGTGTCAATGGGTGTGGCAAAATTGGTAATTGGTGAATTCAGGTGGAGAGTATAGAGTATACATGATTTCACTTTACCATTCTTTCAATTCCTCTCTAGCTTGAAATTATTCAAAATAAAAAGTCAAGGGGAATACAAATGATAGGTGAATTTTATTAGGTCAGAGATCACAAATAAGTATTAAAGTAATAAGTTATGACCATGTACTAGCTGGCTAAACTAGAAAAAAAATTCTATAGTGCATAATCTCACAAATAAAAGCATTTTCTGTGTCAGTGTTAACATTTAGTACAATTAAGGCAACTGATACTGTTTATGCCACTTTCCCTTTTCTTCTCCCAGTTCGTTCCCTCAGACTTTACGGACCTCAATTACTTTCACTAGGTAGGTCTTTGAAGGAAAAAGGACTATGCATGCTATGCATATAGGTAGTTTCTTTTTTCTCCTTCTGAAGTAAACATTTCATTTTTTTGGTTTGTTTTCTTGCTAGAATTACATTTAAAAAATAAACAAAAAAATGTTAACCATAATTCTGTTTAATCTCTCCTTCCAAAAAAGTGGGATAATCCAAGTTTAAACAGTTTCATTTACTGAAGTCAATTCATTAGTAAAACTTCCCACCACAACGATTCCTACTCATACTATATGATTCCTCACTCATACTACTGGGATGGCATAATCAAAACATTCGAATCCTAGTTGAGAGTTGCACCTCCTCTTCCTTTGAAAATGAGTAATTTTTAAATTTAATTCAAGACTATCCTTCTCAATTAACCACTGAAATGACAAAAGGAATAAAAAAGGAATTTTAGTTCATAGCACAGTTACAAGTAGATACAGTCCATGCATTCACTCTCACCTTTGCAGTATAGTGAAGAAGGATGTTACCAGACAGGTCAGCCATGTCAGACTCTTGAAATTTCCAAGGGCTTAAACAGTTTGGACCTGAAAATTATTTACACACACGTACATAAACATCACTGAATATTTTTGGCCTCCTTGATTCTGTGTAATCAGAACAAAATTTAAAATTAAGTTGTTTCTCCCTCAGGCAAGTTCAAAAAGATCGAAATCATACTATGCATATTTTCAGACACAACGCTATGAAACCTGAAATCAATCGGAAGAAAAAATTTGGAAAGAAAATGAAAACTTGGAGATTAAAGAACATCCTACCGAAGAATGAATGGCCAAGACATTAAAGAGGAAATAAAAAAGTACATGGAAGCCAATGAAAATGATAACACTACAGCCCAAAGCCTCTGGAATGCAGCAAACGCGGTCAGAAGAGGGAAGTATATAACGATACAGGCCTTCCTAAAGAAGGAAGAAAGGTCTCACATATACAACCTAACCTTACACCTTAAAGAGCTGGAAAAAGAACAGCAAATAAAACTCCAAACCAGCAGAAGATGGGAAATTATAATAAAGATTAGAGCAGAAATTAATTCTATTGAAATCAAAAAAACAGAAGAGATCAATGAAACCAGGAGCTGGTTCTTTGAAAGAATTAACAAAATTGATTAACCCCTAGCCAGTCTGATCAAAAAGAAAAAGGAAATGACCCAAATAAAATAAAAAATGAAAGAGGAGAGATCACAACCAATACTGCAGAAATACAAACAATAATAAGAGAATATTATAAGCAATTATATTCCAACAAATTGGGCAATCTGGAAGAAACAGAAAATACCTAGAAAAATACAAACTACCAAAACTGAAAACAGGAAGAAATAGAGAATTTGAACAGACTGATAACCAGTAAAGAATTAGTAATCAAAAACCTCCCCAAAAACAAGGTCCAGAGCCAGATGGCTTTCCAAGGGAATTCTACCAAACATTTAAAGAAGTGTTAACTTCTATTCTTTTGAAGCTGTTCCAAAAAATAGAAATGGAAGGAACTTCCAAACTCATTCTATGAGGCCAGCATTACCTTGATTTCAAAACCAGACAAAGACCCCACTAAAAAGCAGAACTATAGATAAATTTCCCTGATAAACATGGATGCAAAAATTCTCAACAAGATAGTAGCCAACTGGATCCAATAATGCATTAAAATAATTATTCACCATGATCAAGTGGCATTTATATGGGATGCAGGGCTGGTTCAGTATCTGCAAACAAATCAGAGATAAATGATACTAATAAAAGAAAGGACAGAACCACATGATTCTCTCAATAGATGCAGAGAGAGCATTTGACAAAATACAGCATCCTTTCTTGATAAAAACCCTCAAGGAAGTAGGGATAGAAGGATTATAACTCAAGATCCTAAAAGCCACATACAAAAGACCCACCACTAATATCCTTAATGGGGAAAAACTGAGAGCTTTCCCCCTAAGGTCAGGAACAAGACAGGGAGGTCCACTCTCGCCACTGTTATTCAACATAGTATTGGAAATTCTAGCATGAACAATCAGACAACACGAAGAAATAAAAGGCATCCAAATCGGCAAGGAGGAAGTCAAACTTTCACTCTTCACAGATGACATGACACTCTATATGGAAAACCCAAAAGATTCCATCAAAAACCTGCTAAAACTGATCCATGAATTCAGCAAAGTGGCAGGATATAAAATCAATGCACAGAAATCAGTGCACCAATAATGAAACAGCAGAAAGGGAAACCATGGAATCGATCCCACTTACAATTTCAACAAAAAACCATAAAATACCTAGGAATAAACCTAACCAAAGAGGTGAAAAACTTACATACCGAAAACTATACAAAGCTTATGAAAGAAATTGAAGAAGACACAAAAAAAATGGAAAAATATTCCATGTTCCTGGACAGGAAGAACAAATATTGTTAAAATGTCAATACTACCCAAAGCAATCTACATATTCAATGCAATCCCTATTAAAATAATACCAGCATTCTTCATAGAGCTAGAACAAATAATCCTAAAATTTGTATGGAACCAGAAAAGACCCCGAATAGTCAAAGCAATCCTGAAAAAAAAAAAAAAAAAACCCAAAGCTGGAGGCATCACAATTCTGGACATCAAGATGTATTACAAAGCTGTAATCATCAAGACAGTATGGTACAACAGACACATAGGTCAATGGAACAGAAGAAAATACTTAGAAATGGACCCACAAACGTATGGCCAACTAAGCTTTGAGCAAAGAATATCCAATGGAATAAAGACAGTCTCTTCAACAAATGGTGATGGGAAAACTGGACAGCGACATGAAGAAGAATGAACCTGGACCACCTTCTTACACCATACACAAAAATAAACTCAAAATGGATGAAAGACCTAAATATAAGACAGGAAACCATCAAAATCCTCAAGGAGAAGGCAAGCAAAAACCTCTTTGACCTCTCCTGCAGCAACTTCTTACTCAACACGTTCTCCAGAGGCAAGGGAAACAAAAGCAAAAATGAAGTACTGGGATCTCAGCAAGATAAAAAGCTTCTGCATGGCAAAGGAAACAATCAGCAAAACTAAAAGGCAACCGAAGGAATGGGAGAAGATATTTGCAAATGACATATCAAATAAAAAGTTAGTACCCAAAATCAACAATGAACCTACCAAACTCAACACACACAAAAAAGCAATCCAGTGAAGAAATGGGCAAAAGACATGAATAGACACTTTTCTAAAGAAGACATCCAGATACGGGCGCCTGGGTGGCTCAGTCAGCTGACTTCGGCTCAGGTCATGATCTCACAGTCTGTGAGTTCGAGCCCCACATCGGGCTCTGTGCCGACAGCTCAGAGCCTGGAGCCTGCTTCAGATTTTGTGTCTCCCTCTCTCTCTGACCCTCCCCCGTTCATGCTCTGTCTCTCTTTGTCTCAAAAATAAATAAACATTAAAAAAAATTAAAAAAAAAAAAGACATCCAGATGGCTAACAAGAGACATGAAAAAAATGCTCAACATCACGCATCATCAGGGAAATACAAATCAAAACCACAATGAGATACCACCTCACACCAGTAAGAATGGCTAAAATTAACAACTTGGGCAACAATGGATGCTGGTGAGGATGCGGAGAAAGAAGAACCCTTTTGCATTGCTGGTGGGAATACAAACTGGTGCAACCACTCTGGAAAATATGGAGGTTCCTCAAAAAATTAAAAATAGAACTACCCTATAACCCAGAAATTGTACGAGTAGGTATTTATCCAAAGGATACAGGTGTGCTGTTTCAAAAGAGCACATGCATCCCAATGTTTATAGCTGTGTCACTGGCAGCACCGAAGTATGGAAAGAGCCCAGGTGTCCATCAACAGATTAATGGATAAAGATGATGTGGTATATATACATAATGGAGTATTACTCGGCAATCAAAAAGAATGAAATCTTACCATACGCAACAACATGGATGGAACTAGTGTGTTTATGCTAAGTGAGATTAGTCAGAGAAACAAATACCATATGACTTCACTCATATGAACAATTTAAGATACAAAACAGATGAACATAAGGGAAGGGAAACAAAAATAATATAATAACAAGGAGGGGGACAAAACATAAGAGATTCTTAAATACAAACTAAAGGCTGCTGGATGGGTTGTGGGTGGAGGGATGGGCTAAATGGGCAAGGGACATTAAGGAGGACACTTGTTGGGATGAGCAGTGGGTGTTTGTTACATATAGGGATGAATCACTAGATTCTACTACTGAAATCATTATTGCACTATATGCTAACTTGGATGTAAATTTTTAAAAAATAATAAAAATAAATAAAATTAAAGTTATTTAACAATATGAATTCTGTAAATTACTATACATACAACATTGCCATCAATTTTAACAGATGAATAACGAGAATGACACAGATAATATAGTACATGATATTTGGTTGTTTTTCTATTTTTCCTTTTATTAAAGAGAGCTTGTTAAAATAAATAAATAAATAAATAAATAAATAAATAAATAAATAAATAAATAAATAAAATTAAGCTGTTTCAAGCTACTCAACACAGTTAAACCATACTAGCCAAAATGAACTTCATTTTGGTATCACCTTCAATTCATCTAAAACCTAGGAAAGTTGTGGGTGGTTCAATCTCCACTACAGAAAGGAAATTTTATACAGCATTAAAAACCTAATATCAAATATAACAAAATTTACCTATTAATTTATCTAATGTTAAGTAATTTAAATTTAGAAGAAAAAATAGCAGAATAACCAACATTGTGAATAGATATCACAGAAATTGAATAGTAAATGAATAGTACTAAAAAAAAAAAGAAATGCAAATTCAAACAAGGTTCCACCTTACATCAATAAAAGGAGGAAACAGTATTGACCATTCCATGTGTTTTTTTTTTTTTTTTTAAGTTTATTTATTTATTTTGAGAGAGAGAAAGAGAGCATGGACGGGGCAGAGAAAAAGGGAGAGAGAGAATCCCATGTAGGCTCCACACCATCAGCACAGAGCACAATATGGGGCTCAAACTCACAGGTCAGTTCTTAAATATTATCAACATACATGTAAAACACTATAATTATGTGAGGGATGCAGGTGCTAAATAACCTTGTGGCAATCATTTTGTAATATACACGTCTATCAAATCATTACACTGTACATCTTAAACTTACGTATGTTTTATGTCAATAATATCCCAATCAATTGAGGGTGGGTGGACAGGGAATGTAGTGGGATTTTTCTTCCCTTTCAGCTTCCATTACAAATACAAATACACTCTTCAGATCAAATATATTCTTCAAAATATATGTAGGCAGCAAAAAAAAAAAAAAAACTAAGTTTAAACAGTATGACTGCACATGCTCACCTGCTAAATACAATGCCTTCACCTGAGGAGGCTGTAGTCCTTCATAAAATATGATAACAGACCCTAGCTGGCCCTCCAGAGATGTGGGACATCCCCATTCACTATCTTGAGTTCCAGCTGATATCAATTTGGTAATCAATTTTGATTTTTCAAGTGTTCCTCCCCAGGAGGCTGATGACAGAATTCCACCAAATGATGTCCGATGAGGGATAATGGGGGAAGAAAAAGGTGGATCTGGGATTTGGGATGGTGGAGGAGTGGTGGTTCTTTGCCCAGCTGAACCAATGCAGCAGGAAATAAAAGGCTAAAAATTAAGAAACAAACAAAATAAATTACACCATTTTAATTATATCTCGATCTTCAGATTGAAAATAAAACAGCACATAAAGTTAAAAAAACAAATAGATGGAAAATAAATTGTAAGTTTTAATTTTATTGGATCATAATGTGTGCATGTGTGTGCATACATAAGAAGCCAATGAGAGATGTTACTTTTGGCCTATGGTATTTGGATGTGTTACTTTTATAACTCACATTATATCCTGTAAATTTTGAAATTTTAATGAGTATTTTTAAAAACTTTAACAACTTTACTATATTCTAAAATAAAGGAAACTACTTTTCTCCCTTAAAATTTATAAACAGAACTACACATTAGTATAATAACACTAATTACAGGCTATCCTAAAATGAGCATCAGGATGAACATCAATAAGAAACTACTAGAATCAGAGAAGCACCTGGGAAATAACAGATTTCATTACCTTCAAAAAAGGCTCTTTTAGAATTATCTAAGAATTCTCAAAGAACTTTTACAATAATATTTTTTTCCATTTCTAATACAATATGTAAACAATCTTTATTTTTGATTTTTTAAACAGAGCTATTACAAATTGCAGCTTTTATTTGATTCTTTTCCCCAAATAAATTTTTGAAAATAAATCAGTGTGCTATTTCCCAAGCTTACATCCTACAACCCTGACGTGTGAATCACTGCTACAATAATATTCTTTAAGAATCATCTCAATAAGTTCCATCTTATATTTGACTACAATGTAAAGGATTAAAGTTTCTTCGTTACTGTTTCAAATTCAGTGAGGATGGAAAAAAGACCATCATAATAGTCTCTAAGTATTTTGTACACTTGGGAGGGCTTTATTATTATTTTTCTAAAGATTTTATTTATTTTTAATTTTTTAAAGTTTTTAAATTTATTTTGAGAGAGAGAGAGAGAGAGAGAGAGAGAGAGAACACACGAGCAAGGGAGGGGCAAAGAGAAGGAGAGAGAGAATCCTAAGCAGGTTCCACACTTGCCAGGCTCAACCCCAGGAACCATGAGACCATGATCTGAGCCAAAATCAAGAGTCTCAAGAATGAGACGCTTAACCTACTGTGCTACCCAGACATCCCATGGAGGGCTTTATTAAATGATCCTTTGCTCTCCTCTATTAAATTTCTTTGGCTTTCCCATTTTAGGTCTTTTTCTCCATAAGTTTTTTATTACATTTGTTTCTTCTTTGAGTTGTTTTTCTTTATTACATATTGTCCAACTTCATCTAATAATGATAGGCTAACAGTATTAAATATTAACTTACTATATCTTAGAACATACAAAACATTTTAAAATCCCATGGTCCCATAACAAGTAGATAAGGTGTGCTTACTTCATTCATGGCAGGAAATCTGAGAGGGGCAGAGACCTTCTGCTGTCCGTTGTCATAGATATAGACAAAGCTCTGACCAAAGGGTCTTTTTCCAGGCATGTGAACAATGGTTATGTTGTGCTAGTAAAGTAAAGCATACATTTAAAGACTAAAATTACATTAAATCTTTGGAATGACAAATGTTTTCAGAGTATTACTCAATTAGTTTGTGTGAATAGCAGAACATTGAGATTAAGCATAATTAAATGCTGGTTAAAATTCTGTTCTTAGGAGTGAATGACAATTTTTTCTGTAGTACTACAAAAGCATTTATATATTGTTCTAGCAACTTATACACAACTGTAACAAAGTATCTTTCCTGTATTTTCCAAGTCTGAGTATTCTTTAGAATCAATTTTCCTAATGAGAAGCATTTTATACTTTAAGAAAAGCAAGAGAGATGCATCACTATTAATAATTTATGTTCTCATTTTAAATTGAATTCCTAAACCAAATCTGATTCTAGAAAACATGAAAGAAATGGAAATATTTACTTTTACTTTTTTAGGAGAAAAATTATTATCGCTGAGTTTATAATGAGGATGATAATGCTATTAACTTCCTTATAAATTTCAACATAAGCAGAATTATGAAGTGAAAATTAATCAATGCTCAAAAAGGAGATAATTCCTGATGTACATTCACCAAATGTGTGATTTTAAAGAAAAGAACCAAAAAGTTAAATGTGATGTCCTAAAACCTTACCCACAGAGAATCACAGAAACTGTGGTCAGGAAGCATAACTGCAGCATATTCTCTTTTTGTGCACACTGCAACAACCAGCATACCTGAATGGGTAATAAAAGCTTCAAAACCCATGCCACTTCCTGTAAAAAAGCTAACAAAAATATATATTATCAGAACTTTTGAAGTCAGTTCAGTTTTATCACTGAATACACACAAAACCGTAAGATCATCATGAATATCTTTATCAATAATGCTGTGGCTTATATTCTATTGCCACACATCAGTCCAACCTCATATCAATGGTAATTCCTAAATCTTTTATGGGCTTAATGGTTTAACAAATTATAAAAGGTAGCCAGAAGAGTGGAATTCCATTATCAAACAAAAGTAAAATGATAAATTTTGAAGATTTCAAAATTCTTTCAAATAGGATTCAGAAAGCATGAATAAATGTCTTAAAAATCACAAGGCATTAAATTTATTTAAAATTATCAGTTACCAAAGTAACTAAGTTTGGATGTACATACACATAGGTTTTGTGATCCTTCATATAAATATAGAGCACCTTTAATGGAACATAGAGATCACCATTCATTTTAAAATTTATTACACTTTTTTCTCCACTTTTATCATACTTTTAAGAAGGAACTTTGTTTCCAAACTAACCAAAGACCTACCAAAATATTTGATGTATGTAATCAATATCATGAAAGCGATAAAACACTTATAATTAAACTGTGTACGCCCTAAGGATAAAGCGGTTTCAGCTAAACTGTTGTACATTTAAAAACTAGATGCTTGAAAAGCTTTTTCCTGTTTGAGAATTACAGCATATATTGTTATGACAGTATTCATTTATATTCCATAACTTGTATCAGTACCTGTACAATTGTTTTCTTTTTCCTCCTTTGTTAGCATTGCCAAGAGTCAACTGATCCTGATCTAAGCAAAACCAAGCATTGAAAGAAAAGGCAGACCCTGGCCATTTCTGTATGGAAGGCACAGAGATTCCTGCCATACTATGTGACAAATTAAAATACTGCAGTGCGCTTTCTAGACTTTGTTTTCGGGCCATTGTCAGAATTGCTCGAGTCACAGGAGTAGTATAAGGGTGAATATACTCAGATTCATCCACTCTCAGCAATCTTAGCAGCTGGCGTATTTCTTCTGAGCTCACTGACTGACTCCCCAAGGAACCATGAAGTGCAATCAAGTTCTCAGCACAAGTTCGATGGAGGGAAGAATGGGAACCAAGGGTTTCAATGATGTGAATTCCCATGTTTGCATTGACACAAGTAGTTCGACTCTGCCTATTAATACAACAAATTCTTTTCAGCCAATCAGAAATGAAGATTTGCAGATCATGGGATTCTAGCTCTGGAAGCCACTGGATAAGAAGCAAGAGAGGCTGGACATTACTAATGCCCAAAATCCCAACTGAAGTGTGGTCACCCTCTACAGCCTATAAAGCAACATAAAAGACAAAACGTTAGTAACCATTTTGGATACAGAGATAATGGAACTTGTTTAATACAGCGAAAAAACTCACCATATTCATAAGTTCTTTAAGTAGTTCTAGCGGTGGCTGACCCAGGGATTTTAAAACCTCAAACATATGTGTATAACCAATTCTTTCTTTAAATACTTCCTAAGGGAAGGGAAATAAACACATCAAAACAAACTTTCAAAGACTGAATTTGTTGATTATTTAAAATGTTGAATATTACCCATTTCAGTTAATACTGAAAAGACTGAGTACAGTATTTGCTTCTTAAATCACATCTTCATCTTTTTTTAATGAAAAAAAATGTTTAATGTTCATTTATTTTTGAAAAAGAGAGAGAGAAAAAGAGAGAGAGACAGAGTACAAGTGGAGGAGGGGCAAAGAGAATGAGGGAAACACAGCATCTGAGGCAGGGTCCAGGTTGTGAGGTGTCAGCACAGAGCCCAATGCGGGGCTTGAACCCATGAGCCGTGCATGAGACCATGACCTGAGCTGAAGTTGGACGCTTAACCTTATTGAGCCACCAGGCACCCTCTAAAATAGATTCCATAGGTGTTCTGAAATATGATGTGACAATAACCTACCAAATGTAAAATAAATGAAATTAGCAATAATTGTATAATTGTATATTATAAAAATATTATATAAATTTCAGATTAGGGTACAACCACTTTCATCTTCACTTGATTTGTAATTAGTACAGTATTACATGAAGTCAAAACAAAAATGGCAAAAAAATGAGAAGACTTTGGGGGTAACAGGAGCCAGGCAGCAGTCTCAAAAGACTAGAGTCCTGGCAATTTTGAGTGGTGACAGAAAAAACTGGGTAATTTTCTCTCTTCTTTTTGTATCTAAATGGATTGAATTTATCTCAAACATCAAGTTCATTTTAGAAAGGTCTAAGTCATATGTATTTTTGAACTAGTGGGCACACAAAGTCATAAAGTAAAATAAAAAGACAACAAAAATCTAGTAATGCTAAACTAGTCCAGCAAATCAGGCAAAAATGTATACACTTTTATTATAAAATCAAAAGATTTAAACAAAATGAGCAAGACTGGTTGTCTCTAGGGAGAGGAACTAGTTGGCTGTGAGCCCAGTGGTAGAAAGAACATTTTTTTCCAAAAGGTATTTTTTAATACTAATTCAAAGGGATACATGGACCCCTATATTTATAGGAACTTCATGTACAGTGGCCAAATTATGAAAACAGCCCAAGTGTCCATCAATTGATGAATGGATAAAGAAGATGTGGTATATACATAAAATGGAATATCTTTTTTAATTTTTTTAACGTTTATTTATTATTGAGAAACAGTGAGAGACAGAGCATGAGCATGGGAGGGGCAGAAAGAGGGGGAGACACAGAATCTGAAGCAGGCTCCAGGCTCCAAGCTGTCAGCATAGAGCCCGACATGGGGCTCAAACTCACAAACTGCAAGATCATGACCTAAGCTGAAGCTGGACGCTTAACCAACAGAGCCACCCAGGCAACCCCACAAAACAGAATATTAATCAGCCATAAAAAAGAATAAAACCTTGCCATCTGCAACGACATGGATGGAACTAGAGAGTATTATGCTAAGCAAAAGAAGTCAGAGAAAGACAAACATCATATGATTTCACTCATATGTGGCATTTAAGAAAACAAAACAGGCAGAGAACAAACTAATAGTTACCAGAGGGTAGACGGGTGGAAAGATGGGTTAAATAGGTTATAGAGATTAAAGAGTGCACCTGTGATGAGCACTGAGTATTATATCTGTAGTAAATGTATCTGTAAGGAATTGCTGAATCCCTATATTGTATATCTGAAAAACTACTACACTGTATGTTAACTGGAATTTAAATTAAAACTTAAAAATCTAATACCTATCATTTTTAAAAAGGTATTTTTAACATAACCTTTTGAATTTTAAACCATGCATTACATAATAAAAAAATTATATCTTAAGACTTGAACATCACTTGAGACTTGAGTTTCATAATACAGTACAGCTAATTTATTATACTCATAAACCAATTACTTAGAACTTAAAATGATTTTTTTTCCCTTACAGAAACTATTGTAATTAGAATTAGATTCCCAAGCAGGCCTGTAAAACTGTAAAAGCTGTCTAGTAGGCATCGAACCATAAGCTACATATGGCAACATTTATAGAGCAAACATGAGTGTCCTAGTGGAACCAATGGAAAGTTAGCAATACTACTGAAGGCATGGCTTAGGAAACCAGGAATAATTCATTCATGTCTGCTACTAAAAGGTAAAGCATGAAATATATTACAGGTGGTAAACAGAAGGTAAAATATCATCATCATCATCGACACTGAGATTTATTAAGCACTTACCATGTGCCTGGCACTATAGGTTTACCACTTTACACAGATGATCTCACTAATCCTTAAAACTATTCAATGACGAAACTACTAGCACAAATCAGCATAAATGGACAACAGGACAGAGTTAGTAGTTGTGAATGAGACAGAAAGAAAATCCTGAAGTTTGGTAACAAAGAAGCAGAATTTCCACGGCCATTGTGAAAAACAAGTCCCAAACTGATAGGGCTAATTCATGTGAAAAATTTTCTCACAGTCTAGGCAGTCATAAACTGAGCAAAGAGTGAAAGAGTGATTATTTTATTAATGAAGAAAAACTATGATATAAAATTTAATTTTTTAAACTCACTAACCATAGAATCACTTAAAATGATCTTTCAACAGCAGTGCTATCTTTGTTTACTGACACTGTAAGTCTCTATTAGCTTACAGTGCTATCATATAATTATATGCCTATCTTATAATCCAAAGCAGTCCCCATAGGTGTTTGTCTCAAAAGTTAACAGCAAATGATTCCTATACTGAGATAGTTTGTGAACTATTTCACTTCAGGTATAACACCAAATGTATTATATATATACTTTCATACATTACTTTGGGGATTTCATAGTGAAAACTGGCATATCTAGGATAACATTTTTGAGCTTGTGGATTTTATGTTTCACCTTAGCAGCTGGAGATTTATTCATTACTGCTGTCAAAGCCTTAATGGTTGATATAGCCAAACAATCCAATTGCCCCTGAAACACCTATCAGAGAGAAAAAAAAATAAAAAGGAAAGAAATTAACAACGTGTTCAAGATTTGTATTTAGTTAGGAAACCTTTGTTCTGAAAACCTGAAAAAATAATTACTTAACATGCAATACATTCCTCTTACAATAAAATAGATTTCTGAAACACTATACCTGCAAGAAAAGTTACCTACTTGACGAAAATAAACCATGTGTCAAGAAGGATAAAGCTACATTCACTCATCACTTTGAAATGTTTTGGGAAAAAAACCAAAAACCGAAAAGAACACAAGCTTAACACATGCTTTTAAAAATAATGGACAATCTCCAGAGGAAGGGAGAAAGATCTATCATTGAAAATTCTATTATATTTTAATTTCCCTTCAAAAATACACTGAACTTCCTGGCTTTAAATTTCATTAGCATGTATAAGGTATTTAAAATGGTGTTGTCTATTTGGTTTCCAAGCCTTGTGTTATAATTGAAATGGTATATTTATTTACCAATCACACTTGCAAGCAATAAGGTATACACCTATTTTTACATAAGATGCAAAATTTGAGGTAGAACAGAAAATGAAATATGTATCTATAAGTATTATCATGTTTTTGAGTAGGCAAGCTTTAATGCCAAAAGCTGTAAGAAAAAATAAAAAGCAGCTTCATTTTGTCTATTTTGTATAAGCTTCATCATAAAGAGAAGTGTTAAGTTTCAGAACAGTGCATTTAGAGACAAAAGGTGAAAACAAAATACAACATTAACATTAAAAAATTGAATATGACTGGGTTGTATCATCAGGCTTAATGAACCATGAAAGCCTTACATGAGAACTAGAAAGCTGTAAAAACTAACAGTTCCAAAAATCTGCTTTTGGTAATATATTACTATGACTTAAAGGCAGTCACTTCATGAGTAGGATTTTCCTCTCTCCCTCCCACTAAAAATGATTTAAGGGACTGATTAGATCTTTGTCATTTTAAGCTAAGCTCTACCAATTTTAGGCAAGTTATTTAAGCCAGTATCTTGATTTTTGTTGATGTTGTTTATTAAACATTATTATATATACCTATTATATGTGTAATAAACATACTATGCATTAATAATTCTGTATAGAGAATTTCTTACAAACAAGATCTTTCCTACACTTTGTCCAAAGACTAGTCATCACAGTACCTACAATTAGGAATACTAACATAAACCTCTGAGAATATCATTGTAACTGTTTTATTAATCTATATAGGCCTTGAGAGGGACTAACATTTATAAAGAAATCTAAAATGGTACTCTGTAATTGGTATTTTACATCCAGAACAGAAAATAATCATCATATCTATACCATAGCTCTATTTATAAACCTGGATATTAAGATAATATTAATAAAAGACATCATGAAAGCTCTCTCACAAACATTTCAGGAAAGAAAAATAACAAAGCAATTTTTATAGGTAGTTTTTTCCAAAATGAATTACCTAATGCAGAAAAGCAACAAAAACTGCTTATTTCTGCCTTTTACCCACATAGAGGTGACTTTCTACAAAAGACAACAGTTAAGTTTTATGCTAAATTAAAGAGAGTTCAGCGTCTTCTTCCCTTCCTCCAGGATTCAGGTTGTCCATTGAATTATAATCATTACTTGTCAACAAGAAGCAAAGAATCAAGGTATTAAAACTGACCATACATATTCACAAACAAAGCCCTAAGGTCCCAATACACCACAATGCTTAGAAAAAGAAGCTCCCAAAATATGAAGTCACCACCACGTTGATATTGGGATCCCATTCCTGTACTTTATATCTCCTCAAATTGACAAGAATACACACATACAAAGATGGAATACTGTTGATCATTTATATCAACCACCAAGATTTCAACAGATTTATCTTTTAGATGAAAAAAATTTTTAATTTTTTTAACAATTTTCAAAAATAATTAATGAACATTAGGATTAGATAGTGTTGGTATATTTTAAGACATAAGAAGAAAAGTACAGGAATAGTTGCTCCCATTGACTGATTTTGGACTTCAGCTGAAACAAGATGCAGGCTTTGTAGATACCTGGTCCTCATTCATTTCTGTCAGTAATTTGTTGGCAAGGTCTTTCTCGTTCTTGTCTGCCACCTTATTGTTAGCATTTAAAAATAGCTGTTAAAAACAGAGATAAGAATAATGGAGAAAGAACATTAAATTGTTACCTATAAGCAGAAATGAAATTTAATGGATTTCCATGTCTCTTGAAAATAAATCCAAGAATCCATTCGTGAAGAATACTATTTTAAACTGACAATCAACTATTCACTTTTTGGGTTACAAACTAACATTAGGTCATATACTATACAATAAGTTGGTATTTATTTCTCTCTTGGAACTGAAAATTACTAAAATAATAATAGCAACAAGTAAATTAGTTAATATTCCTAAATTCTTAAAGAATTAGCAGAAAATGTCTCATAGATAAGAAGGAAATTTGTTAGTGAGACAGATTAAAGATACTGTAGTAAATAATGTACAGTGAGGATTCTGTAGTCAAGTATATTTGTAGAAGCTAACCTACCTTTTAAAGTTTCTTTTTGAAAATACTTCTCAGACTCTCAAATATGCTACTGTACTTTGAAAAAGGTATAAATATTTTTCAAATTATCAAGAGTTGGGCATAATTTATATTAGCTTCTATAAAAGGGATTAAGGATTTTCTCTGAATAAACATGAGGATTGCTAAGGGAATCAAGTATTTTTGTTTAAGTATGGAAAACTAGCATTCCAAAAGATCCCAGTCACATTTTGGATAAAAAGTTAATTCAAATGAAAGTGAAAAGGGAAAGAAAGAAAGACTTATAAAAGAATTTATCAAGAGCATCCAAGGAAGGAAGTTCTTCTTAGGAAGTTCTATCATTTCAGAAAATAGAAAAGTCCAGTAATACACTGAAATAAGGCAATATAAAATAAAACAGATAAAGATAAGGCATGATATGATATGCAGAGCATATATAAAGTTTAACCTAAAAATAGATTAGTGTACACAACACAGGCTTTGGAATCAGAAACCTGGATTTGAATCTTGGTTCTGCTACTTATTAGCTGTCTGGTTTTAAGGAAAACTACTTAACTTCTCTGAGCTTATTTTCTCAAAAGGGAAAAGAATATCTCATGAAATAGTTGTGCAGATTAAATAAAATAATCCATGCTAGGTTATTAATACAATGTCTGACACATAATAGGGTTTAGTAAATGAAAGCTGTTATTAATAACAAAAATTTTTTAAACAATAGTATTCCATATTATCTGGTACAGGAACACAGGAATGCTAAAAACTGATGAAAGCAAAAATGAGTAAAGTCTTCCCAGAAAGCAATCCATATCAAGAATCCTAAAATTACTCTTTAAGTCTATAATTGTATTTCTAGACATTTACCTAAAAAATGGTCAGAAAAGATTTTAGAATCGAGATCCTCACTTCAGCTTTATTTACAACAGCAAAAAGTAAGAAACTGCCCAAATATCCTTAAATAGCAGAATACTTAAATAAATTATGGTTCATCCATAGACTGAAAGGGAAGTCCTGAAACTTTCTGGCCTCAGGACCACTTAACAGTCTTAAAAATTACTGAGAACCCCAAAGAAATTCTCTTTATGTGGGTTATATCTATCAATATTCACCATATAGGAAATTAAAATAAAGACATTTAAAAAAATATTTGCTTATTCATTCAAAAAAATAAACCTATTACAGGCTGACATAAGTAACACATTTATGAGGAAAAAACCCACTCTATTTTCCAAATATACTTAACTGAGATTGGCACTGCTTTTACATTTTATAATTTCTTTAAATGTCTGACTTGATAGAAGATGAATGAATTCTAATATTTACTTTTACATTCAGACTGTTATGATAATATTGTTTGATTCAAGTTTATGAAAAAATAATCTAGTCTCAAACTGAAATGTTAAGATCAGACTTTGCAGATTCCCTAAAATGATTCTGGGGACCCCATACTTTGAGAACCTTGGGTTGAAATATTTGTAGTCATTAAAAATACTGTTTTGGGGTGCCTGGGTGGCTCAATCAGTTAAGCATCCAACTTCAGCTCAGATCATGATTTCCCAGTTCATGGGTTCGAGCCCTGCATTAGGCTCTGTGCTGACAGCTCAGAGCCTGGAGCTTGCTTCAGAATCTGTTTCTCCCTTTCCCTCTGCCCCTCCCCTGTTTCTGCTCTCTCTCTCTCTCTCTCTCTCTCTCTCTCAAAAATAAATAAAAACATTAAAAAAAATACTGTTTTGAAAAATATATGATGGTATATGGGAAGAGTCAGGATATAATACATTTAAAAGCAGGATACAAAAATATTCACTGGTATTCCAAATTTGTAAAGGAAAATATATCCACATTAAAAAATATATATAAAAATATTATTATGTGTATTTTGCCACAATTTTAAAATTTAAATATTTATATATACATACATGTTTTACAAAAAGATTGAGAAAATATATTTTTTATGTATTTTTTCCTCCAAAATCTATAATTGATTATTGCTTAAGAATCTAAATAAAAATCTGTTCTAAAAAATGAAAAGAAATTTGTTCAAATAGTCAGTGTGTATGAATCCAGGCAGGTGCCAACTCCCAAAATCCAGCTTTGAATTATACCATTTTATATCCACCTCCAACAGTCTTTTCCACAAATCATCCCTCAGTTGCTCCTTTTATAAATTTTCATTTTTACTACTGCCTTGATGCTAAATTTTTGTTCTAGTTGATTTTCAGGGGCAGAAGTGGAGAAGGAAAGGAAGAATGTGAAGAGAACAAATTAAGGGATGCAAACAAGACCAAAATATCAACAGCTTTCCAGAATCTTATGACTTAGTCCTCAAATAGACCTTTACACATTTATAATATGCTACAACATCTATATTTTTAAAAAACTGATTAAAACTTCAAGCAGAGTGCTAAAGTATATGTAATGGTTTTGAACCCTCCTCTTTATTACTAGAAATTTGTTGTTATTTTCTTCTCAATTCAAATACTGAATTGGACAGCTTTTAAAAATAATTTTTACATTAATCCAACAAAGCACGTCCCCCTTCCAAAATGTAATATAGTGAAACAAAACAACTCTTAAATGTTTAAAGTTCATCATAGCTTTCAGAAAAGTTAAATGTATGATTCTACTGAATTATATTCTAAGTACTTTACAGTATGATGAAACTCATTTTGACAAACCGGAAGTCTTTACACAAATAGTTCAGGAAATAAATGCATAAACTGGCTGGTGAATCTCACAGAAAAAGAAAAGCACAGAAACTACAGCAATCAGCCTAAAGTTCTCCATGTGATTCATAAAATGTTTGTGACACTTTAAGCTTTAGTTGACAATGTTTCCTCTAGGTCTGAATATTCAAACAATAATTGTCTTGATTCTGTATTAGTATATAAAACAGAAAAAATTATTCATTCCTTACAGCAAAATACTTTAATAAAAAGTCAATCATAGACATCTATAGCATCCTGTAATATATTTAAGAACTTAAGTTTTCACAAGACACCAAATATTTTTATATATTTAAGAATCGTACTAAGTCTATCAAATGTGTTTAATCAATAAAACTTGTACTTCCCCTATATTTAACACAAAGAAAACATTTTTCTACTGACCTTAAGTACCGGTACAACAAAACTACATACAACCTGTGAACTTAGGGTCAGAATACCTGGGTAAGAAATCTACCTCCATTGTGTACTAGTACTAACTTTGTGTTAATCATTTAATCTCTTATGACATATTTCTTCATTTGTGGAATAAAAGAATTGGGCAGTTTATTTCAAAGGTTCCCCCATGCTTTTAGGACTTAATCACTGTAATGTTTGGTGATGAGCTTTTAGTGATTCTGACTAAAATTCCTGCCTAGAAGAAGACCACCTGCAGCAGAGAGGGATGGGGTCCCAAAGCCTGGCTTTCCCCTCTGAAATGGGTTTCTTTTCTAGCATTGCCTATCTCAAAACAAAGTGTGATAGGTGGTATAAGATAATTAAATTTTAAAACATTATGACTATCAGCAAGTTTCAAGATCTAAATTACAAGAAATTCTGGTCTATACTACAGTAGAAAGAGCTTTTATATTATTAGCTCAACATCATTACAGCTATGCCAAAAAGCTGTGCACTTTTAAAAAAGATACTGTTGACCATGATAAGATAGAGATTTTTAATGTATCTGACTGTCATATATTGAAGAAAAACACTAATCAATTTTAGTAGGAACTAAATTTTATCCTAGTGATTTACTCTTTTATAATGTGTGACTGGCAGATTCTCTACACATGTGACATTTTGTCTTTATCACTGAAATTGCCTTTATAACTGATAAAGCCACACTATTTTTTTTTTTTACAACAAACAAAAGGTTTTATAAACAGTTATTTTATACTCTTTTCATCTTCCTAGGAATACATTCCCAAGAATAATTTTTAAAAGGTAGGAGAGGCATCTTCACTCCCTAGTGACAGATTAGTACTTCCATTGATTTCATAAATATTCATCATTATTGACTTCATCAATACATTCTTTATTATTTTATGCTATTTCTTTACTATTTCACTATAAGCTAAGAAATACAGTGACATAAATGCTTTCAGAGATATCTCTTCTAACAGTGTGGAAAAATTCAAGGAGCTGATATTAAAATCCTTATACTGGAATATTCTCAAAAATCAGAATGAAACCCTAGTATTTTTTAGCAAAGAGTCCATGAAAGGAATACCTCAAACAGAAAGAATTATCTGAAGTAGTTTCTCTTTCTTTTTTTTAAATATAATTATATTTTGCAGGCATTTTTAAAGTTTATTTATTTTTGAGGGGGAGAGCAAGTAAGCATAAGCAAGGGAGGTTTAGAGAAAGAGAGAGAGAGAGAGCAGAATCCCAAGCTGGCTCCATACTCTGTTCAGAGCATAATGCAAGGATCACTCCCACAACCATAAGATCATGACCTGAGCCAAAATGAAGAGTCAGGGGCTTAACTGAGTCACCCAGGCACCCCGTAGTTTTATTTTCAAAGGCTTTTCAAGAAGCTCTCTAAAAAATATCTGATACAATCTCGAAATTTATGAAAATATGATATAGTAAGAGACATTAGTTATTACATACACACAAATCTGTCAAAAGTATAAATTAGTAAAAAATAAGAAAAATAGTAAGAAAATTGGCAGGATATATCAAGAACATTAACACTATTTCTATTATTCTGCTTTTCTACATTTCCCAATTATTTACAAGTTGTTTTATGCAATGTTCTCTAATTTCATTTTTTTTTTTTTTAATGTTTGACCTGAGCTGAAATCAACAGTCAGAGGCTTACCTGACTGAGCCACCCAGGCACCCCACTTCCCTAATTTTAAAAAAGCACAAAATTTTATGCCCCTTGACCTAGTAATTCTACTAGGAATAGAATTCTATGAAACTTGAAAGAGTTATGTAATGGCAAAAAAATTAGAAGTAAACTGAGTAACAGCCAATAGGGAATAGTTATGTAAATTATGATACATCCACTTAATATAATATTATGTAGATATTAAAATCATAACACAGGAAAACGCAAACAAAATCATCTTACATGAAACAAAAGCACAAAATTATATGCATCAAATGCTCACACCAAATTTTAACAATGCACAACAAAAGACTAAAAGTCAATGATAAAAACCAAACCCAATTAAAAAACACACAAATAACTTAAATATACATTTCTCCAAAGAATATTTATAAATAGCCAATAAGCACATGAGGAAATGCTCAGTATCACTAGTTATTAAAGAAAGACAAATCGAAATCACAATGAGATACCATTTCACAGCAATTAGAACAGCTACTATCAAAAAGAAGAAAATAACTGTGAAGGAAAATGTGAAGAAATCAGAACCCTTGTGCACTGTTGGCAAGACTGTAAAATGGCAGAGTCACTATGGAAAACAGTAAGGTGGTTTCTCAAAAACTTTTTAAAAATTTAATTACTATATGATCCAGCAATCTCACTTCCGGAATATATCCAAAAGAACTGAAAACAGAGTCTCAAAGAGATATGTGTATATTCATGTTCCATAGCAGCATTGTGGTATGTATATCCTATGGAATATTATTAAGCCTAAATAAAAAAGGAAGAAAATTCTGCAATATGCTACAACATGGATGAATCTTGAGGCTATTACGCTAAGTGAAATAAACCAGTCACAAAAAGACAAATACTGTATGACACCACTTACATGAGGTACTTAGAGACAGGAAGGTGGTTGTCAGGGGCTAGGGGAGGGAGAATGTGGAATTATTTAATGGATATAGAGTCAGTTCTATAAGATGTAGACTTATGAAGAATGGATGGTGGTGACAGTTGTACAACAATGTGAATGCATTTAATACCACTGAACTACACCCATTAAAATGGTAAATTTTATGTGCTTTTTATCACAATAAAAAAGAAAATAAGTAATATGTTCAAATTTGAATCAAAGCATAAACAAAATGATAGCTTTTTAAAACCAAACACAATAATAACAGAAAAATACCTTGCAATTCTGTAGCAGTCGTATGAGATGTTCAAAGCAATTACTGTTAAGAAAAATGGCCTGAAGAACAGGCCTATCAGTGCAGTCTAACATGGCTGTGATGGTATCTGGGAAAATAAAAACAAAATAGTCCATTTATAAAGTGGGAAATTTGGAATCACAGAAACATTTACTTTGGCCATATTTTTTTTTATTTTTTTAATGTTTATTTATTTTTGAGACAGAGAAACACAGAACATGAGTAGAGAAGTGGCAGAGAGAGAGGGAGACACAGAATTTGAAGCAGGCTCCAGGCTCTGAGCTATGAGCACGGAGCCCGACATGGGGCTCAAACTCATTATCTGTGAGATCATGACCTGAGCCGAAGTCAGACAACCAACCAACTGAGCCACCCATGTGCCCCATACTTTGGCCGTTTTAATTTAGGCTTTTCAGTCGACAAAGGGATGTAAAATTAGTTAGGAAAAAATAGGGATGGAGAGTACAAAACAAAACTGTACTTATTACTTGTTAAGAAAAGTAGACATTTATAATTTATTATTGACAATATTTGTTTTTATACCTAAGAGTGATATATATTTCCCAGAGACTTAAATAGCTGTTATTCGATTATAATGCTCAAGTATAGCTTGCTACTAACAAATAAGCAACATCTAGTTATGTTTAGCAACACAGTCTCATCACACAGTAAAAAATTAGCATGTGGCCATTAAGAAAATGAGACTTAGGGAATTAATCCATTTGTAATGATGGTTTGTTCTTGTTTCCTACTGAAAAGATATCCTCATTCAGAAATCTAGGGATGATCTACATAAGTAATGTGATAGTTTTTAACAAATAACAAGTCCATTAATATAGACTCAAACTTTCTTATAAATTTATAATTTATTACAATTACAAAATGTAACATATCACATAAAATAACAGAAACTAGATAAAATGAATCTTATTTTCCTACAGAAACAGTTGTAAGAGATCAAGTTTCACCAAGATTCTGGTGTCCAATATTTTTAAATTAGACAGCACACATGCCCTCACACAAGCACGTTAAGTCTCTAGAGCTACACAATAAATCATTAATGTTGGATATGTGTGGGTGGTAGGATATAAAAAGCTTTTCTTTTTACTTATCCAAATTTCCCAGGATAGCTGTAATGAAAATATTTTACTTCTATAAAAAGAAACTCAATTAATAATACTTGTATCTATCAATGTAACAGGGGAATACAATAAGAAATCACATATATTGATGGAGTTTACAGAGATAGGGACATATAAGCAAAGAATGACAAACCAAAAAACACAGAGAGACAGCAAGAGAAACAAGACAAACATACACAGAGGCTCTGAAGAAACAAAACAAAACAAAACAAAACAAAACAAAACAAAACAAAACAAGAGGCCCTCTAGAGAAAGGACAGATGTTAAACTGACCTCTACAGAGATTTATAGAAGCACATATAAAATTGATCATATGTGACACTTTGCCATAGGTCAGATAATGCAAATGGCACCTCCTGAAAATTTACTTTTCCTAGAATTTGAAAATAATAGCTTTCTTAAGATTGATGCTTTTAGTGGATTATGCTTTCAAAAAATTAATAAAGCCTCAATTTTGTCACTGTTAAAGCAAAGACGCTGTTAACAAATCAATTCCATATTAATTATTTTGAAGTCAAAATCTAAAGTCATACAATAGCTGAATTAAACAATTGATACTTCCTATACAATGGTCTTGAATTTCAAATAAGTCTAAAAAAAAGATTCAGAGAAAACGGAGTGTAATAAACTTTATGTAATACTTACTCAACATTTTTATCTGTAGAGCTATGAATCGGCTTTCCCACTGTCTCGACCTCCTTTGATTAGGTAAAGCTGAATGATCTGAATTTAGCAATTTAAAATAGTTCTCCAAAAGAGTGCTGGTTTCCACTTGACGCTGGTCAGAGCTGCTAGTGAGAAGGATATGTACCACTTCTGTAAGGCACTTCAGAGTAAGTTCTACCTTCCTACCCACTTCTTCAGGATCTCCATCCTCCCAGGAATCACAGTCTGCCAAAACTCTCATAAGAACTTCCATGGTAGCTGGAGAAATTGCTTGCAAAGCATTCCTCTGAAACATGAGAGATAATAAAAATAAAATCCAAACCTAACTGAAGTTCTGTATGTTTGCAAAAACAAAGAGAGTTTAATAAATGTGTGGACTTTTTCTTTTAATAAATCAACATATAAAAAAATTTAAACATATACTTTGATGGGCAATGCTAGTGTTTTATGCAGATTAAGTCTTCATTTCCTCACTAGATTACTAGATTTCTGATTTTATTCAGATAGCAATCTGCCCACATAGAAAACTTGTTTACCACCCTCCCTTGCAGCTAGTGATAGCCATGTGACATGGTTCTGGTCAAGAACATATGCCAGAAAGCTATGAAGAAAACATAACTTTACAAATAAAAATAGAAGGACCCTTGGCTCTTGGCCTTTTCACCTTTTTCCTGCCTGGAATGCAGACATGATGCTTGGAGCCACCTTTAAATCATTAAGAAACAAACCCAAGAATTAAAGTAGCAGGCTAAAAAGAAAGTAGAAATGCAGAAGGACTTAGTCCTTGATGATACCATGGAGTTGCTATATCAGCCCTGAACTGCTTACATCTGGATTTGTTATGCAAGAATAACAAAGCTTGGTTAAGCTTCTCTAGGGTTTTCTGTTGGTTATAGCAAACCCATCCCAAATGATATAGATAAATAAGACAACTGGCTTGACTTTGATTCTGCAAACATTTCTGAAATTCTAAGTTATTGGTAGCTATTCAAGGTGACCCATTAAACTTGGAAAAAAAAACATATATTTTGCCCAAATCTGTTAAACTGATAGATAATGAATCAAACACAGTTATGCAAAAATAATCTGAAAATAATAGCACTTAAGCCATTAGAACTGGTAATTACCAACAAAATAAGTAATATCAATAATAGCAAGTGCTACTTTGAAAGAAACCGCCTATAGGGGCGCCTGAGTGGTTCAGTCAGTTAAGCATCTGACTTCGGCTCAGGTCATGATCCCATGGTTCATGAGTTCAAGCCCCGTGTCGGGCTCTGGGCTGACAGCTCAGAGCCTGGAGCTTGCTTCAGATTCTGTATCTCCCTCTGTCTGCTCCTCCCCTGCTTGCACTCTGTGTGTCACATTGTCTCAAAAATAAATAAACATTAAACAAAAAAAATTAAAAGAAACTGCCTATAGAATACCCAACATCCATTTCCTCCACTTCTTTATCAAAAGAACCCCTGATATTTCACTGGACATGTGGCTACCAGGAATAAAAATTACATTTCCTAACTTCCCCTGCTGCCAAGGAGGCTGAGGAAGCAAGTTTTACCCAATTTTTTATCTAGACATATTTTCCTTTGTTGTAGTTATCTCATGGAGTTTGGAAAATGAGATTTAAAAAAAAGATGAGTATCAGCTTTTCAGTATCTCCTTTAAAGATAGTTGCCATTTGTCTCCCTCACCACCCCCCCATTTTTGTGCCCAAAATACAGACACAATGCAGATAGCCAAAACTCTAAAAGCTAATCTTGTAGCAAAAGAAATAGTAACAAATTGACATTCAAAGGAACCTGAGTCCCTGAAGATCCTAGAGCCACCAAATTAGTTCTTACAAGCAAATGCCTTACATATATTATGCACCATTTGGTCCTTATGACTACCTTATAGTGTTATTATTTCCATATTATAAATAAAGAAACTAAAACACATGTAAATAGTTTTCATCCAAAGTCACAGAACTAACGAGAGATGGACATGGAATTCAAACCTATGTCAGTCTGGCTCCAAAGCCCATCCTCTTAACACAAAATAGAACAAATATGCCAATGGGAAGCCCAGGCACGATGCTTTGAGAAGGAAGACCAGTCATGGGACTTCAGTTTTTCTGCTGTTTATGACAAGGCCATTCTTATATCTTTAGGTATTTCATTCGTCTAAATATCCTGGTACCTATCCCTATATTCAATAAATAACCTTCTGACCTCAAAACAGCTGTAACTATAGCTATAACCTGATTAAAAGGATTTTGAATATTTTCAGTACATAAAATAATAAATTGGCCTTCTAGTATCTACTTGATTTCTGTTAATTTTAATCACTAGAGGTCTCTCAGGGCTTGATTACCCCTGGGCACTAACAAGAACAAGTCTCTGTGTGTTCAAAATGGTAATGGGATCCGATCAGCTTCTCCAATAGTTAAAAACAATGTCATTTCCAATTTTATTCATGTATACTCATTAATTCTTATTCTTAGTAGTGGAGAAATGATGGAAATAGGGAGATACTGATACAAAAGAAGGATATGAGCTAACAAAGGAAGGTGACAAAGCACACAAACTGAAAAATAAGATTCTAGCCACCATCACTCTCACAAAAAAAACAGATTCCTCTACTAGAGTAAAGAGGGAAAGGCAAGGTAGTCCACTAGGAAAAAAGTAGTATTATTAATAACAGCTGTAACTCTGTTATCAATAGAAATCATATAAATTTTCATGTATTACAGTTACAGTAATATCTCAAAATACCAGGTTTGTCTCTTTTTTGAAATTGCATTTGTTACTAGACTTGATGCTGTATCTCTTTTAGTGTGTTCTAAGCACATATTACTATGTTAGAAATTTATCTTAGTATTTTAGTAACTGATTTCAGCATAACTAGTTTCCTTTGTGATCCTATGTGTTTTATTTTATGCATTTGAAACATTCTGACAGGGGACTTTATAGAGGGCATATGTGTTACAAAAAGTGTTAGAAACTTCTGATCTAAACTGTGTGCCTAAAGAAAACATGTAGGATGTTCTTTCTGAACTATAATCCTGTTTTCAACTAGTAGTTACACTCAAAGTCTACCACAGACACCTTCAAACATAAAGAAACAAGTATTACTAGAATTTCCTTCTTGTGAGTAATAAAAAAACTAGCTGAGTTTGTTGAAAAAGTGCATATAAACCTTGTATATATGCATTTAGTAATTAAGTTGACAGAATAGTGATTAATTCATGTATATTTAATTTTGAGTTGATTTCACCATGTAGACTAACAGGGCTGAGTCTATGCTCTAAAGAAAGAACTAGTAGCTGAAAGTCAATACAACTAAGAACTTAAAATAAAAAATTGTTAAATATGGTTATTTATGCAGTAATTTTATTGTTAGTTTATTATAAGTTATTATATATTGTTATATTTTAAGTAAAATTATTACTTAGGTTTTTGAAGAAGTTTTAACAAATAAAAGAGTAGTTTTAAACAAGACATAAACTCAGAAAAATATTTGTGAGGTTCATGAAATTATAAAAAGAAAAAGAATACATTAAAATAATCCATGGAAAACTTTTTGCACTGTTAACTACTGTTTTAAATATTAACTTTTAACACTTTCCTCACCTGCCCACCGGCTACAATGGCTCCAAAGAGATGCAATAAGCAACACTTAAGACTTTCCTTGAGATGTTCGCTTTCCTGAAAACACTCTGTGAATATAATACACAAATAAACAAATAAGATTTCTCTTTCACAGTATGATTTATCTGTAAGGAATGTCTGACACTGAAATATTAAAAACTATGAAAAGGCTAAAATTTGTTAAAAGGCAAGGTTGATATGCATTTTTTCGTAGTAAAGGAAAAGAAACCACCTATCAGCTAGTATTTTAGATAACTTATTTATCTCATTTAATTCTCTAATACTCCATATGAGGGTATTTTGCCCCCATTTATAAATAAGCAAATGGAATGTCTTGCCTAAAGTTATAGAGCTAAGTGACAAAGTTAGAAGCTAACTGAAATCTGACAGAAAATTAGATTTTTTTTTTTACTACTATTACTGCATCTTATTAGTAAAATTGACTATAATTATTCAATAATAAAATTGGAAGAGTTGGACAAAAGGATTTTCTGGGTTTACTCCAGGGCAAACATTCTAAAGTTCTGGTACCAATAGCAATCTTCCTTTTAATTTATAAAGTAGTGTATTGTTTTTAAAAGGTTATACATGCACATGACGAAGAATAATTAAGATAGTATAAAAGAACTGACAAGCAAATATAAGTCTCCCTCAAACCTATGCCTCAATTTACCCTGCTCTCCACACCTTAAAAAAAAAAAAGGCTATAGATACCCTACTGCATCATGTTTTTTTTTGTTTTAACATAATATACACTGGGTATTATTACATCTTAACATACACATCTTCCTTATTCATTTTTATGACCATTACAATGGCGTACCTTAATTTACTTAAGCAGTTCTCTACTGATAAACTTTTATGATTTTCTTCTTTAATATTCAAATAACCCAGTAATGAATATCTTTTTGCATGTATCATTACATACACAGACAAGACTGTAACAACAGAATTATTTCCAATTTTATACATAACAAACATTATCAATAAGAAACAGCTTTGAGGTAAATGTATTGATAGCAATTTACATTTAAAAAGTTAAATGATTCCTGCTATGTTGGAATAACTGTCATTATATGTGGCTTCCTACTACAAATAACTAGAAAATTAGACAAAATAAGTAGAAATTTATACATCCTAGAAATTTTCCTTCTCTCAATAGACGCAAAGTGAGCCCAAGGATTATCTCAGCTTCCTGTTGTAGACATGTTCTGACAACTACCAAGAAAAGGGGAACCCTAAAAGAATATAGCTATTTGCTGACTTAGGAGATAAAGTTTGGGGAGGCCTAGGCAACTAGAATTTGGGAAGTAGTACTGGAGTGGAAGAGGCTATACAGGGAAAGTACTCCAGAAATACAGGGCTCACTGTGAGTCAAAGTGAAATCCCACAAGACCAGCAAAAACCTACCAAGAGGTTTCAAGTTGAATGACTATCAGATTTGACACTGAGCTGCAAGATGACAGACTTCTACTCAGCCACAGGAGACACACAGAAAACACATATAAAGGATATAAAAAGATATATACCATGTAAACTTTAATCATAAGAATGATGGAGTGGTTTTATTAGCGTCTGACAAAGCAGGCAAGAAATATTATGAAGGAAAGTCAAGGAATACTACCATTGGTAGAAAGGGACAGACATGTCTTTATCAAAGACAGGCAATAAAAATAAAACCCACTTTTTAAAAAGTCTAGTTTATTTTAAAGACCTTTATATTTATAAGTACTTGTGATAACTTCTTTGGGATAAATTATCAAAATATATGCACAATCTACATGCTATAAACTATAAAATATTGAAGAAACAAGTAACAAAAAAATAATGAGATCTATCAGATTCATGAATTGGAGGTCTCAGTATTCTTAAGATGTTAATTCTCCTAAAATGCTTCCATAGATTGAATACAATTCCAAACAATATCCCAGCAAGGCTTTTTGTAAAAATATTAAAAATCAGCCATTTTTTTAAATTAAATTGGCTTCTAAAATGTATATAAAAATGTAAGGGATTCAGAATACCCAAGAAAATTCTGAAAAATAACAAGGCTGAGGAATTACTTCAAGACTTGGCATAAAGTTACAATAATCAATACAGTGTGATAATATAGTAAGGGCAGGTATGTGAACAAAAAAAAGAGAATCCAGAAATCAGCTACTGGTGGTCAAACAGAGTGGGCACTGCAATCATCTTCACCAAGCACTCAAACAAAGGACTACTTCTGCCTTGTTTTAATTCTTAGGAAAAAAAGAATAGAGAACCAAAACAAATATGGCAAAATATTAAGATCTGACAAATGAGTGGGAAGCATAAGGTGTTCCTTTTATATATTTTGCAGTATTTTCTATATTCTTGAACTATGGCACAATCATTTTTAAGAAAGAAAACTAAAGTCCACATAGGACACACATAGAGTAGCCAATTCTCTTAAGTTTCTTTTAACTCATGGTACAAAAGTATTCAATAAGTGCCACATCAGTACAGAAAAAACACATAACCTGTAGCTCATCCTTCCAGAACAGCCAAATGAAAAGTCAGTTCAGAATTTTATTTTTACTTTTTAATACATTTAAAAAGTAACAAATAATAAATCAATGTAACCTTATATAGCTAGAAAGAGAAAGTTAACACATTGGGAATTCAACTACTATGTTTTTTCCTCTTTCTAGAGACGTAACATCATGTTTTCTGGTCAGTAATGTTCAACCACTGTACTGAATGAAAGCAAACAAATGACCAGTAAAGCTGTTCTCTATATCCTACTGATGCTGAACTGCTTACACTCATGGAAACCATCTTAGTAGATTTTGATAGGAAGAAGGAACTCCTTACCTCAACAGAAAACCTAATGAACTGATTTATACAGAAAGGGTTTTAGCAAACCTTAACTTGCTATAAGAAAAAGATACCTTTTAGCCTACTTTCAGCATAAGTACACATTCATTGGTGTTCACTAAAATAGAAACACCAGGGCACCTGGGTGGCTCAGTCGGTTGGGCATCCAACTTCAGATCAGGTCATGATCTCATGGTTCATGGGTTCAAGCCCCACATCGGGCACTGTGCTGACGGCTCAGAGCCTGGAGCCTGCTTTGGATTCTGTGTCTCCCTCTCTCTCTGCCCTTTCCCCACTCACACTCTGTGTCCCTCTCCCTCAAAAATAAATAAACATTAAAAATAATAAAAAAATAAAATAGAAACACGAAGACAGAAAGGATTTTGGCTTTCATAGTACTAACAACTAAAAAGCACACAGCATATTATAATTTGAAATTTAAGTGGGTAATCATGGCAGTTCCAACATTACATCCACTAGGTTAGCCTGAATGTTCATCTTCTTAAAAACATTTTTTCAGGGGCGCCTGGGTGGCGCAGTCGGTTAAGCGTCCGACTTCAGCCAGGTCACGATCTCGCGGTCCGTGAGTTCGAGCCCCGCGTCGGGCTCTGGGCTGATGGCTCAGAGCCTGGAGCCTGTTTCCGATTCTGTGTCTCCCTCTCTCTCTGCCCCTCCCCCGTTCATGCTCTGTCTCTCCCTGTCCCAAAAATAAATAAACGTTGAAAAAAAAAAATTTTTTTTTCAAAAATGCTTAAAAGAGAATTCAAGAAACAGAGAAACTATATCAGGACTAGCAGAAGATTGTGAAGCAAATATTAAGATGAGAAATTGATTTTCACATGTAGCTTTTGGGTAAAGGACACCTCTCTTAGTTGATTCCTATAGTCAAGATTAATTGTGATAGTAGGAGCTTCAGAAATTTCAAGATGGGCAGCTGGCTTTGAGTAACACCCTGGATAAATACTCCTAGTCAAAAACCCCATTAAGGATACAGGACTGAAATGTTGATGAATATAAAAAGCTTAGTGTACAAAACGCCTAGTGGGAAATGCAAAAACTGTTGGCCAAAGAGAGTTGGTGACGGTCGGTTTTTCAAATGCTGACGCACCTACATGTATGCTGGGGAAGGGGTCCCCCAGGTAGAATGCTGGCCTTGGGATTGCTCTACAGGAGCCTGACTCAAAAGCCTCTGAGAGAGGTGTCTACCCCAGAAAAAGTAACAGGATCACCGAATACAAGAGAGTGTTTCAGGAGAAAAAGGTCCCAGGAGGGTCAGGTAATTTTCTTTCTGACCCACCAATACTTAACATTAATGAACAGCTACAGAACAGAGTCAGTCTTTCCAAGATGTTTTCATCTTGGAAACATCATACTAGCATTAGCCTCCTCTAGTCTAGTGAGCTGGCAATCTAGAAAGATTTCATCGCCCAGAGGTGGGCCCTTGGGCCTCAGATTGCTCTGGGAAGCTGGCAAAGAAGATGATTTGCACAACAAACTCACCACTAAACCACTGCTTAAACCCAGTACCCAGCCTTCTCCTTCTGTTCCATAGCCCAGAAACATTTCTTTAAAAGCCAGAAAATCCATAAACATGAACAGCATGTTGAATATGTCACCAGCCACTTCATCTTTATGGTACTGTAATGTTGCTGTGCAAGTAAGTCCCCATGTTAAATCCATGAATCTGACTTTTCTACCAAAGAACTGTATTCACTACAAATAGGTGGGTAGGATAGGGCGCCTGGGTGGCTCAGTTGGTCAGGCATCGACTTAACTTTAGGTTATGATCTCATGGCTGGGGAGTTTGAGCCCAGTATCGGTCTCTGTGCTGACAGCTCAGAGCCTGGAGTCTGCTTTGGATTCTGTGTCTCCCATCTCTCTGCCACTCCCCCACTCATACTCACGTGCACTTGATCTCTCTCTCAAAAATAAATAAACACTAAAAAAAAAAACAAAAAAACAAATAGGTGTGCAGGTGAATTTATTCTCTCCCATGTCTTCAAATTCCTGGGAGTGCTTGTTCATAAAATTTTTCTTTAATAGCTGAACTCTTAATCCATGATAATAAAATCCAACCACCGCATCCAATTCTGTATCAGAGGTGGAAGAGAAGGAAAATGCAAAGCTCTTTTTGCCCTTACTCCATCCACCTGTGGGGTGAGCAAACCTGTTGGTCCCCTCCCTGAAACGCAGCCTGGGCCCAGCCTGCACTCAAGCTCTGAAAAGCCCCAATCGCAAAAGGAAGGCCTCATCCCCACGGCCAACACCAGCTCACAGCCCAGCCAGGTATTTATCACCTGGGCAGGAGGCCCTGGTTTCAGGCTCCTGAGCAGTGGTCATGCACTGGCTGGGCGTCCACGCCCCTCTATTTCTGTAAAAATTCTGAAGTTCTATACTACAGTCATTAAAATATTAAGCTCTTCTCTAAATAAAAACACTTTCAGAACAGTAAATTAAGTAAGAGGAAGAACACTAATCACAGCAAAATACAAATCAAGTACTCCAGTGATAGGTCCTTACAATCTTTATCTTACAAATACACAAAGCTGAATCAAGCACAATCAGAAAAAGAATTTAAGCATAAATAATGATCAGAGTAACATCAAAATCAAAGAGAAATTAGGACTAATACTTACGATAAAAGAAAGGGACAAACTCCACTGTGAGAGAAGCTGGTTTGTATTTCTGTCTGCTCTTTTCCACAGTACTAAGGATTCGTCTATTATTAAAAAGAAGTTAATAATAAATTATAACATGAGCAAGTAGAGATGGCATAATTACAGAAACAATATAAATTTAGTATATTACTTTTTATTTAGGTACTGAAAAATACATCTCTAGGACTGGCATAATCTTGAAAAGGAAGTCTAGCCAATAATTTAAATGCTCACCAATGAAAGGATTTCTTCTTTTGAATTAAGAAAAAATTTTTTAAATGATTCATGGTGAAACATAGCAGCCAGGTTAAGTCTCTAAACAACTGGAAATAGAAAAAGGAACTAGGCATTTAAGTTTTCCAATCTGTAGGGGCGTCTGGGTGGCTTAGTTGGTTAAGCATCTGACTTCAGCTCAGGTCATGATCTCAGTTCATGGGTTTGAGTCCCATGTCAGGCTCTGTGCTGATAGCTGGAGCTTGGGGCCTGCTTCGGATTCTGTGTCTTCCTCTCTCTCTCTGCTCCTCTCCCCGCTCACGCTCTGTGACTCTCTCTCTCAAAAATAAACAGTAAAAAAAAAATTTTTTTTAATAAAATTTCCAATCTGTAGGGGCCCCTGGAGAGTTCAGTCATTTGAGCGTCTGACTCTCGGTTTGGGCTCAGGTCATGATCTCATGGTTCATGAGTTCAAGCACCACGTCTGGCTCTGTGTTGGCAGTGTGGAGCCTGCTTAGGATCCTCTCTCTTCCTCTCTCTCTACCCCTCCCCTTCTCTCTCTCCCTCTCAAAATAAATAAACTGAAATAAAATAAAATCTCCAATCTATAAAAGAACTTGTTCAGCAGTACTGTTAATCTGACATCTAAGGCTGTGGAGCTTATTACCACAGTACAAGCTAAATTCATCAGAAATCAGGCCACGCTTTGCCACTTCCTGAAATTTCATCTGGACACAAAGAATCCATGCCATGGTCTTCTTCCATTTTAAGTATGTAGATCTAGTATTGGCTGGGATTAATTTTTATTTTAATGATAATTCCAGTAGTCTTGATGGCTGAAAATTTTCTACAGACTTCGGTGGGCCAACACAAATAGCATGTGCTTTTACCAAGAACATTTCAACACAGAATGAGTCTCTTAGATGGACAATGCAGTGTGGGTTTGGGAGTATAAAGGCTATTGTTACAATGATACATCCAACTGGTAAACTGCTGAAAATTAAAAAAACAAAAATAAAAAAACTTATTTTTTTAATGCCCTGAAAAAACTCTTAACATTGTTAGAGAAAGACAACAAAAATGAAAAGTTTTTGAAAAACAGCCACAGAGAAAATTCCATACATCTAAATATGATCTACTGATAAAGCAATGGATTAAGATGACTTCTTCTTAACAACCATAATTGAGATATTAGAATTACTTTCCTTATATTCAAAGCTAGGAAGAAAAGTCAACTGACCACAGAAAAAGCCAGTAAGACAGGCACAGCTGGACTCAGTAATGGCAGAGTAAAGAGTTCTAAGATCCAGATTTACTAGAAATCATATCAGACACCATCTGGTACTGCACTGCTTTCCAAATCTGTGCCTATTTTCATTGTGGAGAAGGCAGAAGAATTATCACATTTTGTATTTATTTATTTTTTTTTAATGTTTATTTTTGAGACAGAGACAGCGTGAACAGGGTAGGGGCAGAAACAGAAGGATAACACAGAATCCGAAGCAGGCTCCAGGCTCTGATCTGTCAGCACAGAACCCAACATGGGGCTCAAACTCATGAACTGTGAGATCATGACCTGAGCCGAAGTCAGATGCTTAACCAACTAAGCCACCCAGGCACCCCTGTATTTATTTTAAATTCAAACACTATTGGATCTTTCTATTTAAATAATACTATTATTGAGATTTTTTTGTATACCTTTAAGACAACACAAATATTACTAGAGTTTCAAATTAAAAATTTAGCCACGCCTTTAAAAAAAACTCAGTAATGTGATAGAAAAATTAATTTTTTTTTTCAACGTTTATTTATTTTTGGGACAGAGAGAGACAGAGCATGAACGGGGGAGGGGCAGAGAGAGAGGGAGACACAGAATCGGAAACAGGCTCCAGGCTCTGAGCCATCAGCCCAGAGCCTGACGCGGGGCTCGAACTCACGGACCGTGAGATCGTGACCTGGCTGAAGTCGGACGCTTAACCGACTGCGCCACCCAGGCGCCCCGAAAAATTAATTTTAAAAGGATGATTTACCTTTCAGTTAGGTTTTTCCATGAGATTATTTACATCTTGCCTATTTATTATAAGTTATGGTATGAACTAATAGACTGGATATATCCTATCCAAATATCCTATCCAACTACTATGCTACAAACAATAAAAGCTGTCACTTTAGTAACACAATAAAAATATACTCCCACAATTTGTGATTCATGACTCATTCTAAAGGCGCTGTATTAAATGTAACTACGAACATACAGTTCCCATTATTGTTGTAGCAAAATTTAATATGTTAACATAAATAAAAGGGATGAAAACCATTATACATAACAAAAACATTAAAGCATGAGTAGTCTGCACTACATGTTTTCAATAGGATAAGACAGAAGAACTAAAAATGAACTTAGTCTTGTACCATTTTTAGAACACAGCCTACTTGTTTCATCATTATCTGATATTTGGGTCAAGCATCTAGCACTTAGGACATGCTAATACATACCAATCTTCTAAGGACTGCAAAACGAGTTTGCATCTTAGTTTTTTAAGTTCATGTCCTTTGATCAATTATTTTGTGCTTCTTTTTTGTGCTGCCATCATGCCTAGGACATAACTATCTTTCTTAATCTTTAAACTTTTAATCTGGAAATAAATTCAAGCTCTCACAAAAGTTGCAAGAATAAAAACAGTACAAAGAACTTCAAATATATCTTACTCAGGTTCACTGTTAAAATTTTATCCCAAATGCTTTATCATTTGCTTACTCTCTCCCCATATATACAGTGCACATATATTTATATATACATATATTCACACATATAACATTTTTCAGAGCATTTAAAAGGAAATTATGTACATTCTGGCATTTGTGAATACTTAAGTGAATACTTGCTAAGAAAAGGGATAGTATCTTACACAATAACACAGTATAATTATAAATTTCTATACACGTAACATAATACATTTACCTACCATTCATAATTCAGTTTTGTCAAATGACCAAAGAATATCCTTAATAGCATTTTCTCCCCCTCTTAGTATAGCTTCCTATCCAGATATTACATTTAGCTGTCATGGCTTTTTTCCCTCCTTCAACCTGAAACATTTATGATATTTTTAAAGAATGCTGTCCCACACTCCCTCCTTTTATTCATTAAAATGTTCTTCATTTTGGGTTTCCTTAATGTTTCCATTCAATTAGATTCAGATTATGCATTCTTGGTTGGAATACTATAAAAGCAATAACGTGTCCTTGGAGCACCACAGTTGGAGGCCCAGATATCCATGTGCTTCTCACTGATGTTAATTTTGATAATCCAGTCAATGTACTATCCAGTACTGTACAAAATAATTACTAATTTTTCTTTTGCAATGAAGAAGTAATCTTTGGCGAAGCATTTTAAAACCATGCAAAAATCATGCTACTTACCAAAACTTCCCTAGATTTAGCATCCTGATCCATATCTTCCCTTATAATTTGTGTAAAATGCTGATTTTTTTCCCAACACCCCTTATACATTTACTAATTGGCACTTGGCCTTCTACTATAAACAAGTGTCCTCCCTTCTCCCTTTATCTATCTATCTATCTATCTATCCATCCATCCATCCATCCATCCATCCTTCCATCCACCCTACTTATCATCTACTTATCATCTATTACTGGTATGGACTCATTAATTCCTTTTTTTCTGAATGGTTTATAATTCTTTTTTTGTTTTTTTTTTTTAGTTTAAGGGGGTGGGGGGGCAGGGAGAGGGGTAGAGGGAGAGAGAGAACCATACACAGGCTCCACACTCAGCAGGGAAAGCAATACAGGGCACCATCTCCCAACCATAAGATAAAGATAATGACCTGAGCTAAAATCAAGAGTCAGTCGCTTACCAAGTGAGCCACCCAGGTGCCCCAATTCTTTTTTTTTTTTTTTTTTTTTTTTTTTTAGTAGTAAACTCAACTACACCCAATGTGGAGCTCAAATTCACAACCCAGGAATCAACAATTACAGGCTCTACCAATTGAGTCAGTTTATAATTCTTTACAACAATTAATTATTTTCATGTATCCATTGTCTTAGATTTGGCCAGTAGGAGCCCCAGGGCATAACTAAATCTAATTAACTTGTTTTTATCTTTGGGCAGGTAATGAGTCCTACTAAACTTACACTGGGCACAAAGTAGAAACTTGATAAATATACTTCTACATAAATGCTTGAATTAAGTAAGTCCTTTTCAGGGAAGAATTCTTTCCCTACACCTATTTTAGTTACACTTGACAAAATCTTTCTAAATCAGTAAAATGCTATAAACAGAATCAAAACTGAAGCAATCGATTAATCAAATCTATTCAATTAAATCAAATTGCATATGGAGATATGAAAAAAATCTATATATTTTATGAAACAAGGTATTTTAAATGCCTCTGTAAGCAACAAACAGAAATAATAAATAAGAAAATATATACATTCCAAGTTTCCACTTAACTTCAGAATAAGATTAATTTATAAGGTATAAGTTACTGCTATAGCTCCCTCATATAGATCTCCCATGAGCTATAGATTTTTCCTAATTCCAGTATTTATTTGCAGTATGTTTCATTTCCCTATCAAAGTCAAAGTAAGCGGAGTCTGAACCTCTGCTTTACCATCTACCTCTAATGTAGTTCCTACCATTAGTAGCAAAATGTTATTACATTTATTAGAGATAATACATGGACAGTTTCCAGCATAATTCCTGGCATGTATATTGCACACACACTCATGAATGCCACCACTGATCCCCTACTCTTTGTTCCTCTTCCTGTTGTCATCTTATATATGTAGAATTCTCTTTCTATGCTACGTATTTAAATTTCTTCTTGTTGTTGGCTCTCAAAAGTTGTTTTTGTTTTCTTTTACCAACTTTATTTGTTTTAGTTTGTTGTCACATCTACTTTTTTGTATCTTATCTCCTCCCAACTTTGTTATTTTTAAATTATTTTAACGTTTATTCAATTCTGAGAGAGAGAGAGAGCAAGAGCGAGCAGGGGAGGGGCAGAGAGAGAGGGAGACACAGGAACAGAAGCAGGCTTCAGACTCTGAGCTGTCAGCACAGAGCCCAACATGGGGCTCAAACTCACAAGCTGTGAGATCAGGACCTGAACCAAAGGCAGACCCTTAACAGATTGAGCCACCCAGACGCCCCTCCTTCTCCCAACTTAAATTTATTTTGTTCTTAAGATTCCTTTAAAAACCTCTCCTGTCATTTTCAGACTGATTTTATGTTCCTCTTTCTGTATATGTCTTGCTGTTTACAAAGAAAAACTGTCATTGTTTCAAAACTTAAAACGTTATCTTAGATTTGCCATTACTAACATATCTAAGGTGGAAGATGCAGAAGTACCAAGAGTGAGAGCAAGAGATGCCATTTTCTTAAGCAATCCCTGGCATAAATGTCAAAATAGAGAGAACACTGGCTTGAGTACTGCAGAGCAGCAGCCACCCTATAGACGTGGGCCTCAACAAAGGCCACAAAGTGACTAAGAATGTGAGCAAGCCAAGGCACAGCTGCTGCCATAGAGCTGCTCAAGGTCTCCAAGGACAAGAATGCCCTCAGGTTTATCAAGAAAAGGGTAGGGAGGGGCGCCTGGGTGGCTCAGTTGGTTAAGCGTCCGACTTCAGCTCAGGTCATGATCTCACAGTTTGTGAGTTCGAGCCCCGCGTCGGGCTCTGTGCTGACAGCTTAGAGCCTGGAGCCTGCTTCACATTCTGTGTCTCCCTCTCTCTGCCCCTTCCTTGCTCATGCTCTGTCTCTCTCTGTCTCAAAAATAAATAAACATTAAAAAAAAAATTTTTTTTTAAAAGAAAAGGGTAGGGAGACACACACACACACACACACACCCTAAGAGGAAGAGAGAGAAGATGAGCAACCTGGCAGCCATGAGGAAAGCAGCAGCCAAGAAGGAATGAACTCATCCTCTCTGTATGTAATAAAGCCTTTTTGGTGGTAGGAGGGGTGGGGGTGGAAAGAACATTGATTAGTCAAGAACCAAAGTGATGAATGAGTAGAAAGACTATAAATGGAGCACTCTTCTTTTTGAGCCCTGAACTGGTCATTAACTATTGTCATTAAGCTGCAAACCCATCATCCTATATTCTATCTGTTTTGTAAGGCTGTGACAGGCACTCTGCACACAATACTTCTCTTTTTCCAGGTACTCAACTGTTGGGTTCACCAATAGTGAATATTAAGTGGAACCTGGAGAGGCGCCTGGGTGGCTCAGTCAGTTGAGCATCTGACCGGCTCAGGTCATGATCTCACCACTCGTGAGATCGACCCCACTTCGGGCTCTGTGCTGAGAGCTCAGAGCCTGGAGCCTGCTTCGGATTCTGTGTCTCCCTCTCTCTCTACCCCTCTGCCACTATCTGATTATTAGCATTCAACTGCATTACAAAATAAAAATTCTGAGTAAATTATTTATCTGGAAGTGGCAGTTTTTACTAATTCATTACTTCCAATATAGCTTTCTATCTGAGATAGAGATAGGGCTCTTATACACATCTTACCAATTTTTTTCATAGAGAATAAGACCTGCATTGAAGAATTACATATATTTACATTAAGGTTTTAAGTGAACATTATGATTTATAAGACATACCCTGAAATTCTATGCCTCCAATTCCGATATGGATCATATAAACTTTCACAAAATGCCAATGCATGGATTACAAATTCTTCAATAGATGTCTGATCTGCCAATTCCTTCTCTTTTTTTTTGCTTTTTAACTGAAAGTAGAGTTAAACATAAAATTGTATTTAGTTAAAAATGTTAAAACTGCTTAACATTCTTATCTACATCATTAAAAGACAACACCTTTCATTGATCATCTAATAAATCATTTTTATTCAAATAAACCTAAGTTCCAACTGAATTTAAAGAGTCAGTTAATCATATGGACTAGATATAGCCCTTCAAATGTTAAATATGGCCTAGGAAGAGTTTCAAATGGATACCCAATCATCTTTGCAAAAAAGAATATGTTTTCAGTAAGAGGAATATTTGATGATAAATAATACATAAGTTGACAAATTATATCATTGTAAAAAGCCATTTATAAAACAGTAATTTTTGATTAAAATAAAATATATTAACAATTGCTTCTCTTTTAGATAATGTGTTTTAAGATGTCTAAAATATATAGTTCCTAATGGTAACTTTAATTCTCTTCTCAATTATTACCTCCTCTAAAAACATTTAACTTTACTGATTATAATATTAAAGAAAAAAGGAAAACCTAGTTACTCTCAGTAAAGCAACAAAAGGAATATATTAATTCACACCTACTTGCTGAATGTAGAGTGTTGTCATAGTGATGACATGATTAATGTAAGAGCAAGTCCCAATTTCTTCCACATTAGACAGATTTCTGTGAGGAAAAACAAAGAATATTTATTACACATGAATAATGAGAAAAATGTATGCTCATGTATTCAAGCTGAATTTTGAAAATACATGTTGGCAAATGAAATGTAAATGACATTTATTAAAACTTAAAATCAATATGGTTATATAACTGCTTTCCCACTAAAACTGTAAAATACACCTCATGCAACATTTAACTACTACTATAAGCAGAAACATTTAAGAAGTACATGCTGATCAACATTTATTTATTATAGAAAAATTGAAAAATATCACAAAGCAGAAACAAAAGAGAAACAGTTATTTATCTACAGGATATCTGATTTCTTTAAAATTGTACTAAGTAGTTAACAGGACAAAAATCAACACACCAACTCATGTCTTATCACCTAAGTAAACCCTTTTTCCTCAACTGTTTTAATTCTTGTATTATTTTTCTAAATTTTAAGGATGATAAAGAGCACAAAATCAGCAAAGTGTCTACAGTTCTGGAAGAGCCTAAATTAGGAAAGAAACGTTTTAGCAATAATTACTCAATTTTTCCATGATTCCTGCAATCAAATGCAATGAACAATGAAGGAAAGGTGAATAAATGCACAGTAAATTAAGTCCCTGTTTGACTACTAATTAACTCTAAAATATTTATTAAAAAAACAGTACATACTATAAGAAATGTATTCCAAAAACAAGAGAGGAGGCATACAGTGCCCCTAACCCAACCGTTCTTAAATTTATATATGCCGGTTAATGTTCAATTCAAGAAAAATTAGATTGCCTAAACTCTTTGGAGTCAGAATTTTCATTAGTAAGTCTCAAGCTCTGTATTCCTATTAAGCTTCCCAGTTGATACTTATACACACCAAAATTTAAGTACCACAGACCTAATCAGCTATCAACTCGGAAAATATAGGCTATAAAATAATTATACTTTCTTTGGCAAAATTATAAAATTAAAGATTAGAAAAATACATTTCACAAATGATAATGCACAGCACTAAAAATGTATGTATGGTTTACAGATGAGGACCACACAGAAAATACAGGTGCAACAAATTCTTGGGTTAGGTAAAAACTCCCATCACTGTCCTTACAGCAATTTTTGTTTTTTTAATCTTGGCTGAATCTCTGTACAACTAAGTATGGTAACTAAAAGGCTTTCCAATAGCGGCATCTGGCTCGCTCAGTCAGTGGACCATGTGATTCTTGGTATCGGGTTGTGAGTTCAAGCCCCACAATGAGCATGGAGCCTACTTTAACCCACTAACTAACTAACTAACTAAATAAATAAATAAATAAACAAACAAATAAATGGTTTTCCAATATAATAAATCAAAAGCCTTTCACAGAAGGTGCACGCAATCTTTAAAGCTCCAAATGAGCAATAAACACCATTAATAATAATAAATGCATTATTCTTTTGATAATTATTTAAAACAGATAGCTAGTTTGTTTATACAGATACCTGCAAAGAATAATGAAGAACTTGACGAGCAAAACTGACAAAGTTTGTTGCTGTTCCTCTAACCCATCTGCCATTTTCTGAACACACTGTAGTAGCTGGATCCTTAGAACCTGCAGAATATTATCAGGAAGTAGAGATATTCCTGGAGGCACATCATCTACCCTACAATTAAGGGGAAAAAGTAAGAAGGGTGATTAAGTACAGGAAGAAAATCTTTGGCATTTTCACCTCAAATTCCTAAGAAGCTCTTTTATTTCAGATGCTCAGTGCCTTCTCTGCAAGGCACCACCACAAGATCAGTGTGACACTTTAGAAGATTAGTAGAGCAGAGTAAGTAGTCTTACTTCAGAAGAGGCTTACAGAAAAGACAGTAAGAAAGAGAGTCTCTTTACTACCTTCAATTGTGCTATTTTCAAATAAAATTTTTAGAATGTAAATTAGTTCAACGTCTACTTAGAAATAAAATCTATGTGCATATATGTATGTGTGTATACCATTTCTAAAAGAAACAATAACTAGCAAATAAAAATGAAGTACCTATAGCTAGTTTAATATCTGTCAACTGCTTTACTAAATAAACAATATTCAGCTACCTATAGGTTCCCAAGCTATGTGGTCAGAAGAGGGAGAGAAGATAACCAGCACAAGGGAAGGAAATAAACAGATAAACAGATGAATAGATAAACAGATGGAGAACCCCAAGCAGGAACATTAATACATTAAAAAAAATTTTTTTAATGTTTATTTTTGAGAGAGAGAGAGAGAGAAAGAGAGAGAGCGCATGAGCAAGGAGGGCCAGAGAGAGAGGAAGACACAGAATCTGAAGCAGGCTCCAGGCTCTGAGCTCTTAGCACAGAGCCCAACGTGGGGCTTAAACTCATGAACTGCGAGATCATGACCTGAGCCAAAGTCAGACGCTCAACCGACTGAGCCACCCAGGTACCCCACATTAATACATTTTTATTTTTTTAACATTTCAATTTTTTTCTAAGTTTTTTTGTTTAAGTAACATTTCAATATTTTGTGACAACTCGTTTTTGGATAAGACGACCATCAGTTTCTTTACAGAAAAAACCAACACTGGATATGACTGGCTACTCTCTCTCACAATTCCCCTGGAATCAAAGTGAAAAGACCTATGTACTTAAGTTCCACCTCTGTCCCATGAAGCATTAATCTCTGAGGTGCCCTAATCTCTAAAATTATAATATCATCTGCCCTATTTCACAGGGTTCTGAAGCCAAAAGTCAATGTACATTTTTAGCTATGATATATGTAAAGAACAATAAAAATGTAATATATTTTAAATATACCATCATAAAGCCTAAGAATCTTTTCATAAACCACTAAATACTAATTTTCCTATCTCTATTAAGAAAAATACCCAATCACAGGGAGCCTGGGTGACTCAGTTGGTTAAGTGTCAGACTTTTGATTTCAGCTCAGGTCATGATCTCCCAAACCGTGAGATCTCACAATTTGTGAGATCAAACCCTGCAATGGGCCCTGCACTGAGAGTGCAAAGCCTGCTTGGGACTCTCTCTCTCTCTGCCCCTCCCCCACTCACGCTCGCCCCATGTGTGCACGCTCTCTCTCAAAATAAAGAAAGAAAGAAAAATACCCAATCACAAAGGAGCACCATGAAGAGCTCCTATAATTAAATGACAATTATACTTGATAATAGTCTCTTCTTCAGATAAGGCTTAATATGAAGACTTACTACTATTTTTATACTGAGTATAAAGCTATTTTATTCATTGTAGCCAGAAAAATTTGAGGCACATTACCAATAGTCTCATAAATATATATGTTAATATTTTTAGCCTCTTTCTGAACCACCCTGCAACATAAAGTGCTTTATAAGATAAACACCTGACTTTAATTATACAGACTCACAAAGCACATTATCAAGGTTGCCAAATTCTATAACCACATCACAAAAACACATGTTTCATTTTAATCTGGGCATCACTTCACTTGTATTCTGGATTCTTTCATTCTCTCTTATTTATAGGTGGTACCAGAAAAACTCATTTTTATATATACTTTTTTCCTGCTAAAGAGCTAAAAAGAGGTGATTAGAAAAACCAAAGTAACTTCAAAATAATAAAGATTTAAATTTAAAAATATAACTGATTTTCAAGACTAAGCTAAACTATTCCTATTCACTTTTCCCAAAACATAAGTCAACAAAGAAACAAGAGACTTCCTAATATTCAATCCTAGTTACTTAAAGGATTAGTTCCCTTTTTCCTGAGTTGTCCCATCTTCTATTTGCATTTTTTAAAATTTTACTAGACAGGAAAAAGTTAGCTTCTAGAAGAGAAATCTATTGTTGTTTTTACTAACACTCATTATAAAATTTGGGCTTGGTTAGAACATAACTTAGAGGTAAAGTTGAAATTTTTGGCCATGTTCCTAATGTGATGAAGATTTAAGAATTTGGAAGCATTTTCCCACCACCAGTACTTTATTGCCTCCAAATACTAAGCTCCTTTTGCTGAAATTTTCCAATCTCCAGAAATCTGTTCCACTCTTCTGTTTGGCTACTGAATGTCTGTATTAAACAGCTGCCCATTGTTGTCTCCATCTAACACAGGAAAAAGTCCAATTTAGATCTCAAGGCTTTAAATTCTGGTAAAAGCACTCCTTGTCTTGCATTATAAATTCCCTAACTTAGAAGTTTTAGAAAGTCAGTTTAATTTAAATGAGGATTATCTATGAGTTTCTTATCTTTAAGATGAATTGACTAGTTTTATACATCTGCCACAAAGTATTCACTTGAAAACTAGAAGTTTTCTATTAGTAAAATCTAAATTCATGGTGTAGTTTCCTGGCAGATTTGAAATAAAATTTTAAATAAGCCAACTAAATCATGAATAAAGCAATGTGCTGGCATTTTTCATCTGATTTTAAATATAGTGGCGATATACTGCTACACAATGTTTTTAGAAATGACCTCCCAAGAAAGAAGACATGTATAACAAGTGCATCTTACAAACCTGAGAAGACTTCATTCCAATATTCCAAGCATTCAAAGGCCCAAATCCTGACTCCCATTAAATCCTTAGGCTCATGATTTATTTTTCTTTTCATGTTTACTTATTTATTTTGAGAGAGAGAGAGAGAGAGAGAGAGGGAGGGAGGGAGGGAGGGAGGGAACATGTACATGCAAGCAGGGGGGAGGCAGAGAGGGAGACAGAGAATCCCAAGCAGGCTCTGAGCTGTCAGTGCAGAGCCCGATGCAGGACTCAATCTCACAAACTGTGAGATCATGACCTGAGCCAAAATCAAGAGTCGGACACTTAAACAACTGAGCAACCCAGGTGCCCTGTTAGGCTCATGTTTTAATGTGAGCTGCAAATTATTAAAATAAAAGCACTTCTAAGCACAAACTATAAAAATACTCTTTGAAGAGTAGAAATCAATAATATGTAATATTATTTTGAGCTCAAGATTTAACATTTTTCAACATTTAAAACCTGTTATAAATAGTCTAATACAGAACTCTGAAACGATACTTATAAATAATGAAGCACTAGTGCTTTCTGAGCATTAAGCACATCTTTTAAGTTCAGTGCCTTGGTCCAAAGCTCTAATGATTTCTTTTCTGAATTATTAAAATTGCCTCTTAACTGGGCTTCCCTGTCTTCAGTCTCAATTCTTTCCAATTCAACCTCCTACTGCTACCAAAGGGACTTTTAAAAAACAAACTTGATCATGACAATCTCATGCAGAAAATAGTAGAGCCTCATATCTTCCATAACAAAAAATCAAAGTCCATTAGCAATGCATGCATGGCATTTCATGATCTGGCTCCTGATTCTCCAGACTCTACTCATCCATGCCCATCCTCTTACTGCGTATGTGCATCCCCAAACTGCACTTTCCTCCTTGAAGATTTTTAATTCTCTCGATACTCTTTCTCATCGTCAACCACCACCCATTTCTCCCCTTCCATATCAATATATGTATAAAATGGAGTTCCTTTTGTGGCTAAAAGTGTCTAGTGCCTCCTCATTTCTCCAGCTTTTTACCCTAGCCAACCTGACCTCTCTTACCTAACATCTACAAGGTCTTCAAGATGGTTTCATATACAGTAAAAACTTCACCTGGGAAGTGATCTTATACTTTCACTGGCACGTTTCCACAAAATTTGAATTTTTCTCCCATTTTATGATATTTAAATCCAGCTTTGAAAACTTCGCCTCTTCCACGATATTTTCTAAGGCCTCTATGATAAAACCATACTTGTAAGCATAGTGTGTTCATCAGTCAGAGAAAAACAAATATCGTGACTTCACTCATACGAAGAATTTAAGAAACTGAACAGATGAACATATGGGAAGGAAAGCAAAAATAAGATAAAAATAGAGAAGGAGACAGACCATAGAGACTCTTAAATACAGAGAACAAGTTGAGGGTTGCTTGGTATGGTATTGGGTGTGGGGGTGGGCTAAATGGGCAATAGGCATTAAGGAGGGTACTGTTTCTACATACCTGGTAGGCAGCTTTTCAAAGTCAACATCTAAGAATTGTTCATAGCTAGAAACAAAATTGTCCAACCATAGCTTCAGATAATCCGGATCTTTCTGGAATAAGAAAACCAATATTAAATATATGTACGTGTCAGGAAAAAAAAAAACATACTTTCATTCCTATTAAGCAGATATGAAGTGACAAATCTAAAGAAACAATAATATGAAATCTCTTGAGTGATATTCAGGAAAACATAAGTGTGGTTTTAAATGTCTTTTAATGGAAAATACAAATCAAAGCCACACTGAGATACCACCTCATACTGGTCACAGTGGCTAAAATGAACAAATCAGGAGACTATAGATGCTGAGAGAACGGGAAACCCCTTGCATTGTTGGTGGGAATGCAAACTGGTACAGCCACTCTGGAAAACAGTGTGGAGGTTCCTCAAAAAATTAAAAATAGAACTACCCTATGACCCAGCAATAGCACTGCTAGGAATTTACCCAAGGGATACAGGAGTGCTGATGCATAGGGGCACATGTACCCCAATGTTTATTGTAGCACTTTCAACAACAGCCAAATTATGGAAAGAGCCTAAATGTCCACCAACTGATGAATGGATAAAGAAGATGTGGTTTAAATATACAATGGAATACTACTTGGCAATGAGAAAGAATGAAATTTGGCCATTTGCAGCAACATGGATGGAAATGGAGGGTATTATGCCTAGTGAAATAAGTCAGTCAGAGAAAGATACCAAATGTTTTCACTTATATGTGGATCTTGAGAAACTTAACAGAAGATCATGGGGGAAGGGAAGGGGCAAAACAGTTACAGAGAGGGAGGGAGGCAAACCATAAGAGACTCTTAAATACAGAGAACTGAGGGTTGATGGGGGGTGGGGAAGAGGGGAAAGTGGGTGATGGGCTTTGAGGAGGGCACTTGTTGGGATGAGCACTGGGTGTTATATGGAAGCCAATTTGACAATAAATTATATTAAAAAAGAAAAATAAATAAAATGTCTTTTAAGTATAGTGAACCCTCAAATGACTTCCCATGGAACTCACACAAAGAGCTATACTCTTAACAATGTCCCATAAGATTCTAAACAATTTTCCCTCCCCTATCTCTGTGATCTTATCCACTATCACCCTCTACTTCATGTCCCTGGCTGTTACTGGGACATGCCAGACATACTCCCACCTTATGGTCTTTTAATAGCTGTTTTCTCTACCCAGAAGCCTCTTCCCCCAAATAGATGAATGGCTAACTCCCTCATCTTCTTCAAGTCATTCCTTAAATGGCATTCTCAAGAAAGCTTACTTTTACCCTTTCTTAAAACTGCAAATCTTCTTACTAACCTTCACCTGACCCTATTGTGTTTCCCCAGCCTGTGGTGCTTTCTCACCTTCTACCATAACATATTATTTACTTATTAATTTATTGTCTGTCATTTCCCCTACAGTGTAGGCTTCACAAGTGCAAGGCCTTTCTAAGGGCTTACCATGAGCGACTTCTTTTTGTTTACTAATGGATACCAAGTGCTTAAACAATGCCTGGCACTGACCAGGTGCTCAATAAATATTTGTTCATGAATTAATGAGAAATACAAAATACATAAATAAAATAAAATCAGAGATACACCATTAACCTAAACATAAAAACTAAAACTAAACTCTTCTAGAAGAAAATATAGGGGGAGTACCTTTGCAACTTTGGGGTAGACAAAGATTTCTTGGCTAGACCACAAAAAAATCACAAACCAAAAATAAATTAAATAAATAAATAACTCGTAATCAAAATTAAAAACATCTATTCAGCAAAAGACACCATTAAGACGATGAAAAGGCTAGCCATACATGAGCTAAAAATATTCTTAATACATACGCTTAACAAAGGACTTACACCAAGAATATATAAAGAACTCCTAAAAATCAATACTAAAAGGACAGCAACTCAACAATGGTCGGACACTTTACAAAAGGGAATACATATGGGGCGCCTGGGTGGCGCAGTCGGCTGAGCGTCGGACTTCAGCCAGGTCACGATCTTGCGGTCCGTGAGTTCGAGCCCTGCGTCAGGCTCTGGGCTGATGGCTCGGAGCCTGGAGCCTGTTTCCCATTCTGTGTCTCCCTCTCTCTCTGCCCCTCCCCCGTTCATGCTCTGTCTCTCTCTGTCCCAAAGATAAATAAACGTTGAAAAAAAAAAAAAAAAAAAGGAATACATAAATGACCAAATAGTGTAAGAAAGCATGATCAACAACATTAGTTATCCAGAGAAAAGCAAATAAAAATCAAATGGAATACCTATTACACACCCACTAGAATGGCTAAAACTAAAAAGTCTGACCACACCAAGTGTTGGAGATGTGGAGCAACTAGAACTCACACTTCTGGTAGGAGTATAAAATGGTATAATCATTTAGAAAATAGGAAGTTTCTTTTAAAATTAAACACAGACATACCACACGGCCCCTCCTTGAGAGAAAAAGTATATATAACTACAAAAACATACAAAAATATTCACAGATTTATTTTTAATAGGCAAAAGCTAGAAACAACCCAAAATTCCATCAACCAGTTAACTGACAAAGAAATCGTGGTATATTCATACAGTGGAATGCTATTCAGGAATAACACTTAATAGCCCCATTGATACAACAACAAATAGAAATTTCAAGAACAGGGGCACCTGGGTGGCTCAGTGGGTTAAGGCCTCTCACTCTTAATTTCAACGTTTATTTATTTTTGGGACAGAGAGAGACAGAGCATGAACGGGGGAGGGGCAGAGAGAGAGGGAGACACAGAATCGGAAACAGGCTCCAGGCCCTGAGCCATCAGCCCAGAGCCTGACGCGGGGCTCGAACTCACGGACCACGAGATCGTGACCTGGCTGAAGTCGGACGCTTAACCGACTGCGCCACTCAGGCGCCCCTAATTTCAGTTCAGGTCATGATCTCATGGTTTCGTGAGTTTGAGCCCCACCTTGGGCTTTGTGCTGACAGTGCAGAGCCTGCTTGGGATTCTCTCTCTCCCTCTCTCTGTGTCCCTCCCCCACTCATGCACTCACACTCTCAAAACAAATAAATAAACATTAAAAAAAGATCTAAAATTTTTCAAAAACATATTGTGCAAGAAATACCAGGCATTAAAGTTTAGACACTGTAGAATTTCATTTATACAAACTTCTAGAGCAGACTATGGTGACAGAAATTAGATCACTGGCTGGCTGTCCTTCGGAGAACTACAAAGGGACACAAAGGGAACTTTCCTAAGTGATAGAAATGTTCTCTTATATAGTGGTTACACAAATGTTTGTTTATATCAAAACATGAAATCTGACACTTAAAATTTGTGCATTTTATGGTCTGTAAGTTATATCTCAAAGTTTATTTAAAGAAAAAAGGATTCTTCAGAAATGTCGTTAAATATACACTGCATCATTAAAAATGATGCTCAGATTTATTTCCTTCCTCTCAATACTTTTTACTGCAGTAAATTTCAATGATACTCAGAAGTCCTACTTAGTCATTAAATATTATTAGTTAGGCAGTGCTCTTGGATAAAGGGAACTCAAGTAATTTATTTCCCTAAAATAAAAGCATTACACTACAAATCAGAATTGCTAAAAGAATGTTCCCAGAATATGCAGAGACTGCTGACCTTTTGTGTATTTGTTTTTTCTATTTATATACTGTTCCAAAATCAGATCATGAATTGCCACTATCTACATGATGACTGAGAAAGAAAATGGAAATATCTCAGAAAAAGAACTACCTCATATGAGAAATTTTCTCAAGGGTTCCAATACTTGTTATTTTCATTTTCAACTAGCACATTATTCATTTATTCATTTACTCATTTATCCATTCAGGATAGGATTCCAGAAATACAAGTAGGTGGAGTTTTCCTTACCATTGTTGCTTTTAATAAAGCATAGGATTATCTTTCTGTAAAGGTTCAATACAAAACAGTCTCACAACACCATAAAGAATTCATGCATTTCTCCTCATAGTTTACTTAGGAACTCTACAATATCTGGTTCAAAGTCTAAAGGTCAGGGTTACCAATTGGTTGTCAGGTACAGAGTTCTTCTAGGAATTTGAACAATCATAAGGAAAGAAATGGTACTTAAATCTGAATATGTTTTGTTTAGTAAAAGTAAGGCAGTTACAGTTTTTTGAGCACATGCCATGTGCTCAGTACTACAGCAGGTATTTTAAAAAAATATGTATCATCCCATTTACTCCTTAAACCTATCCAGAGGTTTCATTTCCCCATTCTGTAGAAAAGGGATGTTCTAGAATATATAACTTGTCTACAGTCATACAGCTAGTAATTGATAGTGCTGGGATTAAAGTGCAAGATATATGACTCCAACTGTGCTCCTTCCCCTACACTATACTGTCTTTGAATTATAAGCACTACTTTAGTGAGCAAATAAGAGGAAAAGAGTTAGGGTCAGTAAACTCAGGGCCATAAACAATTTAACACATAATACAGCCACATTCCACACAGCCTGACAAAATTCTTAGAGAATCTTCATTTTACTGCCAAAAACCATAAAAAGAAAGATCTCCACACACCCAGAAACCGTATTAATTAAATTTCAACCTTAGTCACTTTCATTGTTAAGAGTTTGGCATACTGAAACACCACAGTATGGTCTCTCTCTCCATTTGTACACTATTAATTAAATACAACCCACAAATGTATTATATACTGCAGGAACACTGGGGTCCAATTATGTAGACTCTTAATACTTGCCCTGCTACTTTCTTAAACAAGTTATCCTATGTTTGCACATCAATTTTATCCTCTATAAAAATGAGTCTGATAGTATCTTTGTGAAAATTAAATAATCTATTTCAAGGGCTTAGAACAATGCCTAGCACAAAGTATATGCTCAAGTATTAATATTATTTTTATAACCTGCGATGTGACAAGAACTAGGAAACTCACATAAAACAGGAATATTCTGGGCAACACATTTAAATATCTCATGATGCCCCTTGCCTAATGATTTTAATTGTATTCTTTTCCTATCAAATCTTTGTATTTATGGGCTGTGTGACTTTAGGCAGGTTACTTCATCTCTCTGATCCATTCTTCATCTATAATATTTCCTACCTCATAGAGTACTGAAGGCACTAAATGAGATAATATATGTAAAGCATTCAACAATGCCTGCCATTTAGCAATTACTCAAAATGTTTGTTACCATTAAGATACAGACTGTGCTATCAAGCTGGTCATAATCCAATGTAATAAGTAGTTATGAAATAATTACAAAATCACCTTTGATTTTGCAAACATTTGTCCAACCATCTCCCATTGTTTAAGATAGTCCTTCATTTGAGCTGTTATGTAGTTATGTACTAGTGTTTGCAGTCAAATGCTCTACCACTGAGCTATACACCCCCTATGTACTAGTCTTTATAGCTTCAATTTCTCCTCCATATACACAGCTACTAATGGGATTTGTTAAATTTAAATCTAGTCATTTCTTCTCTCCTGTTCAAATACTTTCGATGGCTCCCCATTACCACAGCATGAGGTTTAAACACTGAGAGAGAGAGGTGCTGTCCAATAGGGTGACCACTAGACAAATGCGATTACTTAAATTACATCTTAAGATCCACTCTCCGGTGGGGATGCTTTAGTAGGAAAGGGAATTAAAAGACCCATACAGGGACATCTGGGTGGCTGAGTTCGTTAAGCATCCAACTTCGGCTCAGGTCATGATCTCACCATTATGAGTTCAAGCCCCACATAGGGCTCTCTGTTGTCAGCACAGAGCCCGCTTCAGATCCTCTGTACCCCTCTCTCTCTGCCTCTCCCCCACTTGCACTGTCTCTCAAAAATAAAATAAACATAAAAAAATTAGGAAAAAAAAGGGAGACCCATACAATTTCACCTAGTTCTTAAGGGGTAAGTACAGGTAAGAATAAGGGAATACCTTACTTCCTTCATGCAAGGATATTTGGGTTGTAGTATTCTTTCAACTTTTAAAATTATAAACTTTTGCTCTTCCTGTAAGTGGCCCAAGGTGATCTCTGAAAATGGTTAGCTATTCACATGACCTGGAAAAGCCCACAAATTCATGCAAATCAAGAGGTTCAAATCTTCGTGTTCACTTCAAGAATACATGTGAAACTGCCCAGGCCATCTAGGGTATGCATATCCAAAAAGCCACCAAGTATCTGAAAGCTGTCACTTTGCAGAAGCAATGGGTGCCATTCCAACGCTACAATGGTGGAGTTGGTAGATGTGCCCAGGCCAAACAGTGGGGCTGGACACAGAGTCGCTGGCCCAAAAAGAGTGCTGAATTTTTACTGCACATACTTAAAAATGCAGAGAGTAATGCTGAACTTAAGGGTTTAAATGTAGATTCTCTGGTCATTGAGCACATCCAGGTGAACAAAGCCCCCAAAATGCGGCATAGAACTTACAGTGCTCATGGTCGGATTAACCCATACATAAGCTCTCCCTGCCACATTGAGACAATCCTTACTGAAAAAGAGCAGATTGTTCCTAAACCAGAAGAGGAAGTTGCACAGAAGAAAAATATATGGCAGAAGAAACTGAAGAAACAAAAACTTACAGCCAAGAGTAAATTATGCAACAAATAAATGCAAATGAAAGTAAAAACAGAACACTGGTTGTCTTTATTATTAAACATATTTCAAGTATCCTCACAAAATAGATCAAATAGGTTTTCTTCTGATTAGAATTAGAAACAGATTATTCTGTTAGCACTGTGCCACTAATTTTGGTTCATAAACATGTTTTGAAAAAATAAATTTAATTTAATTTAATTAACTGATTAACTAAATAAAAATAAATTAATTAAAAATAAATTAAATACATAAAAATAAATAAATAAAACCATAAACTTTTAAATGCATATACATATTTCAACCAATACTGTGAAGCTTCCAACTTGCATGAGTTGCATTGTAAAAGTTCACTTAAATCAGTTACATTTATAATATAGTTTCTAACATCCTACCAAAAGAAGATAAATCCTGCCCCCCAAAAGAATCATTACTTTTATTTTTTTTTAATGTTTATTCATTTTTGAGAGACAGAGAGAGACAGAGAGTGAGTGGGAGAGGGGAAGAGAGAGAGGGCAACACAGAATCTGAAGCAGGCTCCAGGCTCTGGGATGTCACCCCAAGCCCGATGCGGGGTTCGAACTCACAGACCACAAGATCATGACCTGAACTGAAGTTGGACATTTAACCAACTGAGCCACCCAGGCACACCTCCCCCCCCCCCCCCGCAAAGAAACATTATTAATGGTAATTCATCTTTCAGACCATCCATCAAGTTTTTCTGACAGAACCTAGCTACCTCAAAATACATTTAATAAATACATACCAACTAATTAACAGTACTAGACTCTATGGCTATCACGACAAGTAAAACATAATCTTAAATCAATTATACCTCAAAAAAATACATAATCTTGGGGCGCCTGGGTGGCGCAGTCGGTTAAGCGTCCGACTTCAGCCAGGTCACGATCTCGCGGTTCGTGAGTTCGAGCCCCGCGTCGGGCTCTGGGCTGATGGCTCAGAGCCTGGAGCCTGTTTCCACTTCTGTGTCTCCCTCTCTCTCTGCCCCTCCCCCGTTCATGCTCTGTCTCTCTCTGTCCCAAAAATAAATAAACGTTGAAAAAAAAAAAAAAAAAAAAATTTTTAAAAAAAAAAAATACATAATCTTATCCTCAAAGTGCTCATTGTTCCATAGAAAAGAGGCATAAACAAATAAATGCAAAATAGCACAAGAAGTGACGCAGTTATAAAAAGTACTGAAATAATAAAAAGGGAGTTATGGACCCTCAAAATTGTAAGTAACTGAGTAGCAGAACCACTCAAAAGTTTTTCACAGGTCATTATAAGCAGATATACTCAAGGAGGAGGGAATTCCAGACAGATAGAAAACAGCAAGATATTATCAAAGATGTACAAGACCTAGTTCTGTTAAATAAATAAATAAAACTGGAGAAGTCAGAATTTCCTGAGCAAGTACTTAGGAACACTGTTCACTATGATGGCAAACACAATGTGAAGTTAGAAAAAAAGGAGAAAAACAAAGATGGCTGTGCTTAATCAAGTTTGAGAAGCACTAGTTAAGCAAAATTAAACACGATTTTTAACAATATATTATCTTTAAGATGAAATATGCCTTGGGGCGCCTGGGTGGCTCAGTCGGTTGAGCATCCGACTTCGGCTCAGGTCACGATCTCATGGTTCGTGAGTTCGAGCCCCACGTCGGGCTGTGTGCTGACAGCTCAGGACCTGGAGCCTGCTTCAGATTCTGCTTCTCCCCTGTTCATATTTTGTCTCTCTCTCAAAAAATAAATAAAGATTAAACAAAACTTTTTTTAAAAAGATGAAATATGCCTTGTGAATGGCATTGGAATTGGTAGTTATAATGTGAAATTTTTAAGAACTATATAACCATGAACCTTATATTCCTGACTCATTAGTTTTATCAAAGACACAATTTATTTGGTTGATCTTTTCCATTACATGTATTATTTCGTTAATTTCTAAAAAAATTTTATTAAACAAAATTTCAAACATACTTAGAGAGAATTGTATAATGACTTAGCTTTAATTATCAAATCATGCATGAACAATAATCTTTCACCTATATCCCCATTCTCAACTAGATCATTTTGAAACAAACACAACATCATTTCATCTACATTTCAAAACATATTCCTAAAAGGAATTTTTAAAAAATATGAAATATTATCACATCTGAAAAAATTGGCAGCTCCTTTATATCAGTTACTGTTCAAGTTTTCCTGATTTGCTTACAAATATTCTTTTTTTAACAGTCTGATAAGATCAGGACCCAAATAAAGTCCACAAATTGCATTTGGTTGGTGTATTTTTAGCTCTATTTAAACCTATGGGTTTCCATTACATTTACTTTTTTTGGCCTAATTTATTGGTTGAAGACACTGGGTCATTTGTGAAATAGTATTTCTCACATTAGGACTTTGCTGACTGCTTATTCTTAGGTCATTTGACATGTTCCTCAGCCCTCTATATTTCCAATTCATTAGTAGATCTAGAAACTATCAAATTTAGGTTCTTTTTTTTTGGCAAAAAATACTACATGAGTGTTGCTATGTATGTCCTTCAGAAGGTACATCTGATCATCATTTTCTAGATCTAGTATTTTATGAGTAATTTTTTTATAATAAACCACCTAATTCCCTTGTATCACCATTACTACTAGAAAGATTTGCAAAAGAAACTGCTATTAACTTAATCTCATTTCCACGTTCCTAAGTAAGACTATATCCATTTACACATTATGTTTATGCCATTCATCCCAAGATATTATATAATAGATAATGATTTATCAAAATTAAACGTACTCCTGGGCATCTGGATGGCTCAGTTGGTTAGGCATTTGACTCTTGATTTCAGCTCAGGTCGTGATCTCATGGTTAAAGGGTTCATGCTTCACATCAGGCTCCATGCTGACAGTGCAGAGTCTGCTTGGGATTCTCTCTCCCCCTCCCGTGCTCACATGTGTGCTCTCTCTCTCAAAATAAATAAACTTAAAAAAATTTAAATACACCCCTTTTTATGTCAGCCTTCTTACATGCATATTATTTCCTGCAATATATGTAAAAAAATAAAAATAAATGAGAATTTTCATATTAAAAATAACATTACAATTTGCCTCACTCTACTTTGTTTGGGTTTATTCTTGTCTTCTTGAAATGGATGGCATATTAATAATAAATCTCTGCATTACAAATTAAATTAAGGAGCTTAAACAATATTTTATCAGTTTTTTGGATCAAGAATTCAAAAGCAGCTCAGATGGGTGGTTCCTGCTCAGAGTTTCTCATGAGCCTTCATCATAATGAAGATGTCAAATAGGGCTGCAGTCATAGCAAAGCTTGACTGGGCTGGAAGAACTACTTTCTTTAAAAACCGTTTCTTTAATTTTTTTTTTTTTTAACGTTTTTATTTATTTTTGGGACAGAGAGAGACCGAGCATGAACTGGGGAGGGGCAGAGAGAGAGGGAGACACAGAATCGGAAGCAGGCTCCAGGCTCTGAGCCATCAGCCCAGAGCCTGATGCGGGGCTCGAACTCACAGACCGCGAGATCGTGACCTGAGCCGAAGTTGGACACTCAACCGACTGAGCCACCCAGGTGCCCCGAAAAAACCGTTTCTTTAAATGTTTATCTATTTTTGAGAGAGAGACACAGAGCGTGAAGTGAGGAGGAGCAGATAGAGAGGGACACAGAATCCGAAGCCAGCTCCAGGCTCTGAGCTGTCAGCACAGAGCTGAACTCGAGGCTCAAACTCACCAACCACAAGATCATGACCTGAACCAAGTCAGACGCCTAACCAATTTAGACACCCAGGCTCCCCTGGAAGAACTACTTTCAACCTCGTTCATGCGGTGGCTGGCAAGGCTTCAGTACTTCACAAAATGGGCCTCTACATAGGACTGCTCATGACATAGCAGTTGGCATTCCCAAGTGAATGATCCAAGAAAACAAAGAGTAACTGAGATGGAAATAACAGGGTCTTTTCTAATATCTGAAATGACATACCATCACTTTTGCCAAATTCTATTGGTCACCAGAGAACTCTGGTACAACATAGGAGAGGACTCTAAGGTTGGCAACCTCAAACGTCTAACTCATTAATTTTTAGCCTTTTTAAAAAACGTATTTATTTAAAGCCATAAATTTTCCTAAGTAATGTATAGCTGCTTCCTATCAGTTCTAAAATACATAGTTTTATCATTCAGGTCCCCCAAAATTCTAATTTTTATTATTCTTTCATCAAAGGTTTATTTAAAAGGGTGTTTTCATGGCCTCCAAATTTTCCTTTTTAATCTATTTTGTTATTGATTTCTTCCTTCTCATTGTTAAATATACTCTATTATTTTGACCATTTGAAATTTGTTAAAATTTGCTCTAAGGTCTCCTGTAACATTTCTGTAAGTGTTTTGTGTGCTTGAAAGGAATGTATGTTGGGTATGGTGTTCTACATAAATCCCTTGTATCAAATTTGTCAATCCTATTGTTTAAATCTTGTATCTTTATGGATATTTTGTCTATTCAATCTATCAGTTACTGAAGTTTTAAAAAAAAAACTACTAAATCAAGTCAAATAGAAAAAAAACCCATATGTTCATTTGGGTTCAGAATTTGGTAATGTTCAGAATTACCCATGTAATTCTGTCAATGCTTCTTTTGAGACTATTTACAGGGTATACACAAATTTAAAATTGTTATATTTTCCTGGTTAATTGAACAGTTTTGTTTTGCTGAACATGGCTTTATTTCACTTTCCTCTTTGAAAAAATTTCATTAATTGGAAATAACAGACTGGTAAGTTTTTTCTTTAATGATGTCGACCTTTTCCCCTTCCACCATTATTACTGAAAAATCAGCTATTAATCTGTCATCCCTTTGAAGAGAATTTTTCTCTGGCAGCTTTTAAGATTTTTCCCTTTCTCTGATTTTCTGCAAAACCATTACGGTTTCACTATGCTGTATCTTGGAATGGAGTTATTTTTACTTATGCTGTTTGAAATTCAGTGGATATTCATTAATCCTGGAATGTTCTCACCTGTAATCTCTTCAAATACTACATTTGCCTCATTCTTCATCTCCTCTCCTTTACAGAATCCAATTAAACATGTTAAACCTTTCCACACTAACATTCATATATAAATTTTATATATATATGTATATATGTATATGTATGTGTGTGTGTATATATATATATATAAATATATATATATATATATATATATTAATGTTTATTTAGTTTTGAGAGAGAGAGACAAGAGTGCAAGCCAGGGAGGGGCACAGAGAGAGGGAGACACAGAATCTGAAGCTGGCTCCAGGCTCTGAGCTGTCAGCACAGAGCCTGACATGGGACTCAAACTCAGGAACCTCAAGATCATGACCTGAGCAGAAGTCAGATACTTAACCGACTGAGCCAGCCAGGTGTCCCCTAGGTTATATTCAAAAAGAATTTAGGATCCCCCTTCCAATTCTCTAATTCTCTTCAGTTGTCTAAACTCATATTAACCACATTCACTGGTTTTTAATTATTGGGTTTCCCCTCCAATTTCTAGACAGTCTATTCCTTTTTTTAAAACTCTTTGTAAAAGTTCACATTTTATATCATATTTGATTCTAAAATTCTTTTACGTTTTGGTATCTTTGAAATCTGAATACATCTTACAATTGCTGAGAGGCTGCTGTTAAGACATTTGTCAATGCCTGTGCAAAACTAGTAACAGGTGTTTCATATCGATAACCTTTTACTAGATTTGTGTATATAGTACTACATGTTGAGTTTAACTGCTATTCAAAATGTTAAAAAAATTATACTATGATTAGGCAATAAAATGAAGTTACTGTGTATACAAAAAAGGCATGAAAACAGAGCAGCAGGGTATAATTTGACATTAATGATACAACTATTCATTACTGTAGAAATAATCACAATTTTATGTGGCAACCGCTAAGTGCTTTACAAAGTTGATAATGGGAGATACACTCAAACAGAGGAAACAGAAATACATGCCAAAGAATTAGCTACCACATGCCAATTAATGCAAATGAAGACAGGAGTATCTGCCAAATCCCTTGGAAAAGATGAAATTTCAAGGCAACGAGAGCCTGGTATGGTTGATTCATATATCATGAATTAAAGTATTAAGCTGCAATCTGAAAAAATATTTGGTATCTGCACTCAAAGTTTCTTCTTCCAAAGGGACTGCACTTGCTTTTACCAAGCACCAGACTAGTCTGCATGACTTGAGGCTTTTTGAACTAGAACAAAGGATACATCTGATTTGCAAATCCATAAAAGCATCAACTTGTGGGAACATCATCTCAGGGACTTTTCACCTTTTGACTCTGCTTAACACAAAGACATTTTTCCCTGGAGTCCCCAAAGTGAAGGTGGAAGAGTGAGGTGGGTTGGCTTTCAGTTGATCTTTACCCCAAGGGTGTACAACTTTGAGAGTCATAAGGGAAAATCTTAGACTTCTCACTCTGATTAGCCCCTTGGCTTTGCTTTCTTCCATCCACAAGACCATGAAAACAAAGGCTCAAATTCACCAGGAAAAGTGGTTTCCATTCTCCATGTATCTAAGTTCCTGCTTTCACTATGATTCAGCTTCATAATGCCTTACCGGCTTGCAAGCTTTTCAACGCCATTAAGATGCTTCTTAAATTTTATTCAGAATTGTAAATGACTTTCAGAAAAAGGGTTGGTCCAACAACATGGCTTAATTTACTACCAAAAGGATTGTCTTTACTAGGTCACTTTTCCTTTGTATAATGTATATGTGCTTGGAACATGTTCTGTGACTATTACACTACTATCTATTCTTTAAAATCTTGACAAAATCCTATCTCTCTAAGCAATTTTCCCTAAGGTCTCACATCAAAGCCTACAATCTAAGTGGCAAACTGACTTTAGTTGGAAAAGCAGGCCCACAGATGAAGTCAGTCAATTAAACAGACAAAAGATACAGAATTTTGAAGAAAGGCAAGTCTGTCATATATTGAAAGATTTGGAAGTCATTTTAACATAAAATAAAAAACAATATTCAAATAGAGGTCTACATAAAAAGTAGGCTTAGAAATACACCAATCCCTAGAGAGAACGGTTTCAAATTTTACTTTAGGTATTTCTTTAAAAAACAAAAAAACAAAACAAACAACAACAACAAAAAAAAACCTAGTCATTCAGATAACTAATGGAGTTCCAGGTTTGATCAACATAATATAGAAAATGCACAGTTAAAATTAGTAAGACTTGAAAAAGCCAACATCTGGAATGTTGAAATGTTAAGTAGAACATGATTTGTTGCATTAATTTTGTGTTCATCTTGAAGTTTCACACATGGTAGATAAAGAAATTTCTGGTTCAGGTGTTTTTGGGAAATCAGTCAAGTGATTGGATGTCGACAGCCAGGAAGGTTGTGCATACACAGGAATACAAAAGAACTCTCTGTAGTTTCCTGTTTAATTTTGCTATAAATCTAAAACTGCTCCAAAAGTTTATTAATTAAACAAAAATTTTTAAGAGGAAAATACACCCTTAAAGGGATAAAATTACAGTAAATAACATGTACATACAGCAGGTACCCAGTAACTAGTTAATTTAGATTAAACTGCTTTTTTTTTTTTTAAGATTTTTTTAATTAACTCAGTTTTTTTACATAAGCTCACACCCAACATGGGGCTCAAACTCACAACTCTGAGAGTCGTATGCTCTTCTGACTGAACCAGCCACGTGACCCTGACTACAGTGAATTCTTTAAAAAAGAAGAGCCTACCATTATGTATGTATTAACTAACTATAATATTGATACTTTTTAAGTGGAGCTTAAAAGTTTAAAATAATGTTGAAGTTTCATGTCAGGTTGAAGTTTTTCAAACTTATTATCTTAATATTATTTGTAGTAGTAAATATAATTAACACAGACTTTTCAATCACATCCATAAAATACTTTAACTGAAAATCTCTGAATGAAATTTTTACTTTCTATATGTTTGTATTTTCCATAATTAACTTGTATCTTAAATTAAAAAAAAATTTAATCCCAGCATAAAACATTACTACTTTTCATAATTAATTAGAAAATTCATATTCTTTATCCCTAAAATGAGGTTCACTAAGAAAACTGAAATTTTAAAACTGTACTTAAATATATTTTGACAAAAACCCTAAGTCAAAATTATTCAATAAATGTATATATAATTCACCTCATAATGGTATCATAAATTAAAATAGAAATGATCTCTCCTACTACTCAAATGTTTAATGTTTAATGTCAGGAAAGATTATATGTAGTTAAATGTATAATACAAAACTACTTTTAATACTTTTTTTTTTTTTTTTGAGAGACAGAAAGAGTGCATGTAAGAGAGAGAATGAGCAGGGGAGAGGGGCAGAGAGAGAATCTTAGGGAGGCTCCATGCCCAGCATGGAGCCTGATGTGGGGCTCAATCTCATGACTGACATCATGACCTGAGCCAAATCAAGAGTTGGACACAACCAACTGAGCCACCCAAGTGTCCCAAAACTACATTTTTTTTTACAGAAGAAACTGTTGTGAAATGCCTGAATGACTTTTGTGACAAATAAATGCATGGATCAGTTAATCCTCTGGTTCACTGTGAGTACGAGCTTGAATCTAAACATAAAAGAAAATGTTGATACTCCTTATAGGTAATAACAAGTTATTTTCAATATTTTAGAAGACAATATAGTCCAGGGGGACCTGGGTTAGGTGTCCAACTCTTGATTTCAGCTCAGGTCATGATCCATGGTTTGAACTAAGCCCATGTTGGGGTCTATGCTGATGGCACAGAGCCTGCTTGGGATTCTCTCTCTCTACCCTTTGCCCACCCTCTCTCTCTCTGAAAACAAATAAACATTAAAGGACAGTATAGTCCATATAAATATATGTAAAAGCAGAGCTTCCCCAATAAAAGAGAAGTGGCATATTATAAAGTGAATTCCATTCTTTGTAGTAAAAGATGAGGAAAAGATGAGGAAATCAGTGTTGCTAATTATTGTCTGAATTCTGACATCATCAAAGGAATTATGGCAGATTTCAATCATTTTACATAGTAACCCACATCTTAAAAATTTTGAATGACCAGAATAAAATTGTCAGAAAAAAATTCTATTTTCACAAAATAAATCAAAAGTTTTTGCGAAAGCCTCTGAGTATAAACAGAAAAGTAGATAGGCCAAACACTTAAATTCATAAACTACAAGGCACTAAACTTTGACCTATAAGCATTGTATTTTACGTATTTTAAAATGAAGGACTACTGAGAATTAAATGCAGCAGCACCTGCTTCCAAATGATTCATAATGATTCTAATGAAGGAGAATTTTTAAATGGCAGCTACTACCTACCAATGATTAAAGCAAGTTATGATCTTTTCACACTAAGTCTTACTATTTTTCTGGAACTCAGGAATAGTCTGATCATCCACCTCTTAACATGTACACACACACAAAAAAAGTACTTTTATAATATATTGTAATAGAGCAAACCTGCAATAGAAATGTCAAAAGTATACCTAAAAATGAATAAAGTAAAACATCATTTATCTACCATAAATGTCATCTATGAGTAAAAGAGGTTATACATACACATCTCAGTCCCAAAGTCTGAAGCTAACCAAATAGAAAATCCCAGCCTTTTCCCCACTACAGTGAGGGAGGAGACAAGTATGTCTTTTATTTCAAATACTACAGAACATCATGTTGGAATTATTGGACAACATAGACGAGAGAAAACAAGTGAAGGCAAAAGAATTAGAAAGTGGACTCCCCATTTTCTATAAGGGATTTCCTATATGCAAGAACCCAGATGAGGGAGTTGTTCAGTCACAAGAAACTACAGTCTCCAATGCCCTTTGGATGTACTAAAAGAATGATAGAAAAGGTAAAGCACGAAGATCAATAGAGAACAGTAGCCTGTGCAGCCACTCCCAAGAAACAACCAGAATCAAATCATGAAACATTCCTTCTTTGAAGGTAAAAGGACCAGGCAACATTTGCCCAGTTTTCAGAACTGCTATGGATCAAAGCCTCCTATATGCCTCCCATTCTTTCTTTTTCAAGAGTCTTTATTGTGGCATTCCCATATAAGTTTCACCACTCTATATTCGATTTATGGGTGCTACATGTCAATAGCATCTTCTGAGGTCACAGGTTTCAGTATCAATAAAAACCAGAATTGAGCCAGATCTTGGATTTCAACTGATACCATGATTGGATGAGACTTTTGAAATTCTTAAACTGGGCATGAAGTAGATTTTGTATATAGAAGAGAGATGAATAATTGAAACCAAAAAATCAGACTTTGATAAACTAAATTCTTAGTTCCAAATTTCACTCCCTTGTAGTAAATTTGCCATGTAATTTTGCAATAGGGAAAGGAAGATGGAGAAAAGGCAAAGTAGCAGCATTATGTCAGATAGTGATCAAGGCTTATGTTTCTGAAACAGGTCCAAGAACTCTGGGAGTTATAAGAAATAGTTCTGGGTCCGTAAGTTTCATACAAAAATGTGTTAAGTTTGTGTTCTCATTTCTATTAATTTTCAAGTTAATTTAAACATATTAAAGTTGACTACCTTGTAACTAGTACTCAATTTCAGTGGTCACATTCACATTGCTACTAAATGATCATCAGTGACTACTCAATTTGTAGAGCTGTATTTTTCAAATTACAGATGACATCTTGGCAATCTGAAAATTTTCAGATGTTCTAAAATCATGCCACACAAAGCGTGGTACAGAGACCAATAAAAGTCCTTGGCTAGAGAAGAAAGTCAAAAGTAAACATTCTCAAACTTTAATAGCAGCAGTTTGGCAGTAATTTTAAGCCTGCTGAAATTAATTTAAAAATTAATGACGTGGCGATTTGTATTTTTAACATCTTTATCCCCACTTGTTGAAGAACTACTTTGCTAAAGCCACTAATAATCTCTTAAATATCAAATCCAATATATGCTCCATAATGCTTTTATTTATTGCCAGATTGAATGACAGTACTGACTACTCCCTTCTTTATAAAAGCCCTCTACTTGAGGCAACCACTCACTCCTGGTTGTCCTTCCACTCAAACTCCTTACGAACTCTTCTTCCTCTATCCTTCTCTTAAATGATAATGATCTGTAGGACTCCCTGACTATGACCTTCTTCTCTCATGTTCATATAACTCGTCAATAATTGCCAATTAAACCTGAATGTGCCAACAAAAAACCCTGAGGATTATTTTAGAGTTTTATCTTTCACTCATGCTCTTTCTACACATTTAAGTACTATCAATTCTACTTTCTACCAGGGAAATTTAAATTTTGATATTCAAAAGGAAAGAATAAGAAATATTCATGCATCTTAAAATTTTTTATAGTAGTACATAAGCTCAAGTCAAATCACAAAAGTAATTAATATTCCTTTCCTAAAGGCCACTTCCATGTCTGCTAATATAAAATATTCATTTTTTGCTTTCACATTTCCTAAAACAAACACGTAATTGGTAAGCACTACCACTGAGTTGCTAACAATTTTCTCTCTTTTGCTTAAGGTCAAACATTACTTTCCTTACATTAAAAGTCATTATTAAACCACAGAAAATTAAAAGCCATTTTATACTTTGCATATACCGGAGACTTATTAAATGTAGACTAATTATAAGGGTTGATGTATATTGAGGCATCTTACTAAATGGTTCATTTAGGATTATAATTAAATTGTAACTTTTTCATTAGAAGAGTTTATGTTCATTTTTTCCAAATCTACGTATAAAAAGAAGTACTTGCTTTTTTATCTGAACAAAATACTTCTATATTCTATTTTCTTTATGAAGCAAAACTTTTATTCTGAAAAGGAAGTTTACTCTGAGCTCATTGCAAAACTATCTATTTCAGTCATATTCCAGATATAGCAGGACAAAGGGCAACAGCAGGAAATGGAGCATCACCAAGGTTCAAAACAAACTTGGTTTAGAGTAAAAAAAGTTTCATATTATTATTAGGAATAATTAAACACTATGCTTGAAAGAAAAAAAACAAAAACAAAACAAACAACAAAAAAACGATTAAAAATTAAGATACTGAGGGGTATACCTTCATCACTAGATAAAAAGGTGAGAATACTATTCTCTATTATTATCTTAAATAAAGGCAAAATGGAAGTAATGATACATACTCTTGAGCTCATATATGTATCTTAAAACTACTAACAAAGACTACATTTTATGTTTCTTACCCTTACAGTACATTTAAATAAAATCAATTCATTTTTTTCTCAACAATTTTGAAACAAATGAAAAAAGTTATTTTTTTTCCACTTGACAGATGAGAAAACTAAAACAAGAAGAAATTATGTAACCTGTTTTTAGGTTTTTCCTTAAGATCAGATGCAGAATTGGGACTAAATCTTGGCTCTAATTCTGTAGCTTCATAAAATTTTTCAGTGTAAAATTAGCATCAAAAAACAAAACAAAAAAAGGCAAATGACAAAAATGAACCTTGAATTTTAACCCACACTGCCACATTTCGAATGTCATGATGCTTTTGAGTTACCCTGTATCTTTTTAGTGACTTAATGTATTTGATACTTTCCACTGTTACACAGAACAAAAATAACTTAATCTTACCAAACAATTTGAGAGGCTCAGTTTTTCTTCTGCATAGTCTGGTGATCAAATGTAGCATTCCCAAGAGACTAAATGTTTAACAGAAATATATCTTAATGCCTATCCAAGGGGAGTTGAGATATGGACTTTATGATACATACATGTCGTTATTTGCAATATATGAATTCCAAAAAGGATGATGTAGGATGATGTAGAGATGAAAATCATTCTCAGCACTGTCTCTCTTACCATAAACACATTATGTGAAAAAACAATGTGAAAGGATACAGGGAATAACATGATGTCTACTATAGATAGTATGAACTAAAAATCTTTAGATATTAAAAAGCAAATCAAATTTGCCTTCAATACTTAAGAAAAATATACTCAGACAAGAAAAGTATGCTTAGACAACAAGTAGTTAACTACTAAACTAAAATCCAGATACGTGATTAAACGTGTTCAAATTAATGTTTAACTTATAAGAGCTATATGAAATGCACTGTTAATAAAATCCTTGACTCTGGGTGACCATTTGGAGACAAGAAAAGTTCAGACTACATAAGCTGGTAAAAGAATCTATAGTAAGCAGGAATATTGGGTGTTCAGAAATCAGCCAGCCTATATTATACAATAACTACACGAGGTTAACCAATAACCTAGTAGGAAGATGCATGTTTCTAACAATGCAATTAAATCGTGTTCCTAGAAGGAGAAAGTGAAAAGTTAGACCTGAAAGTTTGGTTAAAAAAACAAACTGCCAAGTTTTGTACCCAAATTATTTTCAAATATGAAGTTTCATACATGAGAAGCCATCTGCCAAAAACTGAAACCAGTAATTTACTTTAATCGTACTTGAAAGACTTTAATCATTAGCATTAAGGTTTACAACTGAACCCAGACTAACAGGTAGAAAACATATTTATACTTTCTCTTTTCTTTTGCCTAAGCAGTATTATCCAAGCATTATTTCTGATAGAACCCTATTTAAACACCTACTCAACTTTTATAATTCTCAGTGGCAACTTTTAAAATATCACCTTATACAGAAACAGTAGGATAGTACCTTAATATTGATCTATGGCTAAGACACTGCAAAATACGTATGCTGGTCAGCACTGTGACAAATATGGAGGATGTCCTAACCTTACTGCTTGGAAGCTGACCTTCATAAATCTTTGAAGCCATCTTCTTTAATCAGATATGTATACAATGTTTGGTATGGATAACACACCAACTAGGGCAGAAAAATGGTAGACAATATTTAAATTTTAATCAGTAAAGATGAATTTGATACTCAAGAAAAATAATCAACTTGGGAGGAGGCAAGTAAATCAAGTCATTATTCTGAAAACAAAGAGAAAGAATCAAGTATCTATCTTGCCTGCCTTCCCTGTAAGGAACTGTCATCAACTGATGAGGGGACATTTCTCTATATATGTTCTGCTAATAATGAAATGACAGAATTGAAGTATCAGTTTTGTAAACTCCTAATGAAATAATTACCACATGTAGGTATAACTCATTGATAGTGGAAACACATGAATTATTCTAGCCTCCCCCCACCAAACAGAATGTGAATCAGCCATGTCTCTATATCTGCCAGTTTGCAGATACCAGGAAAAAAGAAACAATTAAAATGAAGGAATTAAACCCAGCAAAACTGAGACTGAGGAAAACTTTAATGTCAAAACCTGGTTTCTTCAACAAATAAATAGAAGGAATAAAAAGTATGCTGAGGGGGAACCTATAGATTAAAAGATTTAATAGACATTTTCAACAAAATATGATGTGTATCCTTTGTTTAAATATTGAGTCAAACAGCAGGAAAACAAACACATTTATGATACTACCAGAAAAGTTTAAACTGTGCAGATATTTGATGACTTAAATAATTATTGTATTGTGTTTATAAGAGTTGTTTTCTAGATACACTTTTTTAAAATTTTTCAATGTTTTTATTTTTATTTTTGAAAAAGAGAGAGAGAGAGAGAGAGAGAGAGAGATGTGAGCAGAGTAGGGGCAGAGACAGAGGAAGACACAGAATCCAAAGCAGGCTCCAGGTTCCAAGCTGTCAGCACAGAGCCTGATGCGGGGCTCAAACTCCCGAACCTTAAGATCATGACCTGAGACAAAGTCGGACGCTTAACCAACTGAGCCACCCAGGTGCCCCTACCCCTGAATTATTTTAAAGCAAATCCCAGACAACATCATCTTATCCATAAATATTTTAAAGTATATCTAGGGGCACCTAGGTGGTTTAATCGGTTAAGCGTCTGACTTCGGTTCAGATCATGATCTCACAGTTCGTGAGTTTAAACCCCGCATCAGGCTCCGTGCTACAGCCTGGAGCCTGGAGCCTGCTTTGGATTCTGTGTCTCCTTCTCTGCCTCTCTCCTGCTCACACTCTCTCTCTGTCTCTCAAAAACGAATGTTAAAAAATATATATATAGGGGCACCTGGGTGGCTCAGTCGGTTAAGCATCCGACTTCAGCTCAGGTCATGATCTCACAGTCCGTGAGTTTGAGCCCCGCGTCGGACTCTGTGCTGACAGCTCAGAGCCTGGAGCCTGCTTTGGATTCTGTGTCTCCCTCTCTCTCTGACCCTCCCCCATTCATGTTCTGTCTCTTCTCTGTCTCAAAAATAAATAAACATTAAAAAAATATATATATATATTTTTTTTTTAAATAATTCAGGGGTAGTGGAAGGTTACAGATGAAACATTACTGAACATGAAGTGGTAATTACTGAAGCAGGGTGACAGATACAAAAGAGTTCACTATACTATCTTCTCTATGCCCACTTCAAATCTTCCATTAAAAAAACTTAAAAAGGAAGATGAAATAAAAAGGTCTATATGACAATCCGTAAGAAGGACAACAAAATAAATGCATGTCCCTCAGAGGTAAAAAAAAAAACAAATGAAAACCTTAACGGTAAATTAGGCAAGCATTCTCGCTGTACACACACATACATATGTACACACACACTCTTACGTGAAAAATGAGAAACTGTGAGACCCAAAGAGGTAAGTCTTGCTCAAGGTCACAAAACAAAACAGGAGCAGAGCCAAAACTAGACCTCACACCTGCAAGCCCAGAAAGAGACTAAGTTGGAGCTAAAAGAATATCTGAGGAGTCTTGAAGTAGTCTGAAAGCCCATCAAAGGTGTAAAAAGAGAGTTTAAAAGTTAGGTGAAAAAAACAATCCCGTGGTTAGAAGGGCAATATGCTTGAGCGAGCACTAAGACTAGAGGGAAGTATGGAGAACAACTGGGTATCTGGCAATCATCCTCACCAAGGAGCCAAAGTGTTATATGTATGAGGTATGTTTGGAAACTACTTGAATTCAAAGTGTTTGTAGAAAAGAAAATTGTCATCTAGCTTACAAGTTTAAACATGAACTAATGAAGCATAAAAATCATTATTTTAATAACAATTTTTGAAAAAAGCTGAAAAAGTTTAAATCTTAATAAGTACACAACGAACTTAAACATAAAAATGGGATTTATCTTCCTGTCCAAAAATAGGTTTCAAAATTTGACCATGAAGGGTCTTCATTATTTACTTAGACATTTTCATAAAAGAGTAAGGATTCATATTTATATTAAAAGTTATAAAGGATAAACCTGTGTATGCCAACAAATTATACTATCTTTTCTTTTTTTAAAAGATTTTATTTTTAAATAATGTCTGCACCCAACGTGGAGCTCGAACTCACAACCCTGGGATCACAAGTAGCATGCTCTACTGACTAAGCCAGCCCAAGCACCCCTATACCATTTTTTGAATAAGCACAATGACAAAACATTAACTCCACCTAGAAACAAAAAAAGTAATGAATAAGACAATGTAACCGCATTTAACTTTTGTCATTCTGAAAATGTAAAATCTAGTATGTCTGATGTATTTTTAAATAAGTCATTTTTAAACTACCACTCATACTAAAATGCATTTTAATTTTTGGCTGACACGTGTTAGTGACTATTTCCAAAAGTGGTGAATTCAATTCCTTTTTTATTAGAAGAGTGGTCTATTTTTAAAAACACATTTCTGGCATTAAATTACACAAGACTACAAAGCTTTTTTTAAAATCCGTATCAAACATTTCAAAGTATATCCTTCACTAATTATAAGAAATACCAAACCAGGAAGTCAAAGAAAATTCCAGGGTGACCTCTAAAATTTAGTATTAGAGATAACTAAGATCATTTGTTAAAGAATAACTTGTTCTTTAAAAAGCTGAAAGTATAAAAAAGGAGTCTGAAGGGGGATAATGCAGAAACAGAAGCTGAGACTTGAGAACTTCACCACAGACTTAAAGTAACTTAAGCAGTAAATTAGAGATGTTTCTCTGACCCTTGCCAGTATCTTCAAAGCAGTAATGTAGCTCCTCTCTTGAAAAACATGTTTTTCAGTACCCTTCTCCTTAATATCAAAGTTAACATGTAAAAAATCACATAAAGACCAAGACAGAAAACATTATTTTTGAATGAGAAAATAAAAAATATTAAGGAATCATCCTGGATAAAAACATGGGACTTGACTCAGGCAGTTCTGCTTCTCAACAACCCCTTTAATTTCTGCATCAATTTTCTTACCAGTAAAAAGGGATAAGTACAATAGCCACCTCCCAGGATTGTTGTGAGGATTAAATGAGACAATACTCATAAGGTACTATCAGTAAGCTTGTAGTAACCGCCTCAAATCAATAACATTTTTACATAATGAATAACATTTTTTATACCATTTAAAAGGTTAATTATAGGAAAAAATGCTGAATGTTCTCATAAAAATATCTCTATCCTACCCCTACTTGTGGGAGAAAAAGAAAAACACAAAAATAAAAATATTTTATTTTTCTGCTAAGGTTATATTACTTACATAACTTAAAATCACTGAAGAAAAATAAAAACCACACCCTAGAGGTTTAAAAAGGGTATCAGTATCATGTATGTGTTCAAACCTGGGAAAAGTGGAAAATAGAAAAATCCATGTTGTTAAATTCTGGGTCATTACTGTAATACTATGCATTAAAGTGATAAGGCCAGTCACAAAATTTTACAACAAAGTACTTTAAAACTTAGAAATAAAAAGGAAAGCAGTTACCTTTGTACAATAAAGCATCCAAAGTTCAAAGAGCCTCTCTCTAGATGCCATTCTGGCTTTCACTCTGGCACTTTAATTTTTCCTCCAAAAAAAAAAAAATTATGTTCACGACAACAGCATGTTCATTTTATTTTCCAAGTTTTTCAGCCATTACAGTAAAGCTCAAAGCAGAAGGGAAAACAAAAATAAGTGAAATCAAATGGGCTGTCTTCTGATCAATAAAATTCAGTTCTAGCAGTCACTCCAACTTATCTTCATCATGGTAGTTGGGAGATTAAATAAATCTGTGAAAGACAAAAATACGCAAAAAGTTTGCTAGAAAAAGGGGCCATAATAAAAACTGTAGATTTATCAGAACTATAGATTTATCTACTTCACTTCCTGCAAACAACCAGCTAAGCTTTTATACTGATTGATTTTACAGAAAGTAGTGCTTCGGGGAAACATCACTGCTAACACAATACTTCACATCAATATAAAGTTAGAATTCTCTAGCGCAGACCCTGAGACAAGTACTCATAACCAAAAATGCGTCCAGTGATAATAAACCGCAAAACACCGTTGCCATTCATATTTTCTAGAAACAAAAAGAGAGCCACACTTACTAGTGCTATATTTCAAAGACAAAGAATCCCTTAGAATATTCTAGTCTGCTTAAGACTTGTAGGGAATGTTTGTCGTTGAGTTGCAGGGCAGGGCGTGGGGAGGAGGGTGAGGAATTCCTGGTTTGTTTGTTTTAACAATTCTCGCAGGGTGAAAGCCAACCTGCCCACCTGGCCTCTCTACCTCTACCTCAGGAAGAAAGGAGCACGCACTGGCAAGGTAAACACCCCGGGAAAGCTTCCCAGTGTTTTTAGGGATCTTTAAATTTCCTCCTCGCAACCCAGACAACGGAAACAGAAGCAAACCTAAGGTGTGCAAGCTGCCAAGAGAAGCTTTGGAAATGGTGCAGTGCGAGCTCCTCCGCATCCTCCGACCCGCTATCCACGCCCTGCAGACCGCACTGGGACACACCCGGGTCGACCTCGCCCCCTCATAGCCGCCACAGACTCTACAGCGCGTTCCCCACCACGCACGGGGGACCCTCCCACGTCTGCCACGCGGCCACTTCTTCGCTACGACCCGCTCCCCGTCACCACGCTCACGTTGGGGGCTACGCCAACGCCGCCAGGCCGACGTCTAACTTACTTCCCTCGCCCCCTTCCCCAGCCGTGTCACCTCACCTCGCAGCAGGGAAGGCGGGCGAGAGGAGGCGGGGCGACGACGGCGCGAGGCGGGGAGCGAGGGCCTGAAGGAAACAAGGGCGGGGCTATCCTCTCGGCTAATAACTCCGGCCTCTAGGGATTTAGCCGGCCCCGGGGCAGTCGCTATTCATTGGTCGCGCAGGCCGGGGGCAGAGTGACTTGAAGCCCCGCCCCAGCATTCCTGCGCATTCGCAGTCGACCGGGCTCCCGAAGATTCGGGGGCTGGCGCCAGCCGGGACGTTCCAGTCAGTCTTCCCAGGCTGGACGAGTAGGATGACAGACGTGCTGACGCTAATACACCGCCACTCCTGGGGCCGGGCAGAGGTAGCCTTTGGCTGATGGCGTCATTTCCGGGACTCATTTGAGGGCGGAGAATCCTGGAGTGCTCACTAAAGGGGGTTTTGTTTTGATTTCCTGTAAAAAGGGGATTGGTCTTGGTAGTGTATAATAACAAGAAAACAGACAACTGTCCCCACACCCTGAAAAAGAACAACAAAGTCTTTTCCTTAATCTCGCTTGTGCTTTCTACTTCCGCAGTCACGAAATGTCCAATACAAAGTGCTTATTTTAACACTACTGAAGGCTTCAGAAGAGTTTTTGCTTTTTCAGAAAAACTAGACAAACAGCTGCGTTTACTAGACATAGACAACTTTCAGGAGATTTTTGTCGGAAGGGGATGAGAAGGAAGACACAAGATAAATCACCTTTGGTACACCTAAACATTTAAAAAACTTTGTATTAGGAAAATGTCAACTCTATACAAAAGTAAACTAGCATAATGAAACCCCACATACCAAGATTATCAACTAATTAATGTCCCATCTTTTCATCTGTACCAAAACTTGGCAAACTGTGAACAGTAAATATTTTAGGTTTTGCAGAGTGTCTTACTTGGTACGTATTTTTAAAATAATATAAGAGTGGGGCACCTGGGTGGCTCAGTTGGTTAAGCCTCCAATTCTTGGTTTCGGCTCTGGTCATGATCTCACAGTTTTGAGGGTTTGAGCCCTCCATCCGTTCTGCACTGGCAGCGTGGAGCCTGCTTGGGATTCTCTGTCTCTCCCTCTCTTTCTCTCTCTCGTTCTGTCTCTCTCAAAATAAATAAACTTAAATTTTTATTTAAATAATAGAATAGTATTTAGTAATATTTGAAAATTAGATGAAATTCAAGTTTTAGTGTTGTAAAGTTTGTTGAAACACAGCCATGCCCATTCCTCTACAGTTTTGTTTGTTAATAGCCTTTTTTTTTAATAAGGTCTAGACCCAATGTGGGACTTGAACTCACAACCCTGAGATTAAAAGTTACATTCTCTTCTGCCTCAGCCAGCTATGTGCTCCCCCTTTACTATTAATACCTGCTTTCACTGCAACAGGGCAAAGTTGAGAGTAATTTCCAGTAGTTATTTCCCAATTATGCCTTTTCAGCATCTCTCTTTGGTTGTGAAGAACATATGTGAAAATATATGAAAACTTCCAGGAAACAGAGAGGAATTATTCTTGCTCTGGGATCTGCCATTTTAGTAATTAGCAACTCCATTCTTCCAGGTGTGCTGTCCAAGAACCTAGGAAGTATCTTTGCCATCTTTCCCGTATACTTCACATTCAATCTAATTTTTTCAGTTATAGCTTCAAAATATATCCAGAATCTAACCATTTTCCTACACCACCACCACTACCACCCTGATGTGAGTTACCACTAAATCTTTTGTAGATTATTATAATCTCATAACCAGTTTGTCATCCTGCCTCTGCCTATGCACTCTCCCTACCCATGCATTATTCTCAACACAGTAAGCAAAGTGGTCTTTTAACATAGAAATAAGACGTTACTCCTCTGCTAAAAACTCTCTAGTGGTTTCCCATTCCACTTGAAACAACCAGAAAGTACCTGTGTTTTCCTCCCACACTTACCTCTTTACCTTCTCCAACTATTCTGGCCTCCCCTTATTTCAGTCCAGACAAATGGCTTCTTTGCTGCTTCTAAAATTCACAAAGCATATTCCATTCTCAGGGATTTTACATAAGCTGTCCCTCTACGTGGAATTCTCCTTCCCCAAATGTCCACACACAATCTTCAAACCTCTGCTGAAGAATCACTTTATCTGTTGCTATAGTCTGAATGTTCGGGTCCTTTCAAAATTTATATCCTATCCCCCAAGGTGATGGTATTAGGAAGCAGTGCCTTTGAAAGTACTTAGATCATGAGGGAGGAGCATTAGTGAATGGGATTAGTACTCTTATAAAATAGATCTCACAGAGCTCCCTATGTGAGCTTTCAACTCTGTGAGAATACAACAAGTCTGGAAGATGGCATTCACACAATCACCCTATTTTGGACTTCCAGCCTATAGACAAAGAAAGCAGGAAGGAAGGAAGGAAGGAAGGAAGGAAGGAAGGAAGGAAGGAAGGAAACAAAGAAGGAATGGAGGAAAGGAGGAAGGAAGGAAAGAAGAAGGAAGGAAGGGGGGAAATGAGGAAAGGAAGAAAGAAAGAAAAGAAAGAGAAAAAGAGGAAGAAAGAAAGAAAAAGAAAAGAAGAAAAGGAAGAAAGAAATTGTAATCTACTGTCTGTGGTATTTTGTTATAGCAGCCCAAACATACTAAGACATCAGTAAAGCATCCCCTCACCTTCTTTTAGAAAATAGCGTCCTTTTTTCCCTTCCTTTCTCTATTTTTCACTGTAGCACTTAACAGCTGACATATAATTTGTCTATTGTGAGTTCCCCCTAGTAAAATGGGAGCACTATGAACACGGGGAGTTTATTCACTGCTATATACTTTCAGGCCCTTGAATAGTGTCTTATACACAAGAGACACCCAATAAATATTTGCAGACTATAAAATAAAAGGAATAAATTATCTATTTCACTATATGTCTATTATTCCATGTCCCTTCTTGAGTCTGCCAAATTCTGCATTTATTTTTTCTTTTTTAATTTTTTCAATTTTTTTTTTTTATTATTTATTTTTGAGAGACCGAGAGAAACAGAGCACGAGCAGGGGAAGGACAGAGAGAGAGGGAAACACAGAATCCAAAGCAGGCTCAAGGCTCTGAGCTGTCAGCACAGAGCCTGACACGGGGCTTGAACCCGAAACCATGAGATCACATGACCTGAGCCACCCAGGTGCCCCCCAAATTCTGCATTTAGATGGCATCTAGTGTCAGCTAGATGCCAAAAGTCTTCCTGTGCTGAGACTTCTGGTAGCTCCCTGGAGTGGGGATAAGCTTTGGTTTTATGAATGAGTCTTTTATCAACACTTAGGTGTCTCCACCAGTGAAGCTATAGCCACTTTTTCTTCAGGCAGACCTCAAGGCCAACACATTTGTCACCTGAAGAACATATTTCCTTAGTAAAATTGTTACTTAGTCACCTTCTGAAACAACATGGCCTTGCTATTCTAAAATCATATTTCTGGCCTAATTTTCATGACAAAATGTGTTAACCTTAAAAGCAAATCCAGTAAAAATGTCTTTATCCAGGAATAATAGAGAATTGCAATGCAGAACATGCAAAATATGGCAAAACCATAGGTAAGTTCAACAAACAAAGGAGAGGAATATTATTTTATGGAGAAGCAGGAAGAAGATGGGAAGGAATGTTCTGAATGCAGGTTGATTGGACAAAAGCATGGGGTCTTCATGATGACAATTTCTCATTGGCTGAGTTGCAGGGGTAGTTGATTTCTTGTAGAAGATGCAATGTACCTCTTTCCCCATTGGGGACTGTAATTGGTGATTCTTTACAATTTAAGATTTTTCTGTTGGGGTCCATAATTAGCAGTTCTTCCTGTAATTTGATGTTGAGTGGTATGGCTCTCATTTCTAACCTCCCTTTCTATCCTTCCTATTCTACTTTAGTAAAGTTTCACTTTATTTTCACCAAGGCATACTCATGAACTGAAATGGCCCTCTCTAATCTACCAGGTGGTCCTGTACTCAAATAGTTTCTCTTCTGATAACAGGGTTAAGAGTCTCAGTTCACTTCACCTATATAACCTTAGAATGTTACTAAATTAATTAACAATGAAAATTATATCTGCCAAGACAATTGGACTACTTATGTAAATCAGTCAGAGGATTATCACCTCAAAGAAATAATGACATAGATCAGGGCATCCGGATGGCTCAGTCGGTTGAGTATCCAACTCTTGATTTTGGCTCAGGTCATGATCTCACAGTTCATGAGTTTGAGCCCCGCATTAGCTCTACACTGACAGTGTGGAGCCTGCTTGGGATTCTCTCTCTGCCCCTCTCTCCCTGTCTTTCTCTAAAATAAATAAATAAACTTTAAAAAAAATGACTAACATAGGTAAATTATAATCTTTGAGTTACTTTTTCATCATGGTTCAGAGCAAGTAAATTAATTAGATTAACTTGATAAGTAGTGATATCTTATATAATAACCTACATGCAACCATTCCCATTATGGACAACCTACCAACTGAAGCAGATACTCAACTGTAGTAGATAGAATACAGTTTCCCTTGGACAGAGTTGGAGACATTTCACCTCTTTGGTTAAGTTTATTCATAGGTATTCTGTTGGTTTTGGTGCACTTTAATGGGATTATTTTCTTAATTTCTCTTTCTGCTGCTTCATTATTGGTGTATAGAAATGCAACAGATTTCTGTACATTGATTTTGTATCCTGTGACTTTATTGAATTCATTTATCAGTTCTAGTAGTTCTTTGTCAAGACTTTTGGGTTTTCTAATATAGTATAATGTCATCTGCAAATAGTGAAAGTTTTACTTCTTCCTTACCCATTTGGATGGCTTTTATTTCTTTCTGTTTTCTGATGGCTATGGTGAGGACTTCCAGTACTATTTGAAGAAAAGTGGTTAGAGTGGACATCTTTGTCTTGTTCCTGACTTTAAGGAGAAAGCTTTTCCACTAATTTCTATTCTTTTAAATTTGTTAAGGTGTGTTTTATGGCCCAGAATGAGGTCTATCTTGGTGAATTTACCATGTAAACTTGAGAAGAATATGTATTCTGCTGTTGCTTTGTGAAGCAGTTGATGGATGTCAACTATATCCAATATGATCAACATGGTGATATTGAGTTCAACTATGTCCTTAGGTCAGCCTGATGGATTTGTCCATTTTTTATATACTTGGAGCAGATTTATCTATTTCTCCTTCCAGTTCTATTAGTTTTTCTTCACATATTTTGATGTTTTCTATTTATTTATTTATTTATTTATGTTTATTTATTTTTGAGAGAGAGGGAGTAGGAGAGGAGCAGAGAGAGAGGGAGGCAGAGGATCTGAAGTGGGCTCTGGGCTGACAGCAGACAGCCCGATGCAGAGAGCCCCATGAGATCATGACCTGAGCTGAAGTCAGATGCTTAACCAAATAGACTGAAACACCCAGGCACCCCCCTCCCCCGCCCTTTAAAAAAATATATTTATTTATTTTTGAGAGAGAGAGTGTGTCAGGAAGGAAGAGAGAGAGAGGGAGACAGAGAATCTGAAGCAGGCTCTTCATTGTCAGCACAAAGCCCGACTTGGGGCTCAAACCCATAATGTGAGATCATGACCTAAGCCAAAGTTGGAAACAACCAACTGAGCCACCCAGATGCCCCTTAATGTTTTCTTGTTAAGAACATACACATTATGGGGGCACCTGGGTGGCTCAGTTGGTTAGGCGTCCAACTTCGGCTCAGGTCATGATCTGGTGGTCCATGAGTTCAAGCCCCACATCAGGCTCTGTGCTGACAGCTCAGAGCCTGGAGGCTGTTTCAGATTCTGTGTCTCCCTCTCTCTCTGACCCTCCCCTGTTCATGCTCTGTCTCTGTCTCAAAAATAACTAAACATTAAAAAAAAATTTTTTTTATTAAAAAAAAAGAGAACATACACATTATGGGGGTGCCTGGGTGGCTCAGTCGGTTAAGCGTGTGACTTTGGCTCAGGTCATGATTTCAGTTTGTGTGTTTGAGCCCTATGTTGGGTTGATGGGTTCGGTGCTGACAGCTCAGAGCCTGAAGCCTGCTTCAGTTTCTGTGACTCCCTCTCTCTCTCTCCCTCCCCTGCTCACACTCTGTTTCTCTCTCTCAAAAATTAATAAACATTAGGAAAAAATTTTTTAAAAAGAACATACAAATTATGAATTATTATATCCTGGATAATTGGCCCCTTTATCATTATGTAATGCCCCTCTTTATCCCTGATAAATTTCCTTGCTCTGAAGTCTGTCCTATCTGAAATTAATATAGCTATTCCTGCTTTCTTTTATTTAGTGTTAGGATGGTTTATCTTTCTCCATACATTTGTTTTTCATCTATATGGGTCTTTTTGTATTTAAAATGGGTTGCTTTTTGATGACATATAGTTGAGTCTTATTTTTTGATCCACTTTGACAATTAAAAAAAATTTTTTTTAAGTTTATTTATTTTGAGAGAGAGAGACTGAAAGTGCATGCATGAGCAGAGGAGAGAGGCAGAGAGAGGTAGAGAAAGAGAGAGAGCGAGAATATCCCAAGCAGCCTCCGAGTACTGTCAGTGCAGAGCCCAATGTGGGGCTCGAACCCACAAACTGTGAGATCATGACTTGAGCTGAAACCAAAAGTCAGACTCGTAACCAACTGAGTCACCCAGGTGCCCCAACAATCTTTGTCTTTTAAATAGTGTATTTAGCCAATTGGTATTTAAAGTGATTATTGATATTGTGTACTAATATGTACCATCTTTGTTACTGGATTTTATTTGTTGCCCTTATTCTTTGTTCCTATTTTTCCTTCCACTTTTTCCTCCTTTTATGGTTTTAACCATATTTTGGTTTTAACCATATTTTCTTTTCTTTTTTTTTTTTTTTTAATTTTTTAACATTTACTTTTGAGAGAGAGAGAGAGAGAGAGAGCAGGAACAAGACAGGAACAGAGAGAGACAGAGAGACAGAGAGAGAGAGAGAGAGAGAGAGAGAGAGTCCAAACCAGGCTCCAGGCTCTAGGTGTCAGCACAGAGCCCGACGCGGGGCTTGAACCCACAAACCGTGAGATCATGACCTGAGCTAATGTCAGACACTTAACCAACTGAGCCACCCAGGTGCCCCTAACTGAATATTTTATATAATTCCATTTCCTCTCCTCTATTTTTTTCTTTAGTGGTTGCCTAGAGTTTGCAATATACATTTACAACTAATCCAAATCCAGTTTTAAATAACCCTATACTTTTTCACAGGCATTGCAAGAGCCTTATAATAACAAAATATTTCCCAATTCCTCTCTCCATCCCTTGCATTATTCATTTCACTTATACATAAGCATGCATATGCATATATACATAAACACACATAACTGAACATATTGTAGCTATTATTTTAAACAATCGTTAGATCAATTAAAAATAAGAAAAACAAAGTTTTATTTTACCTTCACTTATTCTTTCTCTGATGCTTTTCTTTTCTTTATGTAGACCAGAGTATCTGGCCTCTATCATTTTTCTTCTCTCTGAAGAACTTCTTTTAACATTTCTTGCAAGGGAAGAATTTCCCTTTTCTATTATTTATTTATGTATTTATTTTGTCTAAGAAAGTCTTTATTTCCCTTTTACTTTTGAAGGATAATTTCACAGGTACAGAATTCTAGGTTGGTGTTTTTTTCTTTCAGTGCTTTATTTTTTTTCTTTTTCCTTTTTGTTGTTTTTTTTTTTAATGTTTATCCATTTGAGCTTCATTTTGAGAGAGACAGAGAGCAAGAGGGGTAGGGACAGAGAGAGAGAGAGGGAGACAGAATCCCAAACAGATTCCATGCTGTCAGTGCAGAGCCCAATGTGGGCTCGAACCCACGAACTATGATGACCTGAGATGAAATCAAGAGTCAGACACTTAACCAACTGAGCCCCCCAGGTGCCCCTCTCTCAGTACTTTAAATATTTCACTCCACTCTCTACTTGCTTGCATGGTTTCTGAAATGAAGTCAGATGCAATTTTTATCTTTGCTCCTCTATAGATAGGTATATTTTCCCCTCTGGCTTCTTTCAAGATTTTTCTTTATCATTGGTTTTCTAATGTTTGAATATGATATGCCTAGGTGTAGCTTTTTTGGGAGGGCATTTATCCTGCTTGGTGTTCTCTGAGATTTCTGGATCTGTGATATGGTGTCTGTCCTTACTTTGGGGAAATTCTCAGTCTTCATTGCTTCAAATATTTCTTCTGTTCCTTTCTTCCTCCTCTTGTATTCTCATTCCACACATTACACTTTTTGTTGTTGTCCCACAGTTCTTGGATATTCTGTTCTGATTTGTTCAGTCTTTTTTCTGTTTGCTTCCCATTTTGGAAGTTTCTATTAACATATCCTCAAGCTCAAAGGGTCTTAGCCATGTCGTCTACTGATAAAAGTCATGTTTCATTGCTGTTATGGTGCTTTTGATCTGTAGCATCTCTTTTTGAATCTTAGAATTTCCATCTTTCTCTTTATGCTGTATATCTCTTTTTTGTACCTATTAGCATATTAATCACAATTTTTTAAATTCCCTTTCTGATAATTCTCAACATCCCTGCCATATTATGAGTCTGGTTATGATGCTTAGTCTGTCTCTTCAAATTGTTTTTTGCCTTTTAGTATGCCTTGTAAATTTTTAATATCCAGACGTGATGTGCTGGGTAAAAGGAACTGCAATAAATAGGACTTTTCTTTAGTGAGGTGGTAAGATGTTAGGGTAAGGGAAGCTTTCTATAGTCCTATCATTAGGTCTCAGTCTTTAGTGAGCTTGTGCCTTTGAACTGTGAACTTCATAAGTGTTTCTAAGTTTTTCCCCCACTTAAGTGGGAAAGGATGGCTAGAGTGGGCTGGAGTTGAGTATTTCCTTAACCCCCGGATCAGTTAGGCTCTGGTAAAATAATTTCTCTTGATGGTGGGCCTTGTTAAAAAGAAAAGAAAGAATGCTCTGGTTATTTGAAAAGGGTTCCTTTCCCCCTTCCCCTGCCAGAGCCATGAGGGGATTTTTCTCCAATATTTACTTTGAGAAGTTGGTTGAGCTCCTAGAAATAAAACTCACAAAATTATGCCCCCCACCATGACTGCACTCCCCTAAAGTTTTTAACTCTCAGACTTACCCGCTTTGAGCCCCCAGCAATTCATCAATTATAGTTTAGATTTTCCTATCACAGTATGGGTTCCAGTTGAGGGTTCTGCTCAGGATTTCTGCTCTGGTAAGTTGTAATTCTCAGTATTTGCCTGTCGCTCCAATTTTGGGGGTAGTTTTTTACCCTGTAACCTCACATCTCTGATGGAGCTAAGCTGTTTTGTTTGCTCAGCTTTTCAGTTGGTATTAGGATGGAGTGATGACTTTCAAGATCTTTACATGCTGATCCAGAAACTGGAAGTCCTGTCCATACCTTTTCGGTAGGTACCATAAAATTGTCTAAGCTTCAGTGTCAGACATGCTAATACAAACACTCTATGATTACACTGATTAGAACGTGGGTGTTTCCAAAATTCCTTAGCCACCCATTTATAATTATTTTATTAAGGTACATTACTTACGTATTCTCATTTAGAATCACAAAACTAGAAGTGTCTGGCTGGTTCAGTCAGCAGAGCATGTGACTTTTGATCTCAGGGTTGTGAGTTTAAGCCCCACATGTGACATAGAGTTTACTTAAAAAAATTGGGATCACAAAACTGGAAGGCTGGAAGTTACATTAGAGATCATGTAATTCAATATGTCCGTTTTAAATATTGAAAAATCAAGGCCTGAATTTGAATGTAACCAAAATTCTTGACAAGCACTGTTCAACAGAAATTTCTGCAATGATGGGGGGATCCTGGGTGGCTCGGTTGGTTAACTGTCTGACTTCGGGTCAGGTCATGATTTTGGGGTCCATGAGTTCGAGCCCTGCATCAGGCTCTATTGACAGCTCAGAGCCTGGAGACTGCTTCAGATTCTGTCTCCATCTCTCTGTCCCTCCCCTGCTCATGCTCTGTCTCTCTCTCAAAAATAAATAAAGATTAAAACATTTTTAAAAGAAATTTCTGCAACGATGGAAACGTTCCACATCTGTGTTGTTCAGTGCAGTAGCCATTAGCCATATATTGCTATTAAACAATTGCAACGGGACTTGTGCAACAGGGAAATTAATTTTTAGTTTTATTTAATTATAACTTAAAAGACACATGTGGCTAATGACTACTGTACTGGACAGATCCATAGCTAATTTACATTGTAGGAAGCACAGAGGATAGAGAAGTTAAGTGACTTGTCCTGCAGTGCACCACTTGTAGTCAACAGAACTGAAACTAGAACCCAGAACTCCTTAATCCTAGACTTTTGACTGTGCTGTCTTTTCAGAGTCCAAAGGACAATGAATTTAAAGCAGGGTTTCTCAACCTCAGTACTATTGACATTTTGGACTGGATTTTTTGTCCTGTTCACTATAGACTATTTAGCAGCATCCCTGGCCTCTACCCAGTAAATACTATCTTCCAGCTGTGACAAACAAAACTGTCTCCAGACAAAGCCATATATCCTGGGGGCAAAACTGGGGGCAAAATCATTGCCTTTGAGAACCTTAGGTTACTAGGATTTCCTAGTCACACAAGATGTCCTTCAGGACCCCCGTAAGAGGCAGGTTAGATCCAACCTAACTGTCAAATGAGAACTTTAAGAATATGATATAGAAAAAGGAGAAGGAACGAGGGCAGGAATAAGAATGGGATGGGGATCATGACCGCACAAAAGAGAGAGACCAGGACCATGATCAGATCAGAGTCGATCAAGACAAAAGAGCAAGATCATGAAAGGGAACTGGAGCAGGTAAGAGAGAGAGAGAGAGAGAGAACAGGAGTGAGAGTGAGAAAAGGAATGGGAACGAGAGAGGGAGAGACAAGAAGTGGGACTGAGGAGAGGACAAAGAAGATGCTTATGAACAAAGAAAACTTGAAAGAAAACTCTGAGAGAAAGAAGCTGCTTACCAAGAGTACCTTAAGAATTGGGAAATCTGAGAACAGAAGAAAACCCAGGAGTATGAGAAAGAGGCTGAAAGAGAAGAAAGAAGAAGATAAATGGCAAAAGAAGCTAAATGACTAAAAGAATTCTTAGAAGATTATGATGATGATAGAGACGATCCCAAATATTACAGAGGAAGCGGTCTTCAGAGAGGGTTGCCTGGTAGGCAAAAGGAAATGGAAGCAGATGAACGGGACAGAAAAAGAGAAGGAAGAGCTAGAGGAAATCAGGCAGTGCCTTTCTGGCTGAAGGGCACCTGGATCCAGATGATGGAACAAGAGGCTAGATTGTGCAGACAATCACAGATAAAGCAAGAACCAGAATCAGAGCAAGAGGAAGAAGAAAAACAAGAAAAAGAAGAAAAATGGGAGGAACCAATGGAAGAGGAAGAAGAGTCGGAGCAAAAGCCCTGTCTCAAACCAACTCTGAGGCCCATTAGTTCTGCTCCATCTGTTTCCTCTGCCAGTGGCAATGCAACCCCCAACACTGTTGGGGATGAGTCTCCTTGTGGTACTGTTATTCCTCATGAAAATTCACCAGATCAACAGCAACTTGAGGAACATGGGCCAAAAATAGAGGTAAGTCTTAAACTGGGTGTTTCCAATAGTCCTGGTCAACCTAATTCTGTGAAGAGAAAGAAACTCCCCATAGATAGTGTCTTTAACAAATTTGAGGATGAAGACAGTGATGATGTATCCCTAAAAAGGAAACTAGTTCCCTTGGATTATGGTGAAGATGATAAAAATGCTGCCAAAGGCACTGTAAACACTGAAGAAAAGCTCAAACACATTAAGGTCTCATTGAGAAAATCCCTATGGCCAAACCTGAGCTCTTTGCTTATCCCCTGGACTGGTCTATTGTGGATTCTATATTGATGGAACGATGGATTAGACCATGGATTAATAAGAAAATTATAAAATACATAGGTGAAGAAGAAGCTACAATAGTTTATTTTGTTTGTTCTAAGGTTATGGTTCATAATTCACCTCAGGGCATTTTAGATGATGTTGCCATGGTACTTGATGAAAAAGCAGAAGTTTTTATAGTCAAAATGTGGAGATTGTTGATATATATGAAACAGAAGCCAAGAAAATTGGTCTTGTGAAGTAAAAATCTTTTTACATTTAGAGTTTTGTTTCAGATTTCTTCTTTTCCACCCTTCAGAAAACTTTGACTTTTTCGGTCTTCAGAGGCATTTGGAGATCTGTGCTTTTTTTTTCCAATGTAGAAAATGTGAATTTTTTTGTCCTTTAATGTGGTGATGCCCTGTGTACACCCTTGGTTGTAAAAGACACCTGAATACTCCTTGGTTCTCTTTATACTCACCAGGTAAAAATTACTGGTATGTTTTGTAAGCCACAGCTACTGTACACAGCCTATCTTATATAATCTTGTTTTATTTTTTGTAAGTATTAAAATGACCCCCCCCCAAAAAAAGTGCAAATTAACTCAACAGGGATGCCTATTGGTGGCTACCACTTGAATGGGGATTAAAAATCAACTATGCATAATAATTTGTTGAGCACCTACTATGTACATAGTACCATATGCTTTACATATTTTATCTCTAACTATCAAACTAACATTGCAAGACAGATGGAATTCTCTTCATTTTACAGATAATTGTGGTATAGAAGTTTAACTGGCACAAGGTCACACAGCTAGCTAGCAAGAGGGAAATGCAAAATTCATACACACCAATTAGCTATATCTGAATTTAACACCCATGTATTTTCTACTTGAGTATACCTCTAACAACGTCTTTATTACTCAGGACTGAAGAGGCAGATCTGAAACATAAGATAAAGAACAGAATATAAATAGAATGAAGAGAATTCTTAAAGAGGTAAAGGTACATTCAGTGCGGAGAGTTGCAGGGAGATATTACCAAATGATTACTATGCTTAAGGAAGAAAGTGGTACTTGAGCTAGACCTTGAAGGAATGTCAGAATTTGAGTGTCCAGAAAAAAAAGAATTCTGAAAAGAGACTGCTTAGGTAAAAGATTGACTCCTCAGAAAATTCTCCTCTAAATTTTGAAGAGGCTGTGATTTACGTGAGCAGTCTAGCTAGCGTAGAATAGGAAGGAGATGAGGTTGGGAAGATAAAGGTTGCAATTAGCTCACAGTGGGTCCTGAATGCTGGATCAATGATTTAGATTTCATTCTGTGTAAAATGAGAGTTTTTAAGCAAGGCCATGACAAGAATAAAATTATATTTGTTGTCCTACATCTTGTGATATTTTTCCCAAGGCAACATGTAATCCTACACTCTTTCCAACACACAGAATACAGTAATTAAAATTTAGTTGAAACATGAAAGAAAGCCACTTCACTTTCACGTAAAATAAACTTTCAATGGTGGCTGGAAAGTTAATTGAAAGTTAACACTTCCAAAGTCTACAGTAGAGAAACAATCTTTAATCAAGAAGAAAAAAGAAATTACAGGAAAATTTTACTTATAAAGTAGCAATTTCTCTTTCTAAAATTATTATTTCCTTTTACCCAAATGTGAATAAAATAAAAATTTGAGGCTGGGAGAGATTTTCTAAGAAAGCAGCTTTCTTTTTTTTTTTTTTTTTTTTCCAACGTTTATTTATTTTTGGGACAGAGAGAGACAGAGCATGAACGGGGGAGGGGCAGAGAGAGAGGGAGACACAGAATTGGAAACAGGCTCCAGGCTCTGAGCCATCAGCCCAGAGCCTGATGCGGGGCTCGAACTCACGGACCGCGAGATCGTGACCTGGCTGAAGTCGGACGCTTAACCGACTGCGCCACCCAGGCGCCCCAGAAAGCAGCTTTCTTGAAATCCAATTGCTCTAATTCAAATTCAAGTATCTGAGATCTCTTTACTGTTATGTATCAAGGATTATTTCTTTCTTACAGCAATACAATACTATATGAATTAAAAAGAAAATTAAAAAAAAAAAAAACCACCTCTATGTAATCTCTACCCCATGTATGCTGTACAACCACACATCTCAACTACTTTTTTTCCCCTACATTATTCACAGTAAAGAATGTATGAGGGGCCCCTGGGTGGCTCAGTTCATTGAGCGTCCAACTTTGGCTCAAGTCATGATCTCATGGTTTATGGGTTCGAGCCCCACGTTAGGCTCTGGGCTGACAGTTCAGAGCCTGCAGCCTGGTTTGGATTCTGTGTCTCCCTCTTTCTCTGCCCCTCCCTGCTCTCACTCTGTCTCTCTGTCTCAAATGTAAATAAATATTAAAAGGAAATTTAAAAAAAAAGAATATGATATTTCTAACATTAATCTAGTAGTTCTTAGGAACTGCATCTGGTACTAGTTTTCTGGTTTTTTTGATAATTCTTTTGATTTGTATATTCGTTTGATTTATTGGCTCCTTACATTTTTTCTGTTTCAGTAATAAAGTGGATTAATAATTATCAGTGTATTTGGAATTAAGACTATGAAATCTAGAGTGTCAGGGGTAAACAACTACAACTGACTCATAGGGCTTTACTTTTTCATATTACCACAAAATTTTAATAGTAATCAAAAAGTAACACTTATTAAAACATCTGAGTTCAAGTAGTTTGTAAAGGTTAATACATATTAAAGGCAGTCAAGTCAACAATGATGAAAACACAAAATGTTTCACAGTTTTCTGAAGACATTTCTGAAAAAAGTTACCTATTTCACTTTTCCTATTTTATTGTAATGTATTTAATTAAGGAGAAAGATCTTTGTTTACTGAGCATTCCATTCCTGTATTTATTTCCTGCCAAAAGGATCATTAGCTTTTGTTTATCATATGATTCATCATGGTGACACACATTAGGAGATCAAGAAGATTATGGTTTCCAGTTTCGAATAAGCAGATGGAAAATAGTGCCCTAAAGGAATAAGTTGAATGAAACAAAAGCTTGTTTCAGTACAAATTAAGAGGAAGAATAGAAAACTAAAGAAAAAATTTTCCATTTAGCTTTTAGGTTTCCAGATAAGAAATCAAGCAGCCACTGTAAAGAAAATACCCTCAGTTGAATAATTTTACAAATAGAAGTGGCATACACAAGCCTACTTTCCTGGGGTACCTGGGTGGCTCAGCTGCTTAAGTCTCTGACTGTAGCTCAGGTCATGATCTCAAGGTTCATGAGTATGAGCCCCCATGTCAAGCACATCCTGCTTCAGATCTTCTGTCCCCCTCTCTCTCAGTCCCTCCCAAACTCATGCTCTCTTTCTCTCTTAAAAAAAAAAAAAATTAACATCAACTGCCCACTTTCCCAATTATATCTTATTGTTTGCAGTTATCCACTCAGTCTCATTAAAAGCTTTCTGATGTTTTAGTGGGTATTTTATTACAAAAAAGAGAACCACTTAGGGCAGTGTACGATGGGGAGTTATTATTTAATGGTTATAGAGTTAACGTTAGAGATGAAGAAAAAGTTCTGGAGACGGATAATAGTTCTGGAGATGGTTGCACACAGTGTGAATGTACTGAATGGCAAAGAACTGTACACTTAAAAATAGTTAAAATGGTAAACTTTACCTTATGTATAGTTTATCATTAAAGAGAGAGCAGAGAGAGAAAGAAAGAAAGGTGCAGTTATTTTACTTGACTAGGATATGGTAAAAAAAAGGCAAAAAACGCTAAAAGCCAAAATAGGCATTTATGTAATAATTTAGGCACTATAAATTTTATTTCTCATCAGAATGTTGTAATAGCTATTAAAAACAAGAGAGGTTATGGAAGGGAGTATAAATTCCAGATACTTAAGTGACCAATAACTGACCAAATGAGTCAACATATGATTAAAGACAGCAACTTCCTTTCCTTTTTAGATTCCTGATCCACCCTTTACAGATTTTGATTTAAAGTGGTATCTTGATAATTTCCAACATTGCCAACTTCCTAGGCTGTGCTCCTACAAATCCGATTATCTTTCGGTCTCTCCCCTCCTATTCTTAACTACCTGTGTAAGTTAAGGGGTGGAGGGAGAGTTTAATGTAATATAGATGTAAAATGCAGTGGATTAAATAAGATGGGAATTTTAAATCTTTCTAACAGTCTTAAGGTAGGTAGCGCACCTCGATCCCACAATGAGATTCAAGGGCCCCAGTTCTCCCCTTCTCATTGCTCTTTGAACTCACAGGATATTGTCCTTATCAACCAGCTTACAGGAAGGAAGAAAAAGTGGAAATGAAGGACCATTTCCTTTTGGTTACATGGAAGTGGCACTCACTTCTCAAATTCCATGAGCAAGACTTTAGTCAACACCTACATCTAGCTAGAAAGGATACTGGAAAATTCTATTTCTCACTAGGAATCCATATACCTAGGTAATACTATGGAAAATGGATTTGGGGAGAACAATGTGTACTCTGAACACTACCCTATTCCCAACATCATCAGGTGACTGAGCATAGTTTGTTTGGTTCTCTTATAATATCAGTATTTCCAGACACTAAAAACTGTTAGGTTGCATCTATCACAACATTTTTTTTTTTTAAAGGTTCCCATAGTCTTTTTATTCCACAATTCTTACATAACAAATCATCTTAAGACCTTGTGGTGCCCCTTGAAGGCATTATGCTCAGTGAAATAAGAAAGAGAAAGGCAAACACTGTATGATCTCTTTTTTTTTTTTTTTTAATAAATAGAATCCAAGTTCATAGATACAGAGAACAGATTGGTGGTTGCCAGAGGCAGGGGTTGGAGGGTGGAAGAAATAGATGAACTGTTGCTATTGTTTTGTTTAAACAAATTTAATAAAAAAAAAATATTTGGAAAGATCCTCAGGTATCTTTAAATTTGAATGAAATTTCTCTTCCTTTCAGTTAACTTTGTGTCATTATTTGTAAATATGCATGATCCAGAGATAACCATGACAACTCAGTTATGTGTATTTTCCCCATTTTTCTAAATTTATTCAATGATGCAAGTATATGTTTTTAACAAAATAAAATTATGCTATGCATTAAACAATACTTAGTAAAACTTAGTGGCATAAAACAAAAATTTTATTGTGTTCACGACTCTATGGACCAGGGATTTGGGTAGAGCAAAGAAGAGATGATTAGTATCTACTCCACAGTGTCTGGGGCTTCAGCTGGGAGACTCAAAGGCTGGGAGTGACTCAATGGCTGAGGGCTGAAATAATCTGAAGACATCTTCACTTACATGTCTGTGGTTGATGCTGCCTGTTGACTTGGAACTTCATTGGACTGTCAACATAAAATAGGTGGCTCGGTAGGATGGCTCAGATGAGCATCTGACTCTTGATTTCGGCTCAGGTTATGATCCCAGGGTTGTGGGATTGAGCCCTGCATCACACTGAGCATGGAGCCTGCTTGAGATTCTTTCTCTCTCCCTCTGCCCCTCCCCTGCTTACGCTCTCTAAAAACAAAAACAAAACAAACAAAAAACCCACAAAACCTGTTAAATGTGGTCTCTCTGCACAGGCTCGTTTAAGCTTCCACACAGTGATTTCTGAAACAAGAAACAAAGCACTAGCTATAAGGGACAAAATTGATAACTTTCACTACAATAAGATTTAAAAAGCTTGTTCCTCAAAAGCACTACAGAGACAGCAAAGACACCTTGGAAAAGGAAAATATATTTGTAAAACGTATTTTTAATAAAAGACTCTTACTTGGAATATGTATAGAATCCCAACAAAAAAAGTAATAGAAACTATCTAGAAGTTTTTAATTTTTTTAATGTTTTTACTTATTTTTGAGAGAGAGAGAGAGAGAGAGAGAGAGAGAGAGACAGAGCGTGAAGAGGGGAGGGGCAAAAAGAGAGGGAGACAGAGAATCTGAAGCAGGTTCCAGGCTCTGAGCTGTCAGCACAAAGCCTGACTCTGGGCTCGAACTCATGAACCATGAGATCATGACCTGGGCTGAAGTTGGACGCTCAACCAACTGAGCCACCCAGGTGCCCCTAGAAGTTTTTAAATGAGCAAAATATTTAGATTGGCCATTCACAGGAAGGGAAATACAAATGGTGAACCAATATTGAAAAGGTACTCAAACTCAGTTGCAATTAAGGAAATGCAAATTAAAACCACAATTAAAACCCACTATATATTTAGGAAGTCTGACAATAAAAAGTATTTTTAAAGATATGAAACAACTGTAATTATCATACACTGTTAGTGAGGGTATACACTGGTACAATCGATTTGGAAATCAGTTTGGCACTATCTAGTAAAGCTACCTGTATATCCAATGATCCAACTACTTCGTATGGAGCTGGATAAACTGTGCATGTGTGTACCAAAAAATATGTATGACATGTATCATTTAAACATCCATCTATATAGAGAACAAGCTGGGTTAACATGTGACAGAGATCAAGGACTGCACTTTTTTTTTTTTTAATTTTTTTAATGTTTATTCATTTTTGAGAGAGAGAGAGAGAGAGGCAGAGTGTGAGCATGGGAGGGGCAGAGAGAGAGGGAGACACAGAATCCAAAGCAGGCTCCAGGCTCTAAGCTATCAGCACAAAGCCCTATGAGGGACTTGAACTTCTGAACTGTGAGACCATGGCCTGATCCAAAGTAGGGATTACACTTTTCATCAGCACAGGGTGATATATGGAAGGGTTGAATCACTATACTGTACACCTGAAACTAATATACACTGAATGTTAACTAAATGGAATTAAAATAAAACTTTAAAAAACCCATCAGTCTATGCATTTCACCAATTTAATAGACTAAAGGAGAAAAACCATATAATTATCTTGATAGATGCATTATGTGACAAAAGTCAACATCCACTTGTAATATAAATTCTTGACAAACTAGAAAAGATCTGAAATCTAGACAGCTCCAAATGTGTATGAATTACAGAATGAAATGCTTATCTTCCAATTTAAATATCCTCTGAACTATTTGGTATACAAAATCTAAGACAGTAATGGCTTAGAGCCAATGTTCCTTAAAGATTGTCCCTCAGGGTGCCTGGCTAGTTCACTAGGTAAAGCATGTGACTCTTGATTTTGTGGTTGTGAATTCAAGCCCTATGTTGGGTGAAGAACTTACATTAAAAAAAGAAAACTTAAATACCGTCCTCTATTAGATCTTTATAACAACTTTTTAATTAAATATTTTGTTTCAGGAGATTTCAAAGATCAAGGTGGGTTGAAAATAAAAGTGTTAATACTACTCTGAAAAAAATATTTGCCCCCCCCCATTAATATATTAATCTATATCCTACAGTCCCTTATCTTTTAATTTATAAACACTCTAGGTTGGCAGGAAGCATACTCTTCCTCATGGTGAATTTTGATAGTTCATGAATTATTTAATTTAGAGTGAAATATGATTATAACACAGACTTTGGAGTAAAAAAGTCCTGGGTTTAGATTTTTGATTCTTGGCTTCTTAGCTATGTATAATCTCGGGTAAAGTATTCAATCCCTCTGAGTTTGTTTTTCTTCCATAAAATTGGGATAATAAAACCCAGGCCAGGTGTGAGGATTAAATGATAAATATAAAGCATCTGGCACTCAACAAGTGTTATCTATTACCATATTTTAGAACTAAGTAAAGTAAATATATGTTAATTGTTGCTGGGTGAATTTCAGAGACCCCAGGCCCTGGGGCCTCGACCCAGCCCAACCCAAAGAGGTTGCCAAAGGTTCTTGTTTTCATCCCAAGAAAGAATTCAAGGACAGACACAGCACACCAAAGGAGTGACACAAGCGGGAAAGTTCATTAAACTGAAAGTACACTCTTGAGATGTAAAAGGAGACTAGCTCAAGAGAAACAGAGAGAACAAAAATCACAAATGAAAGAGGAGAAGTAACAACCAATACCACAGAAATACAAATAATTGTAAGAGAATATTATGAAAAATTATACAAATTGGACAGCCTAGAAGAAATGGATAAATTCCTAGAAACACATAACCTCCCAAAACTGAACCAGGAAGAAATAAAAAATTTGAACACAACATGATTACTGGCAATGAAATTGAATCTGTAATCAAAAAAACTTCCAAGCAAATTCTACCAAACATTTCAAGAAGAGTTAATATCTATTCTTCTCAAACTATTCCAAAAAATAGAAGAGGAAAGAAAACTTCCAAACTCATTCTATGAGGACAGTTATCACCCTGATGGCAAAACCAGATAAAGACACCACAGAAAAAGAGAACTACAGGACAATATCTCTGATGAACATAGATGCAAAAATCCTCAAAAATTACTAACAAATAAAATCCAACAAAACATTAAAAAAAGTCATTCACCATGATTAAGTGGGATTTATTCTTGGGATGCAACAGTGGTTCAATACTCCCAAATTACTCAATGAGATAGATCACATCAATAAGAGAAAGGATAAAAACCATATAATCACTTCAAGAGATGCAGGAAAAGTGTTTGACAAAAGTACAACATCAATTCATTATAAAAAACCTTCAACGAAGTAGGTTTAAAAGAAATATTCTTCAACATAATAAAGCCCCTATATAAAAAACCCACAGCTAACATCACACTCAACAGGGAAATGCTTTTCTCTCAGCTTTTCCCCTAAGGTCAGGAATAAGACAAGGATGTATACTCTCACCACTTTTATTCAACATAGTACTGGAAGTCCTAGCCATAGCCATCAGACAACAGAAAGAAATAAAAGGCATCCAAATCAGTAAGGAAGAAGTAAAACTTTCACTATTTGCAGATGACATGATACTATATAGAGAAAACCCAAAAGACGCCACCAAAAACTACAAAACTGATAAATGATTTCAGTAAAGTCACAGGATACAAAATCAATATACAGAAACCTGTTGCATTTCTATACACCAATAATGAAGCAGCAGAGAGAGAAATTAAAAAAAAACAATCTCACTGGGGCACCTGGGTGGTTCAGTTGGTTAAGCATCTAACTCCAGCTCAGGTATTGATCTCGTGGTTCCTGAGTCTGAGCCCCACATTGGGCTGTCTACTGTTAGCATAGAGCTGCTTTGGATTCTCTGTCTTCCTCTCACTGCCCCTCTCTTGCATCTACTTGCATACTTCTCTCACTAAGATGAAAGAAAGAAAGAAAGAAAGAAAGAAAGAAAGAAAGAAAGAAAGAAAGAAAGAAAGAAAGGAGAAAAATCCCATTTACAATTGCACCAAAACCAATAAAATACTAGGAATAAACTTAACCAAAGAGGTGAAAGATCTTTATTCTGAAAACTATAAAACTTTAATGAAAGACACTAAAGATGACACAAAGAAATGGAAAGATATTTCATGTTCATGAGTTGGAAGAACAAATATTCTTAAAATGTCAATACTACTGAAATCAATCTACATATTTAATGCAATCCCTATCAAAATACCAACACTTTTCACAGAACTAGAACAAACAGGGGCGCCTGGGTGGCTCGGTCGGTTAAGCGTCTGACTTCAGCTCAGGTCACAATCTCATGGTCCGTGAGTTCGAGCCCCGCGTCGGGCTCTGTGCTGACAGCTCAGAGCCTGGAGCCTGTTTCGGATTCTGTGTCTCCCTCTCTCTCTGCTCCTCCCCTGTTCGTGCTCTGTCTCTCTCTGTCTCAAAAATAAATAAACGTTAAAAAAAAAAATTAAAAAAAAAGAACTAGAACAAACAATCCTACAATTTGTATGGGACACAAAAGACCCTGAATAGTCAAAGCAACCTTGCAAGAGAAAAGCAAAGCTGGAGGTATCACAATCCTGGACTTCAAGTTATGTTACAAAGTAATCAAAACAGTATGCTACTGGCACAGAAACAGACACACAGATCAATGGAACAGAATAGAAAGCCCCCCAACTATATGGTCAATTAATCTTTGACAAAGCAGGAAAGAATATCCAATGGGCAAAGGACAGTCTTCAACAATGGTGTTGGGGAAACTGGACAGCTACACACGCAAAAGAAAGAAACGGGACCACTTTCTTACACCATAGACAAAGCTAAACTCAAAATGGCTTGAAGACCTCAATGTGAGACCTAAAACCATAAAAATCCTAGAAGAGAACAAAGACAGATTTCTCTGACACTAATAACTATAGCCACTTTTTTCTAGCTACATTTCCTGAGGCAAGGGAAACAAAAGCAAAAATAAACTTGGGACTACATCAAAATAAAAAGCTTCTTTCTGCACAGCAAAGGAAACAATCAACAAAACTAAAAGATAACCTACAGAATTGGAAAAGATATTTACAAATGACATATCTGATAAAGGGTTAGTGTCCAAAATAAAGAACTTATACAACTCAACATCACAAAAAATAACCCAATTAAAAAATGGGTAGAAGACATGAACAGACATTTTGTCAAAGAAGACATCCAGATGGCCAATAGACACATGAAAAAACGCTCAACATCACTCATCATCAGGAAAACGCAAATCAAAACTGCAATGCAATATCACCTCATACCTGTCAGAAGGGCTAAAATCAGCAAGACAAGAAACAACAGGTGTTGGTGAGGATGTGGAGAAAAGAAAGCCTTGTGCACTGTTGGTGGGGATGCAAACTGGTGCAGCCACTGTGGAAGACAATATGGAGGTTCCTCAAAAAGTTAAAAATAGAACTATTCTACAATCCAGCAATCACAGTTCTGATATTGTATCAAAGAATACAAAGACAATAATACAAAGGGATACATGCACCCCTATGCTTATAGCAGCATTATTTATAATAGCCAAATTATGGAAACAGTCCAAGTGTCCATTGATTGATGAATGGATAAAGAAGATGTGGTATATATACACAATGGAATGTTATTCATCCATAAAAAAATGAAATTTTGCCATTTGCAACAACATGGATAGAGCTAGAGAGGATATAATGCTAAGGGAAATAAGTCAGTCAGAGAAAGACAAATACCATATGATTTTACTCACATGTGAAATTTAAGAACCAAATGAGCAAATGGAAAGAGAGAGAGACAGACAAACCAAGAAACACACTCTTTAGTTATAGAGAATCAGTTGATGGTCACCAGAGGGGAAATGAGTGGGAGGATGGGTGAAATACATGGATTAAAGAGTACACTTACCATGATGAGCACTGAGTAATGTATAGAATTGTTAAATCACTATATTGTAAACCTGAAACTATTATAACCCTGTATATTAACTATACTCAAACTAAAATTAAAAAAAGAGCACAAAAGAAAGAGCAAGCACAGGAACTGTGATATTGGGTTTGGGTTTCTATCTCTTACTGACAGTTGTTAACTAGGGCATGGGATATTGATTGCTTGGGCTGAGGATTTCTTAGAAGCAGGGTTTTGAGCCTTCTCTTCCTTATTTGGTCAGGGGTTTTCTGTCATGGCACCTGCCATCTTGGATCTGTCTGGTCTGATCCAGCTTCTTGTGGAGTGCTGCTAGAACAGGCCTCTGACTTTCCAGATAGCTGTACTTCCTCTTTGCTGGCCTCTAGGCCTCCTGCTAGATCCTAACTAACTGCCTACTCTATCAAAATGAACAATGACTTTATGTTCCACCATTACTGATAGTATGCATGCTACATAATTTGGGAAAGGATAGGGCAAGCAAGTTAAAAAGAAAGTGCACATTGCTAGGTAGCAAATAATTATAGTATTTTTCCTTTTTTAAAATGTTTATTTCTGAGAGAGAAGCATGTGCATAGTGGGGGAGGGCAGAGATGGGGGAGGGTCAGGGAGAGGTGGGGAGGGGCAGAGAAAGAAGGGGAGAGAGGTTCGAAGCAGGCTCCACGCTGAGAGCTGAGAGCCTGATGAAGGGCTTGAACTCACAAACCATGAGATCATAACCTGAACTAAAGTCAGATGCTTAACTGACTGAACCACCCAGGCATCCCTAAACATTTTTTTAAAAGTACTAGGCCAACAGAAATGGATTTTGTTTAAAAACTAAATTGCAATATTAAAATGGGCTAGTGAAAAGATTGTATTTCACATAAAAAATATATATGAAAACACCTCACTAATAAAAAAATGTTAATTTGAAAAAAGTAAAGTATTTCAAATTAGAAAAGTCTTTAAATTATCATATTTAATTCTCATGAGGACATGATCAGATGCACAATCAAAAATTACTTTGAGATAGGGTGCCTGGGGGCTCAGTCAGTTGAGTATCCCACTCTAGATTTCACCTCAGATCATGATCCCAGGGTCATGGGCAGAGCCCCCTGTTAGGATCTATGCTGAGCATGGAGCCTGCTTGGGATTCTCTCTATCTGTCTCTCTTCCCACCCCCATCCCTCTCCCTCACTCACACTCTCTCTCTCAAATAAAAAAAAAATTACTTTGAGATAGACTAAAACAATATAACATTTATGGAAAGAAATTTGATAATATTATCAAGAGTAAAAATGCTTATGCTGTTTAGTTACTTTATGTCTAGGAATCCAAACCAAAAACATAGTAGTCAGAGATGCAAAAAATGACATTTGATGTTAAAAATATTGAAAATATCTAAATGTTCAACAATCTGGGAATGAATAAAATAGATGTAAAAAAAACATATTATGCAATATTATGCATCAATTAAAAACAATTTTGAAAAAACCTTCAAACCAGTCCCTGTTGACAAATATTATCAACATATTTGTAGGGCCCACGTGGATAGTTCCCACAAGTCCTGGACTCCATACAGCCAAGCCATTTCACAGAACCATTGAATTCTTTTTTTTCTCTTTCAATTTATTTAAATTCAAGTTAGTTAACATACGGTTTCAGGAGTAGAATCCATTGATTCATCACTTACATATAACCACTGAATTCTATCATTCAACCTCACTCTCTCAGGGTGCAGATGAAGAAATTGAGGGCCAGAGAAATGAAGTGATTCACCTGAGATAATTCAGCTAAGTGGCAGAGCTAGTTCTCTGCTTTTTCTATTACCTCACAACTATTTTACTTATCTCACAAACTACCTATTTTACCAGCATCCATTGCTCAATTTTGCATTGCAGTTTTTTCCTGTGAAAATACTTTTACCTGAAGGGTATAGACAAAAATGGAAAAATTAATTGGACATAAAATTGTAGGGCAGGTTTAGGAGAAATTAGAAATAACCAATATACAGTTAAAGGTTGTAACTAAGTGAAATTCATCATCATTTTAAACCCTTTCTTCCTCCTTTATATTTTTTAAAGTGGAAATGGGTAGAGCTCTAGCTTCTGTGCTTGCTACTACAGTTAAAATCTATGGAACTGTAAACTCTAATGTAATTAAAAATTAAAATGATCTCAGTGTTTCCATGGAAATAAAAAGACTTCATGAATAAATAATTACTATTATGCAACTGATATAGAAGTCTGTTACTCTGAAAACCACAAATTGTTTTATATCTACCACATTGTTTTATTTTGTTCTTTCCTATATCCTTTGGTTAAATTCTTCTTGAAAGTTCAAATACACTCATAGTTTTGATTCACATAATTCTAATATCAAAACATTACAATGTATTGTCAAATGTTAATCAAATCTAAAAAGAGAGGAAGGATCTTCTTAAGAACAGTTAATATATTTATATAATTCTAATCATCTTTTAAAGCCAGAATTTATTACTGCCACCTAAAACCATATTTTAGGTAAAAGCAAAATAAGTTTAAGAAGTTTAATGTTTATTAAACCTAAAATTGAATGTATAAAAAAAACAAAAATTGATCTTTTTAGGTAGTTGTTTTTAAAAAGACTAGATAGAAAGCAGAAAGACTTTTCTGAAATATTTTTATAATCAAGTCTAGAGATCTGATATCCCTCACTTGTAGGGGAGCGTTACACATATACTTGGTATATTAAGGGTTTACCACCTTATATTGTAATGTCTTTTGAACACCACTGTTATAATACACTGAATATGTATTTGTTAACTAAAGGACTGAAGAGTTTGCTTTAATTTGCAACTAATCTAATTTGAGATACTTCTTGCCCTGACATTTCCTCACAGGTTCCAAAGTGGACTCAACTGACCAGTTCTAAGCATTCGTGGTATTCCTTTTAACTTCTTAGTCATATTTCCTGCTCTAGCTAACCTTTATGTTGGAGGGCCTCAGGGCTAGATCCTGGGCATTCTTCTCTTCTTTATCTGCATTTTTTTTTCCTCAGGTGATCTCTCTGTTCTCTAGTTTTTCATTACCATCTATATGTTGATAAATCACAAAAATGTTTATGTCCAATCCTGACATCTAGAGTTGTATCTGTAAGTGCCAACTTAACAGTTCCATTTGGAAGTCAAAACTAACTAGGTTCAAAAACGAGCTCTTGATTTTCTCTTCCAAGTCTATTCTTTCCCATCAGTCTTCCTCAACTCAGTAAAATTTACTACCATTCATTCACACAGTCGCTCACAGGTAAAACCCTGGCTGGAGTCATTCTTCATTCCTTCCCTTCCTTCACACACATCCCCACATGCCCTCCCCAACAGCCAACCAATCAGCAAGTCCTGATGATTCTGTCTCCAAAATATATCCTGAATTTTTCCATTTCTCTTTGTCTCCTGTATCACTATCACTCTAGATGCAAATCACCTAAGCTCTCATGTGTGTGCCATTCTAATAACCTCCTTATTGCTCTCCCTGTTTCCATTCATGTCCCTGTATAACATATTCTTCTACAACATATAAACCTAGGTATATCACTTCTCCAGTAGAAATCCTGTAATAGGTTCTGTTTTACTCAGAATGAAATTGACACTATGATTACCACTGACTCCACACTATCTTCTCTATTGCCTCTAAGCTAATGCCACACTGCTCTGCTTTCTGCCCTTAAATACCTTTTTTCCACATCAAGGCCTTTGCATTTACTGTTCCTCCTACCTGTAAAGATCTTCTCTCTGCTTTCTGAATGATGGCTCCTTTTCATCTGTTGAATGCTATCTGCCTAATAATACCACCAAAAAACCTGTTGATAAAGCAAAGCTACGTTTTTTTGCTTATTATAGTAAGGAGAATACTACTTTGACAGATCTTAGCAGTGTGTCTGAGGAGGAAGGACAAAGATAAGATATTTATGAGGTTTTGGGGGTCTAATTTGAGTTTTTCAATGCACGGGCCCCATTAGTATTGCGTAAAGTCTACAAGGCTGATGGGGAAAACTCAAGTCATGTTACCCATCAGAGTCCTCCTCACAGAAGTGGGACCATCTTAGTACCTTTGCCATGCCCAGTCATTGGCTGAGAGCAGCCTGTGAGAAGCATAGCTTCTGCACAGGCACCATGATAGATCCAGAGCAGCAGCTGGGGCCACTTATTAATCACTCCATCTGCAGCAGGAGCTCTGAGGGCTCATTTTCATTGCTGCCATGGCCTACCTCTTATGCTGAATAGATTTATCTCTCCCCACAGGTCAGATTGCCAGTCTCCCATAGTTCTTCTGGCCCATCTTCCTGAAATGAAGGAACCTCTGATGCTCAGAAGGAACCTCTGATGCTGCAGTTGATCTCTGGAGCTAAAACTGGTATTCATGCTCTCCCATTTCCAGGAGTTATTCTTTTTTTTTTTTTTTTTTTTTTTTTTTTTTTTAATTTTTTTTTTCAACGTTTATTTATTTTTGGGACAGAGAGAGACAGAGCATGAACGGGGGAGGGGCAGAGAGAGAGGGAGACACAGAATCGGAAACAGGCTCCAGGCTCCGAGCCATCAGCCCAGAGCCCGACGCGGGGCTCGAACTCACGGACCGCGAGATCGTGACCTGGCTGAAGTCGGACGCCCAACCGACTGCGCCACCCAGGCGCCCCTCCAGGAGTTATTCTAATTTCCCTCACCCTCAGGTATTACCTCACCAGGTCTTGGAGCCTTACTGGTGTTATGACTCAAATTTTAATTCCTGAGAGGACTGAGTGACCATTTTGTTCTTGTGCAGACACTGCTGCATGCATCCATTCACAGTTACAATGGGGCACAGGAGGACCAAAAGGTGTCCAAATGGATCATCTAGGCTCCACATGTAGTCCCCCTGCTCTAAGTCCTTCTGCTGATGTGGGTTGATCACTCGTGCCAGTATGCTGATGCCTCTTCTTACCTGTTCGTGCCTGGATACAAGGACTTTAAAGTCCACTGACAGCAGCCTTACCTTACAGTTGAATAAAAACTTTGTGTTCCCCCTGGCAAGAGTATGCTCGCTTTGGGGACCAGGACCTCCAAACTTACAGAGCCCAGAATTAAAAGGATGGGAAACAAAATCTCCCAGTGTGTCATTGGAAATTAAGGTAAATGGGGCTACTCCTGCTTCTGTCCCATGGTTACTGGACCCATGTATTCTTCCTGTTGGAAACACAGCACTATACAGAGGTCTCTGATTTATGCATATATTACCTCTTCAAGGATGGTATCCACCCTTTCAGAATGCTGCCTCTGAGTTAATGCTGAAGCTCTGCTTTTAGAAGGCCATTTCAGCATCCTATCAATGTATCCTCCTAGGTGCAAAAATTTCTTTAAGAAACAAATATCTCTCTGTAATTACACTGAATATAGTCTTACTTTCTCCATTTAACCTATGTGATCAACTTTTATTTCTCCCTAGACAAAACTAGAAGACAGAAAATGAGGAATTATTTAGTTTTTTTTTAATTTTATTTTTTAATTTTATTTTTTAAAATTTACATCCAAATTAGTTAGCATATAGTGCAACAGTGATTTCAGGAGTAGATTCCTTACCCATTTAGCCCATACCCCTCCCAAAACCCCTCCAGTAACCCTTTGTTTGTTCTCCATATTTATGAGTCTCTTCTGTTGTCCCCTCCTGTTTTTATATTATTTTTGTTTCCCTTCCTTTATGTTTATCTGTTTTGTCTCTTAAAGTCCTCATATGAGTGAAGCCATATGATTTTTGTCTTTCTCTGACTAATTTCACTTAGCATAGTTTTTTCTTTTTTTTTTTTAATTATTTTTTAACGTTTTATTTATTTTTGAGACAGAGAGAGACAGAGCATGAACAGGGGAGGGTCAGAGAGAGGGAGACACAGAATCTGAAACAGGCTCCAGGCTCTGAGCTGTCAGCACAGAGCCCGACGCGGGGCTCGAACTCATGGACCGTGAGATCATGACCTGAGCCAAAGTTGGCCGCTTAACCGACTGAGCCACCCAGGCGCCCCGCATAGTTATTTTTCTAATGAGCATGTTTGTCATATTGTCTTTATGAATTTTAAGGAAACTATGTATATAACAAAATCCAAAAATATTTTCATGTCCTATAAATCTATTCCTTCCTTCCTTCCTCTTTTCAATTTTTAGAAGTAAGCTCTAGGCCCAACATGGGGTTGAACTCAGAATCCCGAGATTAAGAGTCACTTACTCTACCAACTGAACCAGCCAAGCACCCCAATCTATATCTATTTTTAAATAGATAAGAATAACAATAAAGGGGCACCTGGGTGGCTCAGTCAGTTAAGCATCTGACTTCGGCTCAGGTCATGACCTCGCAGTCCACGAGTTCGAGCCCTGCATGGAGCTCTGGGCTGACAGCTTAGAGCCTGGAGCTTGCTTCAGATTCTGTCTCCCTCTCTCTTTGCCCCTCCCTACTCGTACTCTGTCTCTCTCTCTCAAAAATAAAATAAAACATTAAAATTTAAAAAGAAGAATAACAGTAAAATATAACTGTTTAGTGACCAATGTCACTCATTGTTTTCTTTAGATTTTGTCCAAGTATTCAAAGCCTATGTATCAATTAACTCAGTTTAACCTTTATCTGAGGTTTTTTTTTTTTTAATGTTTATTTATTTTTGAGAGACACACAGAGACAGAACACGAGTGGGGGAGGGGCAGAGAGAGACGGAGACACAGAATCCGAAACAGGCTCCAGGCTCCGAGCTGTCAGCACAGAGCCCGACGTGGGTTTCAAACCCACCAACCGTGAGATCATGACCTGAGCCGAAGTCAGACACGTAACCGACTAAGCCACTCAGGTGCCCCTGTCTGAGGTTTTTAAGTTAGCTGAGGAACTAGAAATTGAAATTTTAGTTAAGTATAAAGTTCTTAAGAACTCTGATATTAAAGTTTTTTTTAAGTTTTTTTTTTTTTAATTTAAGTAATTTCTACACTTAACATGGGGTTTGAACTCATGACCCGAGATGCAGAGCCACATGCTCTTCTGAGTCAGCCAGCCAGGCATCCCAAGAATTTTGATATTATAGAAATAACTTGAGATTATAAACTTTTTAAAGATATCCATCATTACAATTTTATCTAGTTAATCATGAATCTAAATTTTTGTAAACTTAATTTATAGAAATAATGATAATAATTTGTCCCATAAAACCAATGTAAGAGTAGAAAAAAAATTTAAAAAACCAATGTAAGAAATATATAAAGTTTAAATTATGAGATATTCAATCTTCCTGTATAACTAGCATACTGTGTTGGCATTAATTTCATATATTAAAGTCAGGAAGATAATTGTTTTTCAATCCTTTAAACCAATATGATTAACTCATTCTATCAGGAATACTTTATGAGTATTTTCTGTATAATATATAAACTTTGTATTCATAAATGAAATTATAATAAAAACCCTTTAAATCCTGGTCCAGAGCCTTTCATCTTGGAAGCAACAAGTTTTTTCTTCTTTTCTTAGTTTTAACCAGAAATTTCTCTTAAAAGCAATTTTTTTTTAAATGTTTATTTGTTTTTGACAGAGAGAGAGACATAGCATGAGTGGACGAGGGGCAGAAAGAAAGGGAGATGCAGAATCTGAAACAGGCTCCCAGGCTCCAAGCTGTCAGCACAGAGCCCCACACGGGGCTTGAACTCACAGACTAGGAAATCATGACCTGAGCCGAAGTCAGACGCTCAACTCACTGAGCCATCTAGGAGCCCCTCTTAAAAGCAATTTTAAAGAAACAGAAAACAGTTTAATAATTTTTCTATTGTAGAAATTCATTAGATATTTCTAGATTGAGTACATAATGACAGAATAATTTTTTTTGTCAATTAATCTCTAATGTTTCCCTAGGGAGGGAAAAGAAGAAAAGGAATATGAATTAAAAATGAGAGGGAGCCAACTTTAGTCAAATACAAAATTAGCATTGGAAAAGACTAATTATCTTTCCTTACTTAAAGACAGGGGAAAGTTTAGATGCAAGAAAACCTATTTTGAAATACATGCACATAAGAGAGGGTGAGGAAGCAGGAGGAAGAGTCAGTCATTACAGCTGGTTTAAAGATTAATTTAGACCCCCTAGACAATTTGATTTCTTTGATTAAAATGCCAGTAACTGTTAATACTTGAAGTACAAAAATGAAAGGGGTATTTCTTACATTAAACAGAGTGATCTTTCTCTTTTAGACCAACAAGACTATATCCTTATGGGGTATTTTGAAGGGAAGGAGAAAAGTTAGAAGGAGAGACAGTACAGAGGGAAACAGGAACACAGGATGAGGAAATAGAACAATCAAGGACATCATATTCAAATTGTGATTTGAAAGGATCTAGAGAAGATATTTCTAAATTTTTCACATTTTTTTCTTGCCTTTACCAAAGAATCTTTTAAGGAGGCAATTTCACAATCTCTTGACTATATTGGAAGTTTCCTCTTAAAATGTAGACAACTGTAGGGGCGCCTGGGTGGCTCTCAGTTGGTTGAGTGGCCGACTTCAGCTCAGGTCATGATTTCATGGTCCATGAGTTAGAGCCCCATGTCAGGCTCTGTGCTGACAGCTAGAAACCTGGAGCTTGCTTCTCTGTCTCCCTCTCTCTCTGTCCCTCCCCCGCACATGCTCTGTCTCTCTCAAAAACAAATAAACATTAAAAAAATGTAGACAACTGTATATTTGAGATATTGCTTTCTTTTTGCTTCAAAGTACGTCCCCAAAAGAACAATTTTGTTTATATGAGAAGTTCCCCCAAAAAACAATTCTAATTCCAAATAATCCTTTTATCATTTTCAAAGTAATACACAGGCCGCCTGGGTGGCTCAGTCAGTTGAGTGTTGGGCTCTTGGTTTCACCTCAGCTCATGAGGTGGGATAGAGCCCAGTATCAGGCTCCGTTCTCAGTGGGGGGGCCTGCCTGGGATTCTCTCTCTCTCTCCCTTTGCCCTTATTCCCTACTCACATACTCTATCTAAAAAAATAAAAAAAAAAATAAAAGAAAGTAAACAAGACACATTTTGATTCTAGTATAAATACATATAAGATGCAGGAGTCCAGCCCAGAATGGCTATAGAACCAGACTAAAGATAAACCTATGAGTCTGATAATATATAGTCAAATGTGAACCTTGAATCTTAGGGACCCTCTCCTAAAGAGAACCAGACCCTCACGGACAAGATAAAACAAGAGTGGGCAAAGTTCTCATTAAACTTTCATAAATGACTTGAGACAGTTTTTCCAAAGGATGCCAGTTTGAAGAGAAACCTTCTGAACCTACAAGTTTACACCCATTTTTATCCCTATGAACTTCCTCTTAATAGATGCACAGTGAAGAAATTACCAGGACAAACAGTATTGACAGTAATAATGCAGATTTCTACCAAATAAAAGTTTTTCAAACATTATCAATAAATGGAGTTTATTCCTAGACACTACTCTCAAACTAAACAAAACAAACTTAAGCATTTGGAGTATTCGATAAAAAAATTAGAAATCAGAGCTCAAACCCAACATGAACTTACCTTATACCACTGTTATTGGAGAGACCCTGTGTAGGAGGCTCAAAGGGCCTCAGAAAAGCATGCTGTTTCCAAGGTGACCAGATTTTGATAAGACCTCCATGACCGTCAAATGCTGGCTCCTTTAAAATACCTCCAAAATAACCTGTTGATAAAGCAAAACTGAGTTTTTTGCTTCCTGTGGTAAGGGAGAATACTATCTGGATAGTCTTAGCATTTCACAGGGGATATCAGAGGAGCAATAATTAGGAGTTCTGGGATCTAGTTTAAGTTTCAAAGCAGAAGATCTGATTGGAATTACACAAAGTTTATACATAACACCTTTTTGATTGGAGACTGGGAAGTAACACTTTGAAAGTGATTCTTTCACAATATTTTGCCTTCTTAGACTAATCTGTTGTTCCTTCCATAACCTGAATTGTTCACTTTGGAACTTCTTTGATTTACAATGTTTTTTCCTTTGTTTGAAATGATAGTACTTATCACACCATTTTACAAATTGATTAAAAAACTGTCTGCCACTACACTGTAAGCCCCCATAGAGCTGGGATTGGGTTTTATTAATCTTTTGTATAACCAACAGGTAACACAGTGTCTGATTCTCAATAAACACTCAGCCACTGTTGATTATGATTGGACAAAAACACATAAACATGCTGACTAATCTGATTTTCAATTGATGGACATGAACTTTAAGTGAACCCTTAATCAAGTAGACCCATTAATACTATATTTCATTTGCCTAATTACTCTCATACTAGCTTTTCTCCCCAACACACTTCCCCCCAACATACCCATATTCACAGTTACCTAAGGGCCTGGCTTCTTATTTACTGAGAAAATTGAAGCAATCAAAAGAGATTTCCATAGACTGTCACTTGTACAGTAGTAGCATCTTTACCCATGTAGTCTCCCTTGTCATCCACCCACAGATGAGTTATCCATGGTCCTATCTAGAGTCAAACCCTTTATTTGAACACTAGATCCATCTCCTTTCTGCTACTCAAAGACATTTCTTCAGCAATTTTCTCCCCTTGACAACTTTCCCTTCTCTCTTTAGGTTGTTTTCCATTTATTTTCTATAAGGACACTCTAAAATCTTAAATGTGGATGGTCATTCATTCAAAAATATTTTCTAAGCATCTGCCACTGTCATAGATCAATGAGCAAAAAAAGACAAAGATCCCTAACCCTGAATTTTATAATTTAGTAGAGAGAGACAAACTATAAAGTGTATTCTTAACACAATGGCCAAAATGATCCTTTTAAAGGGTAAGTCATATTATGTTGTCATTCTTCTGCTCAAAACATGCTGTGGCTTCCCATTTCCACGCAAAGTAAAAGGCAAGATCTTTATGATGGATTGTAAGACCTTACATGATCTGATTCCCTATTACCTCTCTGACCTCATTTCCCAGTACTCTCTCACTTGCTCACTCCACTCCAGGCACATTAGCCTTCTTGCTGACCTCCAGGCACAACAAGCACTTCCCAATCCTGCAGTTCCCTCTTACTGCACTACTCTGCACGGTATCTGCATGACTCTTACTCTAAGAATTTGCTTGCATGTATCTTCTCAATGAGGCCCACTCTGTTGTCCTATTTAAAATTGTAACTCTTACCATATAACCCCATATTTGCCTCTTTCCCTGCTCCATTTTTATGGAGGCTGTCAACCTAATATATAAGTGTATAATATACATATAACATACTTACATACAAATATATATATACTTACATATACGTATACTTACATATAAATAATATATATTACTTACATACAAATATATATAATGAGCTTATGTTTATATATACTTATTTACTATGTTTATTTTTTATTATCTGTCTCCCTCTACTGGACTGTAAGCTCCAAAAGGGCAGGAAGTATGTCTGTTTTGTTGAATGAATGAATGTCCATATTTAAGATTTTAGAGTGTCTTTGTAGAATATAAATATAAAAAACCCAACAGCTTCTATAAAGCAATTATAGATGCAAGTCACGGCCAGAAACTTATTATACAATTTTATTATAGTCATCAAAAAATTACTCTATCACTTCCATTTGGTCATCATATCTACTTTCAGAAATCTGTAACATTTAAAGTTTCACCCAGATTTTAGGAAAGCTTTTTGACTCAATGGACTCCTTTAATGAATCATTTCAATAAGACTTTAAATGTAACACACACTAAGCAAAACGTAAAATTCTTAGTCTGGCCTTCTAGAATTTCTACCATTTAACCTCTCTTACCATTCCAATCTTTATCCCAGCTTCATTCCTTCATTGAATCTTAAAGTTCTGATCAAAATGAACTTTAAAATGTACTCCCAATGAGCTATATAATTCCATCTACTTGCTCCTTGAATTCTGGACATCTGCACTTTAATCTCATGTTCATATCCTGTCATTAAAGATCCAACTCAAAGATTCTATAATGAAAAGATCACTTGTTTTCTGGACTGTGTGGCAAAAGGAATGTGGAATGGTACTGGACAGACCTTGCTACCAATATTATCACTTAATAGTTGTTTAATGACCTCAAGTTATTCAATTTCTGAATTATAGTTCTCCAATTTGTGGGAGTCACCATTAGTGGCCTCAGCAATAGTTGAGTGAATTCTCTCTTACTAAAATATATTTTTTCTTGGAGTGGTGCCCAAATTTTAAAAGAATTACGTTTTCTAGCATCCCCTGTAACCAGGGTGGTCATATAACAGTTCCGACCAGTAAGATAAAAGGGGAAGTCGCAGACGGGTCTCCTAAGAAAGACTTTTGGTTTATTCACCTGGCACAGGCCCTTTGCTCATTCCATTCTTCTTGTCTGAACTCTGATCAATGCTGGAGGTGGAACCACCACCATGGACAAAAAAGCAACAAGTATGTAGATTAAAGTCACATTAGAGATGCTTATATGAAAATATTAAAGGTTGCTGTGTTCCTGGTAGCCTATGGAACCACCATACATCCCTGGTGAGAATGTCCTCAGATTTGGTTTCATAAAAAAATAAGATCTCTTTATTTGGTTAAACCACCATAATCATGTCTCTGTTGCACACAGCCAAAGATGCTACCTAACAGACACATCACTTTGAGAATAAGGATAATGTTTACCTTTCAGCATTTAAAATTTCCTTGTTAATATTAATTATAAAAAGGAACATATACTGAGTGGCCTGTTACAGATTCTAAGATTTCAACATAGGTTAACTCATTAAACCCTCATAACAGTTCAATTAAGTAGCTACTACTACCATTCGTTCAGAGGAAAGAAAAATACTAAAAACTGAGAGTTCAAGTAATTTGTCCAAAGTTACACAGCTAATAAAGAGGAAGTGGGATTCCAATCTGTCTGACTTCAGAGCACGGGCTCTTAACCACCAGTCCAAGCTACAATAATAAGAAACTATTTATGCCAGGTGAAATGCCAAGTGCTTTAACCAAACAATGTAAAGCACCAAGTACAATGTCTGGTGTTTACTGAAATGTCAGTTCTCTTCCTTGTAAGTAATGTCGTCACCTTCTTCTTAATTATTTTATTTTATTTTTATTTGAGAGAGAAAGAGAGAGCACAAGCAGGAGACAGGGGCAGAGGGAGAGAGAGAGAATCTTAAGCAGACCCCACACTCAGTGTGAGCTCAACATGGGGCTTGATCCCATGACCCTGGGATCATGACCTGAGCTAAAATCATGAGTGGGATGTTCAACTGAGCCACCAAGGTGTCCCATCTTCTGCTTCACTCATATAATTTTATCCATATTCCTATGATCAAATTAACCATTTTCTTTTTAAGTTTATTTACTTAGAGAGAGTATGCTCATGTGTTAATATGTGTGAGCATGGGGAAGGGGCACAGAGAGGGGGAGAGAATCCCAAGCAGGCTCCATGCTGTCAATGTGGAGCCCAACATGGGGCTTGATCCCACAAACTGTGAGATCATGACTTGAGCCAAAAGCAAAAGTCGGACACTCAACCAACAGGGCCACCCAGGCACCCCTCAAATTTACCATTTTCTATCTTGTATAAAGTTATATATCTCATGTAATAGACACTACGTTCCAGTAAGGTAACTTTTAAATCATTCATTTTGGTATCTTACATGGCCTACATCCTAAAGAAGGCTGAATCATGAGTGGTGGAGCCATGGCAGTGGAGACTGGAAACTATACTATCAAAGGTGGTCCTTATACAATCAGACAGTTCTGGAGATTACTTTGGACCAATCCTATACCCTAAATTCCACAATTATATACCTACTTGTCTCACTCAGATTTGTTGTACCTTACTCCATCTTGTAAATCTATCCTTGTGCTTCCCTCATAACCTCCTACTTATTCTCCCAACTCTACTGCTCCTGCAGAAACCCAAACGTGACATGGCATCAACATTGTCTGGAGAACTTCTGTATCTAGTCAAGCTGGAGTAAAAGCAACCAGATTTATCCTCCTGCCTGAAACAACTATAAAATTGGATAAAATATATGAAACAATGATTCTCAAAATGTTACACATGATGAGAGAGGACAGTGATCCCTGAGAGATACAAAACAGATGAGATGAGGCCTATGTTATCCCAGAGAGCTGTCCAAAGAGATTCCAGGCTGTGGCACATGGGGTAGAAAACCAGGCAGAACCTCTCAGGGCAGAGGAGATAAAACTTGGAATCGAGGAAGGCCAAAGCAGCTAAAATTTGTAGGACAAAGTGCTGGAGAAGAGAGAGCTATATAGAAAACTCCAGAGATCTGCAGAAGTTCTCTCCCTAGCATTCAAAATACTAATGATCAGTGCATGAGTATAAGGAAATTACTTGAGACTAGGGAAAAGAACAACCTGAAAGGATTTGGGAACAACCCTCTAAGGTTCATAGGGTTCAGAAGAATACCTCTTCCACCAGCCAGAGTAGAAAACCTCATTAGTTCAAAAGAAATGTACTCAGAAGGGATTTGCCTCAATAGTGAGACAAAATTAACACTAGATTAAATGCTGCTTGGTCCTACCTAGCAAAGCTTAAAAGCAAACATTAAAGGAATAATCTGTTTCCAAAAAACTCAATTGTGTCCCAGAACAAAACTCAAGAATATTTATAAGAATACAAAAATATCCAGCACTCGAAAAAGGTGAAAGTTATGTCTGACATCCAATCAAAAGTTACCAGAAATGCAAAAAAGCAGGAAAATATATAAAAATAATATATACAAGATAACTGATTATTTAAAGTGTAAATAGTAACAATGCATTGTCAGGTTTGTAATCTATATAGAAATAAAATGTGTGGCCACAATAGCACAAAGAAGGGGAAAGATGTGAGTATATTATTGTAAGATTCTTTTTTTTTTTTTTTTTTTTTTTTTTTTTCTTTATTTATTTTTGGGACAGAGAGAGACAGAGCATGAACGGGGGAGGGGCAGAGAGAGAGGGAGACACAGAATCAGAAACAGGCTCCAGGCTCCGAGCCATCAGCCCAGAGCCCGACGCGGGGCACGAACCCACGGACCGCGAGATCGTGACCCGGCTGAAGTCGGACGCCCAACCGACTGCGCCACCCAGGCGCCCCTATTATTGTAAGATTCTTATACTGCATGTTAAATGATGGAATACTACTTGAAGGTAGACTGGGATAGTTAAAGATGTACAGCATAAACACTAAAGCAATAATTAGCTAACAAGTCAATAAAGGAGGTAAAATTGAATCATAAAAAAAGGGCAATTTCACCAAAGGACAGAAAAAGACAACAAAGTACAGATGGAACAAATAGAAAGATAGAAGGGAAGACATAAACACAACCATTTCAATAATAACATTAAATGCAAATGAAACCCAACATTTGTGAAATATGTAAAATATGTAAAACAGGATAATGCATCCTGATGAACAAGTATGATTTACTCCAGGAATGCAAGAATACAAGGCCTTTACCCTTCAAAATTTAATCAAATCTTAACATATTGAGAGACTAAAAAAAAGAAAATGATCGTATCAATATACACAGGAAAAGCACCTGACAAAATCAAATATCCATTCCTAATAAAAATTCTCAATAAGCTAAGAACAGAAAGAATCTCATTCAATTTGACAAAGGACATATACAAAACTTATGGTTAACACCATAACAGTGAAAGACTAAATGTTTTTCCCCTAAAATCAGAAACAAGGCAAGGATGTCTACCCTAAGCCATTCTAATCAAAATTGTACTCTAGGTTCTAGTCAGTATAACAGTTGAGAAAAAGAAATATAAGCCATCCAGATTGGAAAAGAAGATGTAAAATAGCATAACTGTCAACGTAGAAAATCTAAAAGAATCTACCAAAAAGCTATGAAAACTAATAAATGAGCTACCAAGGTTGCAAGATAGAAGATCCATATAAAAAATCAACTGTATTTCTATATTAATGCAAAAATAAGACATTGAAATTAAAAAACAATGTCATTTATAACTTCTTAGTGATAAATCTGATAAAAGACATGTGAGACCTATACGTTAAAAACTCTAAAACATTGCAGAGAAAAAAACAAAGTATCAATATTAAGATTTCAATTATCCCCAAATTGATCTATAATATTCTACATGATCCCAATCAAAATCCCATCAGGTTTTTTTAAAAAAAGAAACTGATCAGGTGATTCTAAAATTCACATGGAAAAACAAAGAACTAAGAATAGCCAAAACAAAGTTGAAAGGAAGAATAAGGTTCAAAGACTTTATTACCTGACTTCAAGATTTATTATAAAGCTATAGTAATCAAGACAGTGGTATTGGCATCAAGAGGGACCAGAGCTTCTCAGTCTCAGTACTACAGACATTTTGGGCCAGATAATTCTTTGTTGTTCAGGCTGTCCTATGCATTGTACAATGTTGAAGAGAAGCTCTGGCTTCTATCACAAATCAATATCTCCCTAGCTATGAGAATTTAAACTGTCTCCAGACTTTGCCCCATGTTTTTTAGAGGCAAAATTGCCCTGGTTGAGACCATGGAGATAAACAATAAATCAATGAAAAAGAACAGAGTCCAGAAATTCACCTATATGTATGTGATTAGTGGATTTTTCATCAATGGTATAAATTTAATTCAATAGAAAAATAGTCCTTTCAGAAAATGGCGCTGAAACAACTGGATATTCATATGCCAAAAAAAAGTCTTGTATTATGTATATAAAAATTAACTCAAAATAGATCATGCACCTACATGTAAACTCAAAAGTTATAAAATTTCTTAGATGAAAACAGGAGAAAATCTAATCTTGGATTAGGCAAAGGTCTTTTAGATACAACACAGAAGTATGATCCGTAAAGGGGGGAAAAGGTACACTGGACTTAATCACAATAAGAACTTCTGATCTTCTACTCTTTGAAAGATTCTGTTAAGAAGGTGAAAAGATAAGCTACAGATCAGGTGAAAATTCTTGTAAATAACATTTCTAAAATGGACTTATATCTAGAATATACTTTTTAAACCTCTATAAGAAGAAAACATTTTCATTTAAAAATGAGATAAAGATCCAAGCAGACACTTCACTAAAGAAAATATACAGATGGCAAATAACTCATGAAAAGATGTTTAACAGCATTGGTGATTGTAGAACTGGAAGTTAAAACCACAATGAGATACTACTAGACTACACAGCATTGTAATATGCTTACAATATCAAAAGCCTGTCCATACCAAGCATTGGCTGGAACTCTCATACACTACTGACAGGATCGTAAAGGGGTACAATCACATTGGAAAAACCATTTGAGAGTTTCTTAAAAAGTTAAATATATACCTACCATATGACCCAGCTATTCCTCTCCTAGATATTTACTCAAGAGAAATGAAAGCATCATAAGTTCATACAAAGACTTTTATACAAATGTTCATAGCAACTTTATTTGTAATAGCCAAGAACTGTAAACAACCCAGCTGTCCATCAACAGGATAAGCAAATTATGGAATATTCATACAACAGAATACTATTCAGCAGTAAAAAGGAACGGACTATTCAGACATCTTGCGACACAGATGAATCTGAAAATAACTATGCTGAGTGACAGGGGGTGCCTGGGTGGCTCAGTTGGTTAAGTGTCTGACTCTTGGTTTCTGCTCAGGTCATGATCTCATGCTTTCATGAGTTCAAGCCCCACTTGGGGCTCTGTGCTGACAGTGTGAAGCCTGCGTGGGATTCTTGGTCTTCCTCCCCGCCCCCCTCACTCACATTGTCTCCGTCTCTCTCAAAATGAACTTAAAAAAAAAAAAAACATATGCAACATTTGCAACTCATATATGCTGAGTTACAAAAGTCATATATAAAAAGGTTCATACTATATGATTTTTATAAAATTATAGACAAAGCAAATTGATCTCTAATGACAGAAAGCAAATCAGTAGTTGTTTGGGAATGGTGAAGTGTGAGTGGGAGGCAGGGAGAGAAGGGGATTACTAAGAGGCATTAGGAATCTTTTGGAGGTGATGGATATGTTCATTACCTCAACTGTGGTGATGCTTTCATAGATGTATACATTTATCCAAACTTATTAAATTGTACACTTTAAATATGTACAGTTTGTTGTATATCAATTATACCTCAATAAAAATATTTTTAAAACCCTCTGCTGGTATCTGATTCCTACTTTGTACTGTAGTTTTAGAATTCTTTATTTTCTTGAGATATGATTGACATATAACATTAAGTTTAAGGTATACAATATGTCAATTAGGTAATTTATATTTTGCAATATAATTACCACCATAGTGTTAATTAACATCACTATCATGACACAGAATTATTCTTTCCTTTTTGTGGTGAGAACAATTTAGATGTAGTCTCTGAGCAATTCTGAATTTTATAATGCAGTATTATTGACTATAATTACCAGGCCATACATTAGAATTCCAGGATGTATTTACTAATTGCAAGTTTGTACCCATATAATATTTTCAAAGGTTTTCAATATTAACCATACTATTTATTTTTCTAATGAATCAAAGTTAGAATTCCTTAGGGGCACGTGGGTGGCTCAGTTGGTTAAGCGTCCAACTTCTGCTGAAGTCATAATTTCACGGTTCGTGAGTTCAAGCCCTGCATCAGGCACTGTGCTGACAGCTCAGAGCCTGGAGCCTGCTTCAGATTCTGTGTCTTCCTCTTTCTCTGCCCCTCCCCTGCTCGCATTGTCTTTCTCAAAAATGAATAAACGTTAACATTTTTTTAAAATTTAGAATCCCTTAGTGAATTTTTCTTTAATTCTGATTTATTCCTGAATTTTAAAGAATTCAATGAGCAATGAATATTTGTATTTAATGATTATATTCATAGCTAACATGTATTTGGCAATATTACACTAAGGCTTTGCCATTACAACTAAATTAAGTAGAATTACTGATACTTAGATCAAAGCAATACACCAATCAAAATGTCTAAAGCCTAAATTAGCTGATGGGGAATAGTTAATAGAGTGCCCCTTCTGGAGAGAGTCAGATTTTCTATGGTCCCATAAAATAGGCAGGGAGGAATAAAGCAAAAGAAGCAAAGAGGAAAAACATTAATGATCTCTCCTTTTTAAATCACATACTTCTGTCATTACACCAAAAATATAAAGCTGTACTTAAAGATGTCCAGTGTCAAGATGTGAGAAAAAAAGAATTACTAATATTACAGGGATTGTTTTAAAATGTTGATGGTTGGCTGAGCTGAGAGTACTAAATGTGTATATACACCTAATGTAATGATAATAGGAGTTACTGGTAGTTATGCTGAAAAACTTTCAGGTTCCAAACTGAACATAAATCTCTAGCCAAAGTTCTCAGGTATTTAAGGTGTTTATTCAGCATCTTAAAGATGAACAAAACTACCACTATCCCCAGAAAAAGTATTAAAAAGAAAACTAACAAATTTAAGAAAAAAAACCACAGGATTCTTTTAATGAAAAAATTACATTATAACAAAGACACTATACATTGTTACAATATATATATATATGTATATACACACACACACACATTTTAAAACTTTTTAAAAAACCTGGTACAAATTAAATGACATCTTTCTCATACTCACATGATTAAGTACTTTGACAGGATGTAAAGATGAAACACAAGCTGGTGGGCCTCAAAATTAGAAACTCTAATGCGGACCAGATCCCATTTTCTACCATTTTTGTGACTTTTAGAAAACATTTACCTTGGATAAGACAAGGTACTTCATGTAAAAACTTTTTCTTTTAAGCATGTTAACTGCTTGTGGAGAAAATTATTATTGAGGGAAAAGCCCACCATGGTGGTGTTTATCTATAATTCACTGTAGCATATATAAAATTCACTGGGAGGCTTTGGAACATGAAAACTACAATGATGAAAAAAGCTCAACTGTAATTATAAATTTCTAACTGCTTATTTTGAATGTCCAACTTACTACTACAGATATTACACCTTGTAATACATGACACAAAAGAGCATATATCAAACTTTGCTGTAGAGCTGTTAGGAGAATGCCAAATATAGATACTGAAAATTTTATGCACTTGTATTTAACACCCTGTGCATTTAAAAATTAATCAAATATTTAAAATATGTAAACACACTTTTATAAAAGCGATGCTAAGCACCCTTAAAATACAATACTGATATACTGTGACTGAACATGCACTTAGAGGGGAAATGAATTTTTAAAAATTTAGAAACCATTTTTAAAGAGCTACTCATTGAAATACTTACATGAAAATATTGATAGTTCCAGTTTCTACCTAAAAACCAAAAGAGTATACAATTAGGGATTTAAACCTTCCTTCATGCTCTTTTTTAATTTTGTTTTTTGTTTGTGGGAAGGATGCACTGTAACTTTCCTCCTCCTAATGAAAAAAACAGTACCAGAAAGAGACATTCACATAGAATGAAGTGAGAGAAATATTTTAAAACTATATTTTATTCTTGTTCAAATGCCAAAGTCTGAACTCTCTAACATCTCTTATCCTCACAGGTAACTGACTAGAGTTTGTATCTTAACAAGCATTTCTCCTTAGCAACTCAACATCAAAAAAGAAAAGAATGTCTCCAAAGGAATATAGTTCAATTGGTAAAATATTTAATAATAAGCTATTGCCATTAATGAAAAGTCAATATTATTTAAAATCCTGAAAAAAAGTTTCCATAAAAATTAGAAATAATAAATTAAAAGAATATTACCTACAAATGCAATAAAACTATAAATTCAGACTTATACCCTTTACGTACACACAGACTACGAGAAAGCTGGGTTTGAGGTAACTAAGAGCTATGTTTAACTTAGAGTAACATAATCACATTTGGCAGACTGCCTCTGAAATGCTGATATCAAATATTTCCAGTTCTTAGGAAAAAGAAAAGCTATTCTAATTAAAAATCATATATGTAACTAAATATCAACTTTGTATTAAATAGGGGTATAAATAATAAATTTTATATTAAATAGGGTATAAATCTAAAGAGCACGGATTTTTAAGAGTTCCACTCACGTCTAATTTAACAATGCTTTACTTAGGTACATGTTGTATACTTGCAACAATTAAAGTGAATTAAGAATGGGAGACTGGACTTTAGAAAAGCCAAAAAGGATTCAGTCATGTAAAATATTAAGGTTAAATTTCATATTACATTCCATATACTTTGAATATAAATATTAATATCCATTTGAAATCCTTATTACTTTTAAATAAAGTTTAAATATACCCACAAACGGTCCCTGGGGTGAAAAAAACCTTTAAATTCATTTCTTGACAGCTTATAATTGACATTTCTAGTTCACCAACCTTCCAGAAAACAAAAGCTTATAACGAATACAGTGATTAGTACTTATTCAGTATTTCAAGTAAATATACTTACTCAGCAAGCAAATATAACACATCAGTTGTTTTAAATATGAACTAAATTTTAAACTACAAATACTTACCTTGAAATACTATAAATTCTAATACCACTAATTCAGTAAGAGTTCTGGCATAGAAAAATAAATACAACTCAAATTATTTTCTAACCAGAGCTGAATCTTCAATACAAAGTAGGAAAAAAAAAAAATCTTTTGTGGATATCAAAAAGTTCCTCAAATTATCTGTCAACACCAGGGAAGTTTATTATTCTTTCTGAATTCTCTCAATTTCTATAGTTTTCTATCCACATGTAGTGTTTTACCTAAAATACTATATAAATCCATGCAATATACATTTATTTCTGTTGCTTATCTGATTAATTCAAATTAAAACTCTAAGTACTTACCAAGACATTTTAAATTTCTACTAGATAACTATTAGTATGCTATTGGTTTGTAGTTATAAGTATAAAAATTATAATGGAAGAAGCCAAAATGCAATTGCAGTTTCCACAGATGTGAATACTGAGCTTTATGTTATGATGTAAAATCTACTATGGTTTTATCTTTCCTAATGAGACAGACTACAAATATTCTCTCCCCTGTGCTAATTTAAAGAATTTCTTCACAACTTTAAAGAGGAAATAATCTCTTTTATAACTTTAAAAAAAGTCAACACACATACACACACTCACACACACACAAACTCACACACTATTTTTGTTGTTGTTCTTGTTTGTCTTTTCAGAACCCAAATCAGATATTTCCAAGGGATTAGTTAGGTAACTATTTGTGTTCAGACTATACTGTCATGGGTAAGTTCAGATGATCTTTGGAAATACTGGCCTTATCAGATAATCAAAAAGCGTAAGAATTATACAAAATAAGAGGAATAAAATAGGTTCCAAAAATATGGACTTGGCAACAAACATCGGTTTTAAATCAAAGTTGCTCATTGAACCGGTCTTCAGTTCACTTATCACAATGCTGCGCTTTGATAATATTCACCTTCTTTTTTTATGACATTATAAGTCACCCAAGTTGTAAATTCTGAAAAGCTTCAATAATTTATGTAGTAGGTAATTTCTTACAGTCCAAATTTTTTTTTGCTTCCATAGACAATGCTGGTTCTTTGGGTTCTTGCTTAACTTGGTTCACAGAAACGGTACCTTCTGGATTTTCTCCAACTTTAAAACCAAACATAAAAGAAAAACCCTAAAGGTTAATGTAACTTATAACACTGAAATCTTTATATGAATTTAGAGGCAAAGCAAAAAATAGTCGTTTTCTGAAAAGCAGTGTATTTGAGAACTCAGTACTTCTGATATCTTAATAGTCATTCATAATTCTTTCAGTATATGTACACCTTAAATTAATGTAACAGTGTGTGTCAACTAAACTTCAATAAAAAAACTAAAAGAAAAAGAATAGAAAATTAAATGTTGAAAAGTAAAAAAAAAATTATTTAATGCTTCTGGTAGTGAAAAAAAGAAGAGACTAAGAAAATCATAGTTATTTTCTTCTAAAGATACTTTGACAAAAAAGCAGTCCATGATTTTATAAAATTATGAGGAGTATTTCATATTTAAACTTAATTGCCTCTGGGCGCCTGGGTGGTTTAGTCAGTTGAGCATTGAACTTTTGCTCAGGTCACAATCTCTCGGTTCGTGAATTCAAGCCCCACATCAAGCTCCACACTGGCAGTGTGGAGCCTGCTTGGGATCCTCTCTCTCCCTTTCTCTCTGCCCCCCTCCTATTCATGCTTTCTTTATCTCTCAGAATAAATAAATAACTTAAAGAATTTTTTAAAAATAAACTTAATTGCCTTTAATAAAAATATGTGTGAATAAAAGTCAGGAAGCCTCCCATTATTTGAAAATGATGTTCTGCAAAGAGCAGGCATATATATTACAAATTTACCAATATGTTACTACCCCCATATGGTTTCCATATGTGATCATATATCAAGGAAAATTTTCCCTCCTTAAAGAAACTCCACTACATTAGTACGTTAGAAAAAAATATGCCACATCTTAATGGATAGCTCTGACTTACCTACATAAGTTATGTGTTTGCTTACTTGAAACACTGCATAATGCACTTACCATTCTGATTTTAAATAAAGTACTTATGACCAAATTAATCAGAATGTAGCATACCAGAAACACTATTATCTTGAACAGGCAGGTGGGATATCTAAGATGAAATCTTTTTCTTTTTCAGGGATATCAGTTTTTCCATTGCTACAGGGAACTGAGATTAAGGGGACCAAAATTTGCTCTGGAAAGTGTGCTGAACACACCTAATGCTTGTCACATGTGAGTGTATTGGGAGAGTTTAGCCCACACCATAGAGAAAACCAATAGAAGATGGATTTGAGTGACCCTGAGAATTCATATGCAGGTGAGGGAGTCCCTCAGATCATGATCTAACTTGATAAATCATGCAGGTTCAGATCCAAAGAGGGTCTCCTTTAAAGCAATCTGAATTAGAGCTCTCAGAAATATCTTGGTACAACACAGAGGGAGGAAGCATGTTAGAATGTAAAGAAACTTTTGAGGCAGATAGATCTGGGTTTAAATCTCTGCTCTATCACTTTAGGCAATTACTTAACCTTCCTGAGCCTTGGTCTCCCTATCTGTAGCATGGGGACATCATCAACTATTTCATGCGGTTGTGAGGATTCGTCTCCATATATTCCTTTTCCTTCTCATCTATTGTCACAGCCCTCTGGATAAATTTTCTTAAAAGTAATGTTTCCAATAAATTTAAAATATAATGATTCTTTTCTGGAAGGAAGTATTTTATACTTTTCCTTACCCAAAATAATGATGACTAAGAATAGAAAGTAAATACTTTGTATGTTCTAAGGATAATTTCTATGAAAATTTATGTTCTTCAAAGCAAAATGCAAATCTTTTCCCACAAAAGTGCCCAATCCAGAACAATCTGTGTGAATGGAAGTGACACAGGTCAAGTAGGAGTTAGAATTTATTACTAGGTTGACTGGGTTTGTTACAAAGTGAATGTAACAAAGTCTTGGATTAAGTTAAGTCCTTAAGACTTAACTAGTTTCCTTTCAATTTCTACAGAACTCTGTATTTAAGTCTAGAACTCAAAATTTTAAAAATTTTATAGCTGCCCACCCCATCCCATTTTTCCTTTTAACAAATTTTCTGTAATAACCTTTACACTAAATCTTTTCCTTTTGAAGTTTCTCATTTTTTTCATACATTCTAAAATGACCCTCTGATTTCATATCACCACAGATTTTCCATGTAAACTGAGGTGATCAGAGAATGAATAACTTTGCTAGAGACAAAAAAATTTTTAAAGTTTAAAAATTATTATGCTCTTGACATTTTTCCCTTTTTCTGGTAGTTTTACTTTATCAACTTATGTATTATAAACCCCTGAGTAGAAATGACAGTTTTTTTCTGTAGTGTAATAGTAACGATACAATGGAATATTACTCGGCAATCATAAAGAACGAAATCTTGCCATTTGCAACAATGTGGATGAAACTCTAGTGTATTATGCTAAGTGAAATAAGTCAGAGAAAGACAAGTATCATATGATTTCACTCATTTGTGGAATTTAAAAAACAACATATGAACACAGGGGAAGGGAAGAAAAAATAAGATAAAAACAAAGAAGGAGGGAAATCATAAGAGACTCTTAAATACAGAGAACAGAGTGTTGCTGGAGGGGAGGTAGGTGGGGGTATAGGCTAAATGCATGATGGGCATTAAGGAGGGTACTTACTGGGATGAGCACTGGGTGTTATATGGAAGTGATGAATTATTGGATTCTACTTCTGAAACCAATACTACACTGTTAACTAACTCAAATTTAAATTAAAAACAATAGCACTGATAGTCCATGAAGGTTAAAAAAAATAAAATCACAAGTTGCTTTTAACTTACTAATAGCTGGGTGGTTATCTATAATTTGTATTGGGATGGTTTGCACATTTCCCAACAGAATCCGATGAACACTTCCTTCCATATTCTCTGTATCCTCAACATCTCCAACTTGCACCAGCTGGTCCATTGCAGCTAGATTTTGATCTGGTCCTGGAAGGTTACCCATGGTAGAGGTAATAATGCTATTGTTTGGGGTCAGGCATGTATCTGTTTGAAGGCTATGACTTTGACCAAGCAGTAGAGAATTATTATTCATTACAGTACTTTCTAATGAGTCCAGAAGTCTTGAAGGACTGGAGGAAGGGTGGTTATTTACTGATATCAGAGTCGGTGATCCATCAGGAGAAGTGAATCTTGGTTGCAACTGCAAACCCTTTTAAACCGAAAAGAGTTACATCAATGTTTAAATTTACTAAGTATAATTTTTTCATAGGATATATTATTCTTTTCACAAACAATTAGAATAAAATATAATGGTACAGTTACTAACAAATATTGAGGACAGAAACAAGAATCAAAGGAATAGTAGTACAACTAAATTTTATTGCATGCATGGTCAACTCCAACTTTTTCAAAATGTATTGTTTAAATTATCTTATATCAAGATACAAAAAGTCAGGAAATTAATAATAAAAACATCTTTGATCATTATTACGATTCTATAACAATTCTATAAAATACCTAGAAGAGGAGAGATTGAGGAAGAAAGGGAAAGGCTCCAAATTTGTTTATTTCACTGGCTACCTACCTGCAGTTGAGTAAATACTTTTGGCTGAAATGAGGAAAGTGAAGAGAGCAAGTGGGCTGGCTCTGGAGACAAAGAACCCCTTGTCTGATTTGTTTCCACTTTGGTGCTAATTGATTCTCCTGGTGAATTTCCTAAGTTATATAAAAAAATAAGCCATCAAAATAAAATAACATTTATGGCTTCTAGCATGCTACATTTTATTACAACACTTACTATCACAATTGGAATAGGAAATAAAGTCAAAGGTTTGGAAATGACTTTAAGAAGTTATTTTTTCCACTATGGGGCACCTGGGTGGCTCAGTCGGTTAGGCGTCCGACTTCGGCTCAGGTCATGATCTCACGGTCCGTGAGTTCCAGCCCCGCATCGGGCTCTGTGCTGACAGCTGAGAGCCTGGAGCCTGCTTTGGATTCTGTGTCTCCCTCTCTCTCTGCCCCTCCTCCACTCATGCTCTGTCTCTCTCTCAAAAATAAATAAACATTAAAAAAAAAAAAAAGTTATTTTTTCCACTAAAAAAAAAAGAAATGATTTTGTCCACTATTTCCAGAAACATAGGAAACAGTATTTTTCTTTCCTTGAAAGATTCTATAACTCCAATCTAGCCCATTTTCCGTGCTATGATGCTGAACTACACCTAAACTTCTCTAGATGTGTGAAACCTATTGAGTCTCAATTACAAAGACCAAACTTAATTCATCTTCGGTAGCCCTAGTGCCTGGATAATGCCTGACATAAAGTGGGTCCTCAATAATAACAGTACTAAATTTCTTTCAATAACTCATTTTGGAATAAATGAGGAGTACAAATCTCTGTTTTCTTAATACTTCAATTGCTAAAGTAATTGTCCTTAGGGAATGTAGTTCCTCTCATGTAATTTTTATGTACTAACCCAAATAAATTCATCTCAGTCAATCAAAAACCAATTATCAGCAACTGTTTACTGTTTTCACACTAAGTAATTTTAAAAAATGGCCCTAATGTCAGACAAGGATGGATTTAAGCACTAGCTTTTCTCTGTAACTTTCAACATGCTACTTAACTCGGTTTCTAACTTCAGTTTCTTCATTTGCAAAATAAAAATCTTCTTCAAAGGACTGCTAAGAGGATTAAACAACACTCTCACATTTCTTGGTTTCTTCATTCCCTCTTTTTTAAACTGTTTTTAAATTGTTACATTAGTTTCAGGTGTAAAATATAGTGACTGAATAAGTTTATATGTTGTGCTATGCTCACCCCAAGTGTAGCTACCATCTGGCACCATACAATGCCATTACAGTACCAATGACTATATTCCATTTTATCCGCATGAGATGTTTATTCCAGAACTGGAAGCCTGTATCCCCTTCACCCATTATGCCCATCCCTGTACTGCCCGACCCCCTGGCAACCATCAGTTTGTTCTCTGTATATATGTGTCTGTTTCTGCTTTTCATTTGCTTATTTGTTTTGGTTTCAGATTCCACATACAAATGAAATCACATGGTATTTTTCTTTCTCTGTCTGATTTATTTCACTTTTTGGCTTCTTCATTTCTAATTGTCATTCTACTTCACTCTGTTGCTACTACTACTGTCATAACCTCATCTATTCTAAATCTAAAAATCTCTAATTCAAATATCCCATTCTTTGATCACAGCCTCTTATTTTTCCAAAGATTTTGCTCAAGTACTTCACTACAATTGTTGTTCAACCTCATGTGACCCTCCAGTCCATTGATTTCTCAGTTTTCTTCAGATCAACCTCTTCCTTAATAAAATTCTCTCCCCATTTAGCTTAGTAGAGTCTTAAGTTTATAGTTTCAGTCACTCCTTGCAAATACCCTAAACTCCTTTGCCTCTCTGTACTTTGTTATAACCCCTGATAAAATCCTAACATTGAATGAAAACGGCTTCCAGTGCCTATATGTGCGAAGTTGAATGCCACTGAAAAAGAAACTTGCTACTACTACTAATACCAATTCATGATCATCAACTTCAACAGGACCTTCAGCTATACTGACAACCTTACAGTGTTCTTCTCACTCTATGTTATAAAGGATTTCAAATGTCCAATCTTGGCCACACTTCCTGAGATCTTTTTCATTCTTAGCACTTTTACTTAAAGAGAAAAGAAACTATCAGAAATTTCCTCAGCTTCCCATCACCAAAGCTATCAAGTACCTTCATCTTCATCTATCTCTTCAGATATTTCTTATCTGAAAATCCCTTCCCTCAACTCCATATTCCCTTCACAGCACACTGTCTCTACTTCTTCATTCATCACCCATTTACTTTTCGACCATCCCAAGATGGCTTCTTCCTAATCCATTCCATTGAAATGGCTCTGATACCCAAGGTTTTCAAACCTGATCTTACGAGCTTCTTTTCTCTTCCCCTGCCAACACCAAATCCTATTCTTATGCCAGTGTTGCCTAACTCAGTAAATGTTACTATCAGTCAGTTGCTCTTGGAAGAAACTCACGAGTCATCCCAGATCATTCCCATTCTTTTACCTCTCACACCTATTCAATCAACAATCAAACCTTTGAATTCTACTTTTTAAAAAACTCTTAAAATCTGTCCAATTATAGTATAAATGCCACCAACTGTACACCAAACCACTATCACTTGTCATTTGGACAGCTTGAAAGGGCCTCCTAAGCCCATTTTGCATACCCATTTTTATCCCCAAGCATTTTCTGCCCTTAGAACCATACCAGCTTTTTAAGTTCCTTGAACATGACCAAGCTCTCTGTTGCTAAGCTTTGAAAGCTATTCCTTTGATTGGCAGATTCCTAACCATTCTTCAGTCCTTAGTTTAAAAGCCACTTTCTCAAGTGTCACTTCCCTACTCTCCAGATTAAGTTATGTCTTTATCACTATTCCCACAAAATTTTGCACAACTCTCTCATGACACTATTTGTGCCATGTGAATATATTTGTTTATAGTGTCTTTTTCTCTTGTTAAACTTGAAATTCAATGGAGGAAGAAACTTGTTCTTTTTTATGTCCAACATTTATCACAGTGAGTAAAATATGTGCAGAACAAATGAATAATGTTAAGGAATTTGAACGTTATTCTCTATGCACAGGCTCTCTTAAAGGTTAATCAATCAAAGAATAAAGAAAAAATTGTACTGTATATAGCTATTCATTAATTTATTCTAAAGCATTTATTTAGATATTAACTTTGTAGCAGGCATTATGCTAGGAACTAGGTATGGTAACTTGAATAAAATACAATCTTTGCCCCTGAGAAGTTCAAATCATAACGAAAGATACAGACCTATAAACAAAAGGATACCATGTTAAATGCAGAGGTAAGTACAAAGAGTGAATGTCTAACTTTATACAGGGGGTGAAGTTAAGAGAACACTTAAAGCCAAAGAGATTGATTTCATTGATGAGAGAAGTTTGCCATATAGAAGTGGAGAAAACATGTTTTCAGAAGAAAGGGGAAAAAAAAGGTGAAATAAATCTGGACCAGTAAGAGAGTATAAGAGTAAACATATGAGAAAAAACAAACCATACAAAATGGACAATAGCTTCCTGATCAAGGTACCTTAGGGTTATTACTACTGGAATTAGCCTAACTTTAGAGTAAACTGTACTAGTAGTCAGCCTCAAAATTTTAATCATAAAGAATAAAAGCTGATTATGTGAGGAAATTTTTTATTTTTTAAAATTTATATACATATTTTTTAATCTCTACACCCAATGTGGGGCTCAAACTCACAACCCCGTGATCAAGAGTCACATGCTCTTCCAACTAAGCCAGCCAGGCATCCCTTATTTTTTATTTTCAATTTGTTTTAGTATAGTTGACACACGATGTTACATTAGTTCCAGGTGTATAACACATGATTCAACTTCTTTATATGTTATGTTATGCTCACAAGTGTAGCTATCATCTGTCAACATACAACACTATTACAACATTATTGACTATATTCCCTATGCTGTGCCTTTTATTCCCATGACTTATTTATTCCATAACTAGAAGCCTGTATCTCCCACTCCTCCTCACCCATTTTGCCCATTACCTTACCATCCCTCCCCTCTGGCAACTATCAGTTTGTTCTCCGTATTTGAAGTCTGATTCTGCTTTTTGTTTATTCAGTTGTTTTGGTTTTAGATCCCACATATGAGGGAAATCATATGGTATTTGTCCTTCTCAGTCTGATTTATTTTACTTAGCGTAATACCTTCTAGGTCCATCCATGTTGTCACAGAAGGCAACAGCTCATCCTTTTTTATGCCTGAATAATACACATGAGGAAGTTTAAACAGCTGGAATTATTTTGACGAAACCTAACATAGTTGCTCTTGTCTCTTTTGGCCATGATTTCCTCATCCATAAAATTTGATTAGATAATACCTTAAATGTCTTCCAGTTTTGGGGCACCTGGGTGGCTTAGTCAGTTAAATGTCTGACTCTTGATTTTGTCTCAGGTCATGATCTCATAGTTTGTGGGTTCAAGCCCCATGTCTGGCTCTGTGCTGACAGTGCAGAGCCTGCTTCGGATACTTTCTTTCTTTCTGTCTGCCCCTCCCCCTCTCATGCTCTCCTGCTCTCCTGCTCCCTCCCTCTGTCCCTCCCTCTCTCTCTCAAAATACACATTTTTTAAAAATTGAAAAAAATAAGTATCTTCCAGTTTTGACACTAATTTTATATTTTAAAGATATTCAGGATAACATACCTTCTGCAAATGTAACTGTCACAGTCTCTCTGAGAATATGCCCATTATCTGTAGTCCACTGAAGCTGAAATGGAAACATTTATTTCAGTAAAAACAATAAAGAATTTATGTTGCAAAATATTTTAAAACATCAATACAACTGTCATATTTTATTCAATGACAGTACAATTGTGTTTTATTCAGTGATTACTCTCTTCACTTGTTTATATTCTTAAAGCACGAGTATACTTCACCATCCAAATACATAAGCTTCCCAAGTTCAGATAGCAAAAATTCGGATAGCAAGCAGAAATGGCAAAGATCATTACTAAACAAATCCATTTTACTTCCTGAACTTTGGACAGTGAATAATCAAGAGAGTTTTGGATGGAAAAGAATAATAGGACTAGCTTAAAATCTGAATCTATTCAGTTAAGAAGACATAATTTGGATAGTAAAAACATGGAGAGCAAAAGGTTTGCTACTAGGATTTTAATGCCATAATTACTGTCTGTACTATAATTAGTTTTTGAGTAATTATATTATTCCCTTCAGAGTAAGCAAAATTTTCATAGAAATGACCAATATTCGGGGTAATTAAAGCATCACAGTTGACGTAAAACTGATATCCATAGATGGCATACAGAACCAATATCATCCCTTTGTAGATACAAAAATGCTGTGTATTCAAGTCTGAACTATTGTACTGAAAGTTGTCAACCTATTTAAAAAGAGAGGGAGATATACACAGTATATACTCAATAAATATCTGTTAGATGAATAAGATACACTTTATACAGAGATAAAATAATGTTGATTTTTAAATGAAGATTACTATTGTTATTATAGTCAGAGATGGCTATTCACTGATATTTCTTCTTGTGACAGTAATATACAAATTTCAGTCAAATCATCATCTGAGGATTCACAGTGTTTACATTTTAAGAGACTTTTTTTTCTTTCATCACAATCATTTATATGGCCTATTAACAACCACCACTATAAGGCCAAAAGTAATAGAGAAAGATTCTATAATAAAACAAAGAATTACAGTTGTAATCATACCGTTGCTGGAATAATATCTGAGTTATACACATTATCTCCATTTCTTAAGGCTTTCTGTACCTCATGGATGTGATTTTTAATATCATTTACAGTTGGAAAAAAGGATAAGTTATGTCTTTCAGGCACCTCATCAGGTTTAAATAGTTCTCTTTCCACAAATTTTCTGTGGAGAGCATAAAACAAAACAAAAACATAAATAATCTAGCAATATACTTCAGATAAAATGAGAAAAAGGTTCTTTTTTAGCATAAACTTCTGTAAAGCATGGTTTATAGCTTTATAATTTATATTTTTCCAGTTTAAATTTTTTCATACATTAAATCAAAGAAATCATATGGATTAAAAAATGTAGTATTTTCATTAAACACCTATGTATCTTAGAGTGAGCTTTGACATTTTTATGAATTTTTAAAAGAACCACTATTTTCAGTTTAGGCATAATATGTTTTGAATGTTAATGATGTCAAGCAGTGTACTAAACATTTGACATCAAGGATCTCCATTAATGCTTACTATAATCCTGTGAAGAAAGTGCAATTATCATTCTCACTTTACAGATGAGGGAACTGAGGGCTGCTGACATTAAATAATTTTCCAAAGCTATACATCTAGCCAGTAAGTAAGAAAGCTTGGGCCTACATCATCTTACACTGTTGCCAAAAGGCATCACTTACTATATAAAATGTGATCTGCTCCAATTTTATAAGTAGATAAAAGAAAGTATAGAAATAGAAGACAGCACTGACATATAAATGTATACAAATACATAAAAGAAATGATAAAGTCCATTAAGATACAAAACAGATGAACACAAAGGAAAGGAAGCAAAAATAATATAAAAACAGAGAGGGGGACAAAACATAAGAGACTCTTAAATATGGAGAACAAACAGAGGGTTACTGGAGGGGTTGTGGGAGGGGGGGATGGGCTAAATGGGTAAGGGGCATTAAGAAATTTACTCCTGAAATCATTATTGCACTATATGCTAACTAATTTGGATGTAAATTAAAAAAATAAATTAAATAAAATGGAAAAAAAAAGAAATGATAAAGTGCAGTATTTATATGCTTCGTGCATTACATTCTATAGACCATACTGCAGAGCTGTATTATACCTCTGTTCTTAAGATTCAAGTTTAGTAAATAATGTATGGTTTTACCAAATTTGGGGTCTGTTCTAACAATGCCCCAATGAAAATGAATATAAATGTCTAAGAAAGTTGTTAAATAGGAAAAATCATATATTAATTAAGAAATAATCCTAGGAAATACTCACTGTGTTGTTCAGATCAGACTACTGTAACTAGTTATAACTACACTATAACTAGTAGGAATAAGGCCAGGAATAAATATCAGAAATCATGGTAAAGAGCACAGGCTGTAGAATTAGATCTAGATTTCAGTTCTGCCTCTACCTCTTAAGCCAGTTATTTAACCACTCATAGTGTCCATTTTCTCATGTGAAGAATGGAGGTAAATATATCAACTTTATAAAGTTGCAGGAATAAATGAGATTGTGCATATAAAGTGCATACAATATCTGTTACATACATAGTAAGCGCCACATAATAATTATTGTATCTTCAGTATCAATGACATTGGACCAGTGTGCTACATATAATTTAATCATACAAAGATCTATGTACTTAAATGAATATTGCTTTATAACTTCCATTAATAAAATGCTTTCTAGTTAAAAAAAAAAAAAAAAGAACTATCGATGTTCTTTTGTTGTAATACATTTAATTGCATTTCAAATAGCTTAAATAAGTATCTTGGCCTAGGTTTTAAAATCTTTGGTTCTACAAAGGTTTTTTTTTAAAGGTATTTATTATATAATTCAATTTATATATCATTCAGAAATAGTCCAATTTGTTAAATCTGATTATGGAATATTTTAAATGAATAATTTGAATCATTACTCATGGCTTGCCAAAGATCTGCTACAAAATGATCAGTTCATAAGATTATTTTAATAAATTAATAAATTATAATCCTTATCTACTCTGATAGCATACATCCTGGAAAATGTCTATGATAATAAAAGTGTTATTATTTTTTTACTTTTTTAATGTTTATTTATTTTGAGAGAGAGAGAAAGCATGCATGCATGTATGTGGGAGAGGGACAGAGAGAAAGAGAGGGAGAGAGAATCCTAAGCAGGCTCCACACGCAATGCAGAGACCAATGCAGGGCTCAATCCCACGACTGTGAGATCATGACCTGAGCTGAAATCAAGAGTTGGACACTTAACGAACTGAGCCACCCAGGCACCCTGGTAAGTGTATTATTTAAACCAACAAACAAAAATGAAAAATGTAAAAGAACAATTTGTTTTTACCATACCTTAGCTGTTTCCTTACTGCATACACTTGTTCTATTCCTTGTGACACTAATTCTTGAATCTTATGTGCTACTTGAGGATGTAGACGTGAGGGTAATGCGCAATTTTCATCCCTAATTGCAGTTTCCTCTTCTTCAAGAGAAGGCACAGGAAAAGGGGAAGGTGACAAAGCAAGGCAGGAAGTTTCTAACTCGTGATACTGATGAGCTTGCTTTGTAGGTAACTGTACATACCATCTGAGAAGTGGAAATATTTAAAATTATGCTATTAAACAAAGGCACGGATCATAGTTACTTATGTTAAACCTCATCAAGAAAAAGAATAACCTTTTAAGAAAAGATTATATGATATCATATTAAATGAATATAATTAGCAATTTAAAACTAATAAATAAATCTTAAAATGTCCTCTGCTTGTTCTAAGTTGGTTCTATACTCAATTAAATAAAAATCTTTATGAACCTTTATAGACTTTTACTCTGGCCCTAAAGTAAAGGAGGGGTATAGGAGTTAAATATATATGAAAATCGTATTTTAAATTTCATGTTCCAGAATTCAAGCTGTATTACAAAGCTGTAATCATCAAGGCAGTATGGTACTGGCACAAAAACAGACACTCAGATCAATGGAACAGAATAGAGAACCCAGAAACGGACCCACAAACGTATGGCCAACTAATCTTTGACAAAGCAGGAAAGAATATCCAATGGAATAAAGATAGTCTCTTTAGCAAGTGGTGCTGGGAAAACTGGACAGCGACATGTAGAAGAATGAAACTGGACAACTTTCATACACCATACACAAAAATAAATTCAAAATGGATGAAAGACCTAAATGTTAGACAGGAAATCATCAAAACGTTAAAGGAGAAAAGAGGCAGCAACTTCTTTGACCTCAGCTACAGCAACATCTTACTTGACATGTCTCCGAAGGCAAGGGAAACAAAAGCAAAAATGAACCGCTGGGACCTCATCAAGATAAAAAGCTTCTGCACGGCAAAGGAAACAACAAAACTAAAAGGCAACTGACGGAATGGGAGAAGATATTTGCAAACGACATATCAGATAAAGGGTTAGTATCCAAAATCTATAAAGAATCTATCAAATTCAACACCCAAAAAACAATCCAGTGAAGAAATGGGCAAAAGACATGGATAGATACTTCTCCAAAGAAGACATCAGATAGCCAACTGACACATGAAAAAATGCTCAACATCACTCGTCATCAGGGAAATACAACTAAAACCACAATGGCTAACATTAACCGCTCAGGCAACAAGAGATGTTGGTGAGGATGTGGAAGAAGAGGATCTCTTTTGCACTGCTGGTGGGAACGCAAACTGGTGCGGCCAGTCTAGAAAACAGTATGGAGTTTCCTCAAAAAATTAAAAATAGAAATACCCTATAACTCAGCAATTTCACTACTAGGTATTTATCCAAGGGATACCAGTATGCTGTTTCGAAGGGACACATGCACCCCAATGTTTATAGCAGCGCTATCAGTAGCCAAAGTACGGAAAGAGTCCAAATGTCCATGGATGGATAAAGAAGATGTGGTATATATATACAATGGAGTATTACTCAGCAATCAAAAAGAATGAAATCTTGCCAATTGCAACTACTGGATTGAACTGGAGGGCATTATGCTAAGCGAAATTAGTCAGAGAAAGACAAATATATAACTTCACTCATATGAGGAATTTAAGATACCAAACAGATGAACTAAGGGAAGGGAAGCAAAAATAATATAAAAACAGGGAGGGGGACAAAATGTAAGAGACTCTTAAATATGGAGAACAGAGGGTTACTGGAGGGGTTGTAGGAGTGGGGATGGGCTAAATAGGTAAGGGACATTAAGGAATCTACTCCTGAAATCATTGTTGCACTATATGCTAACTTGGATGTAAATTTAAAAAATAAATTAAAAAAAAAAAGCCAGCTCTGAAACATGATAAAAAAATTTTCATGTTAAGTAAATTTTACCTCAAAATAACAAGACTTTTAAAGTCATCATCTTTTATTTATTTGTGCATTTAAAGTGTGTGTATTTATTTTGAGAAAAAGAGAACAAGTGAGGGAAGGGCAAAGACAGAGGGGGACAGAGGATCCAAAGTGAGTTCTTTGCTGACAGCAGAGAGCCCCATGTGGACTCAAACCCACAAACTGTGAGATCATAACCTGAGCCAAAGTCAGACACTCAACTGACAGAGCAGCCAGGCACCCCTAAAGTCATCATCTTTTAAATTGTGTATTTTCCCATTTTCCTATTTTGTCCCCAAATTATAACTTCTGTGTTCCACCTCTAATCTGTCTAAACAAAGAGTGGCTATAATTCAGTGCCTATTGAGTTATGTGGGAGAATCTTCTCTGACGGGAACTCAATAAACTGCCTCTAACAGCACCCCATCTCCAATTGCCCCAATGAGCAAGATAATTAACTAGAAGATGAATACAGATCTTTCATACAGCAGTGCAGTGCCCAAAAAACAGATGCTAGGAAAATGAAATGATCTGGTAGGATACTGTTTTAATTGATACTTTTGTACAAAGTGCTTGCAATGATTGATATTGCATGAAATGGAGCCTACTTAAAAATTATATGCAATGTTCTCTAACCTGGATGATCTAATTTTTGACTACTCATTTTCTATACATCTGAAAGTTTTTCTAAAGTTCACACAAAAACTATATTCCGTATATTTAATCCCATTGCATTACTGTAAATTCTTCACCTAGACTGAATATGAAGGAAAGAAGGAAGGCTAGTATTTCTTCTTATATAAAACCTGAAGCCCAAAAAGTACAAAATGGAATTATATGTAGGGCTTAGAATTAATTTCTGGCTGTCATAGATAATCAAAGATGGGTAAAAAAAATACATACAGGTGACTGCAAGTTCGGTTCCAATGAAGTGTCAGAAACAAAGTGTGAAATACATAATGATATGTGTTATTAAACCTGTATTTGTCATTTTGGGGAAAAACATCCATATGTTATATGAATTCTTTGGTCAGCATTATCCAAACATTTGGCTGATAAACTCAATGGCTTATACAGCAACAAACTGCTTTAATACCTAGGAAATTACTAGTGAGACATGTCCCTTATAAAAACCTTTTCTTAATGAAATAATTAGAAAACATAATTATAGTTTCTCTTACAGCAAAAAAATATTGTAAATGGAGCTAATTTGTAAAAATAAAAAAAATGATATAAATGTCATACCTAAGAACACCACCAGCATCTACCAAATTCTTCTTTAGCATGTTAAAGGCTTTTTCCTGCTCCATTCGGATTATTTTCTTGTCAATTTTGGGGTCTGTAGGAACTCTATATTCAGGAAACTTCTGTACCTTTTTAATGTAAATCCTTTTTATAAAAAAAGAAGAATTTGTTTCATTATATTATAATCTTAAGAAAATCTAACTTATCAAGCAAAAGTTTAAGTATTAAACTTTTAAAAAATTAAATTAAATTAGAAAGCATTCAGAGGATTATGTTGAAAAATAAGCCATATTTCAGTGCATAATACTTAGCAAATGAACAATACTCATGATGTCAATAAAAGTATCTGAATATTTATGGATAGTAATTTTGTTTCTGGATTTCCCTCTTCTCAATTCTTCTGAAAGCCATAAAAAACTCCTGCCTGGGAGTTCCAGGAGGGTGCTGGGAGAGGTGGGGGCGGTGGCGGCAGCAGCAGCTGGAGGATGAATACGGGGCATTTCTCCACGTGGTATCCACTGTTCTGAAGCCTTACCATCAAGTGTGTCTTCTTCCACTTCCTCAGAATGTGAAGGATTATTTACTCCATGATGGAACTCTGGTGGTTTCAGGAAGAGAAGATCCGCCAACACATTCTCAGCCAGTGATGACGAGGCAGAAGAAATGTAGTGGTCGGATGATGAGAACATGGCTTTGCTTATGGCACCAGAATTTCCCAAGTTTACCACTAAAGTCCATGAAGCTATGGATTCCCCAGGGTGGGGGTGGGGTGAGGGTGAGGTGGGGGTGGAGGCAGTGTATTTCCTAGGCTTAACTGGAGTGCTCCAAGGGATGCAAACTGGATAGCAATGAACAGTTCTCTGAAATGTAAAACATTCAGTGACAACTTTCCATTGTTCAAGAGTTCTGATTTCATCATTCTTGACTTCACTCAACCATTTATTCATTGCACTGATGATTCTCCAGATCCTCGTACAGAATATGAACTTGTTCTTCAACAATGGTGTGAATTAATTTCTGGGGCTGAGTTCTGATGTTTTGTTAAGGAAAACAAGCTTACTGGTATTTTTCAAAGGGACTATACACAATACTATGATCATATTTCTAAACAAAAGGAAAAGATTTGCAGGTGCATACAACAGTTTTCCAAGAAACACAGTATAAATTCTTAAATGAAGACTTTGTGTTGGATGTATCTAGAAACAGCAGTGGGAAGGTGTAGCTGATTGATTTTAATCCATTTGGTGAAGTTAACTGATTCACTGCTGTGTACTTGGGAAGAGCTGATATCTGAGAGAAACTTAAAAGGTGATTTTAGTGAAAGAGATGCCCTGGAGCAGGATTCTCCAGCTTTCAGCTGCACAAATAGTGAAGTAAGAGTTCAACCCAGTCCCTATCTGAGTAACCAACTTCCCAAGGACTTTGTAGACCCGGACACTGGGGAGAATGCTCACAAACTCATAGATTTTCTTAAACTGAAAAGAAATCAGCAAAAGTCTAACTGATTAGAGCACCAGAGTTCAAGTCTGAGGTAAAAAGGAACCACCTTGGCATCAAGAGGCTGCTCTGAGCTCACAACCTCCTCTTACCCCATTCTGTCAGGGTGGGAGGCAGGGTAAAATCAATAGCTTTTTATATCCATGTATATTAAGCTAGAAAAAATGGAGGGACTTTGCTACTTGTAAAAATAAATAATAAATAGATCTTAAGCATAAAAATAAAAACTCATGCCTGGATTATTTTAATAGCCTCCTTCTGGTCCTCTGGGCCTTGTTCCTTAAACCCACTTGATATATCAATGCTACAATAATTGCTCACATTTGTAGTTCTCTCTTGAAGAATTTATCTGCTCTTTAATCAAGTACATATGTCTTGGCAGCATTCAAGGCATTCCATATGACTCTACCTTATTCACCTAATCTTACTTTCAAGTACTTCAAACATAAAATTGCTTTTTTCTGTGAAGTTTATCATTTCAATGTTCCTTCTCTGATACCAAAAATACAATCACACCATATCTTTATTTATAGAATGCTCCTGGTCTACAAACAATTATCTTCTCTCTAATTCTCTGCCTACCCAAATTCAATCTAAACTTCAGCATCCAGGTTAATTTGTACTTTTCCTGCTAATAAGTTTGCATGGATATATTTCTTCTCTGATGAGTTAGCTAATTGACACATTTGGTACTATATACTATACTATTATGTTCTCCAATAGTTTTTTTGTTTGTTTGTTTGTTTTAATGTTTATTTAATTTTGAGAGAGAGGGACAGAGTGTGAGTGGGGGAGGGGCAGAGAGAGAGGGAGACACAATATGAAGCTGGCTCCAGGCTCTGAGCTGTTAGCATAGAGCCCGATGTGGGGCTCGAACTCATGAAATAGTGACCTGAGCCGAAGTCGGACACTTAACCACCTGAGCCACCCGTGTGCCCCTCCCACAGTTTTCTGTTTCCTGAGGTACCCCAACAATATTTTAAGTTTCCCAAGAGTAAGCGAAATCTTAAGACTCTTTCAGTCTCCTTCCTTCCCAATGTATTGCTGAGCATGGAGTAGATACTGAAAAAGTACTTGTAGAATGACAGAGAATAAAATTATTTCTTTATACACAGAGATTTTCTCTTAAGTTATACCTGAAATTTTATATTGCTTATATTTAAAAGCAGTTGAAAGTTTTGTTTCACAGTCAGGTTTAAATATTGCCTAAAGTTAACAATATCAGATTAAATATGAAAAGTCTTCTGAACTGGCTTTAAAAATTTCTTGAGAATGCAGAGGTTTGTGTATGACATGTGATAATGAAATAAAATGTTCCAAAGATCAACTAAACCCTGCCTTTATATGTTATCTTTTTAAATTTTATTTATTTGATAATTTAAAAATTTCAATGTCTGAAAAAGAAATATTAGAAAAGAACATAATAAAAACCTTTTATTGCTTCAAATTTTTCACTCTCACCCAGAGCAATGGCCAGTCTGTAGTCCTATTCTGTTTAAAACGTACTGTGTTGATTTTGTACATTGTTGGTATGAATGTAATTCGTAAAATTTCTCTAAAGAACAACTTTCTTTACAATACCTGTCAACATTTAAAAGAATATAACCTTTGCTCTAGCAATTTCATTTCAAGAAATTTATTCTACTGGTATTCTTGCACAAGTATACAAACAGGCATAATGTTATACTGCAGTTTTATATACAATAATAAAGGATACTTTTCAGAGCTTACATGTCTATCATCAGAGGACTAATTTTGTAAATGACAATTCATCCATAAATGTAATATTGAATGGCTACTGAAAGAATCATGAAACTAACATAGTGGTATCTGTCAGCTGTATTTCAGTTTTTAATAAATTTTTTTTTTCAACGTTTTTATTTATTTTTGGGACAGAGAGAGACAGAGCATGAATGGGGGAGGGGCAGAGAGAGAGGGAGACACAGAATCGGAAACAGGCTCCAGGCTCTGAGCCATCAGCCCAGAGCCTGACGCGGGGCTCGAACTCCCGGACCGCGAGATCGTGACCTGGCCGAAGTCGGACGCTTAACCGACTGCTCCACCCAGGCGCCCCTGTATTTCAATTTTTAAAATAAATAAATAATGGGGTGCCTGGGTGGCTCAGTCGGTTAAGCGTCCGACTTCGGCTCAGGTCATGATCTCACAGTCCGTGAGTTCAAGCCCCACGTCGGGCTCTGTGCGGACAGCTCAGAGCCTGGAGCCTGCTTCGGATTCTGTGTCTCCCTCTCTCTCTGACCCTCCCCCGTTCATGCTCTGTCTCTCTGTGTCTCAAAAATAAATAAACAATGGGGCGCCTGGGTGGCTCAGTCGGTTGAGCGTCCGACTTCAGCTCAGGTCACGATCTCACGGTCCGTGAGTTTGAGCCCTGCGGCGGGCTCTGGGCTGATGGCTCAGAGCCTGGAGCCTGCTTCCGATTCTGTGTCTCCCTCTCTCTCTGCCCCTCCCCCGTTCATACTCTGTCTCTCTCTGTCCCAAAAATAAATAAACGTTGAAAAAAAAAATTTAAAAAAATAAATAAATAAATAAATAAACGTTAAAAAAAATTTAAAAAAAATAAACATTAAAAAAAATTTAAAATAAATAAATAAAAGGAAGGAATCAGTTCATTTTTATGTACAAATATGGAGGCAGCTTTGAGACACACTGGGAATGAAATAACAAAAACAAAGCATAGAGTAGTATATGTCATTGCATCCACACTAGTATGAGGCAAAACAGTTGTGCAGTAAATAACCATAATAGGTATTCAGAATGGAAATAAAGCAATGTGAATTCACAGCAGGAAAGAATGTACACAACTACCTAACTTTAAGGAAAGAAAATATTATAAGTTTTACTGAGATTTCATCATTTTTGAGTGTAAAGGAGGATATATATGTATGCATATACACAGAATATCTTTGGAGGGTTACACAAGAAACTGTTAAGAGTTGTTGCCTTAAAAAGAGACATAGGGTTAAGGATAAAAGGAAACTTAGGTTTCACTGTGTACTTTTTGGCACTGTTTAAACTTAATAGAAATGTGTCTGTTAGCTATTAAAAATGAAATATTTAAAAAAAGGAAATAAAAAAAAAAATAAAGCTTACCGGGCTGGACAAGTGGCTTTGTAGAGCTGACAAGACCTGCTTTCCTGTTCACTGATTTTTTTTAACTGGAAACCTTTTCTCCTTGGCCCATACTGACACTCCATTACCACGGCTCTACTCCCTGTAGGCCAAAACCAACTATTGATATTAATTGAAGTATCCATCTGTTCTGGACACTAGAATAAAAATAACTTAGTGGTGGCAATGTCAAAATTTGCACTTTCAATTATGCAACTTTAAGGAAAGAAAACATCAGTAAGTCTTAGTAAGATGTATAAACATATAAATTTAAGAGTTTATTGTAATATTTACCAAATGTACATTATGGTAAAGAAATTTGATAATACCACATTTACTGAATGTTAACTGATATTTACATACATATAATTTTTAATAATAAAATTTGCCACCTTATAAGTAGAAATTAGTAAAAGGTACATTTGTTAGTAAATATTGTCATTTAAAGTTTTATTTCATTTTATAACTATTTATTTCCTTATTTCTATTTGTACTATTAGAATACAGTAGTCCCCCCTTATCTGCGGGGGATATGTTCCAAGACCCACAGTGAATGCCTGAAATGATGGACAGTACTAAACCCTATATAAACTATGCTTTTTCCTATACATATATGCCTATGATAAAGTTTAATTAATAACCTAAGGCACAGTAATAGATTACAATAACTAATAAAATAGAACAATTATAACGATATACTGTCATAAAAGTTATATGAATGGGGTTTCTCTCTCAAAATAATTTATTGTACTGTACTCACCCTTCTTCTTCTTGTGATGATGTGAGATGATAAAATGCCTATGTGATGAGATGAAGTGAGGTGAATGACGTAGGCATTGTGATGTAGCATTAGGCTACTACTGACCTTCTGACAAAACGTCAGGAGGATCATCTGCTTCCAGACTGAGGTTGAGAACAGGCAACTGAAACCTTGGAAAGTGAAACTACGGATAAGGGGGGACTACAATAATGTAATAACCAGCCTATAATATGGCCCCCAATGATCCCTATTTTCCTAGTACTCATGTCCTTGTGTAATTCCCTCCCCTTGAGCATGGGCTAGACTTATTAACTTACTTCTAATGAACATGGCAGAAGTGACAAGATGCTATTTTTGATACTAGGTTATAAAAAGACTGTGACTTCCATCCTGGGTACTCTCTTGCTCTTGCTTGGATTGCTCTCTCTGGGCGAAATCAGCTGTCTGTGGTGAGGCAGCTCTGTGGAGACACCCATGTGGCAAGGAATAAGCCACATGAGTGAGCTTGAAAGCACATTCTGCCCCAGCCAAGTGGTGAGATGACTGTAGCTCCAACCAACACCTTAATAGCAAGCAGTCTTGTGACAGAACCTGAGGCAGAACTACCTTGCTAAGCAGCTCTTGGATTCCTGACCCAGAGGAACAATGAGATAAATGTTTGTTGTTTTCAGCCATCAGGTTTTGGGTAATTTGTTACATAGCAAAAGAATACAAATAAGTGGATGTGAAAACTATAAAGTTTATGACTTTAAGTCAAATATCCAGTTCCATGTAGAGTATAGCAGAGCACAGCAAACTTTTCAAATTTAAAATAAAAAACACCAGTCATAAATAAAAGTGTTGAAAAAGCTGACATGAATTAAAAATTAAAATTTTTTAATTTAAAAGACACCATAAAGGTAAAAAAGTTTAAAAAACAGTATTTTACAACACATATAACAAAGAATATGCAGAATATAAAGAACTACAAATAAGCTTTAAAACTAAAGAACCAGGGGCGCCTGGGTGGCTCAGTCGGTTGAGCGTCCGACTTCGGCTCAGGTCATGATCTTGCTGTCAGTGAGTTTGAGCCCCACGTCGGGCTCTGTGCTGACAGCTCAGAGCCTAGAGCCTGTTTCAGATTCTGTGTCTCCCTCTCTCTCTGCCCTCCCCAACTCATGCTCTGTCTCTCTGTCTCTCTCTCTCTGTCAATAATAAATACTAAAAAATTTTTAAAAAATAAAAATAAAGAACCAAAGAGAATAATGGGCAGACTATTAATAGGTAATTCAGAAAGAAAAAATAAGATATTAAATGAACAAATAAAAAGATGGAAATATGGAAATGCAAATTAAAGCAATAGTAAAATACCATCTCACACTCTTTGGATTGGCAAAAAAAATTTTTAACAATACTCTAAAATAACTGAACCCACTGATCAATCTTAACATCACAAAAAGGTGTTGCACATAGGTAGCAATAAGAAGTACACAGCACACCTATGAAGCATTTTTGTACAATACTTTAATGGAGATTAAATCCTCATTTAATCAAGCCTCTAGATCTAATAGTTCACTGGAAATAGAGGAGATTTAAAAAAAAAAAACATGCTAAACTACATCACAGAGATGGGATCAGCAAAACTCAGAATATGACAAACTCTACAGGACAAACTACCTGGGGGAAAAGAGAAAATAAATTTTTAGATGAAAAATTTAAGAGATAAATTAACACAAATGTAATCTGTGAACTCTGGAAGTGAATCTGAACAAACCTACGGAAAAAGAATTCTTAGATAAGTAAAGAAATGTGAACTTTGGACATTCTATGACACTAAGAAATTAGTTAATTCTTTTAAAATGTTAATAATGTAACTTGACTTAACATATGCATGTGTATAAAGAGTCCTTATCTTTTAGAGATATATACTTTAGCATATAATATATACTTTAGTAATTACACATAAAACAATGGGATATCTGGAATTTGCTGGAAAATCATCTTGGAGGTAGGAATGAAGAAGGGGGATATAAATGAGACAAGATTGACCGTATGCTAAGTGTTGTTGAAGCTAGATGATGAATACATGGAATCATGGGATTTCATATATTGTTATATATGTTATATATATCTTTCTATACATATATATCTATATATATGTGTGTATATATATGAGAAAATTTCCAGAATATATAAAGATTTTTAAAGTCCACAATGCTAAGTCATAAAGTGAATGAAGGAAAGGGAAATTTTCATACATTGTTGAAACAAGTAAAAATTGGTACAGGTCGTCATTCCCTCATGTACAATTCTGAAATAGAAAAAGTTCAGAAAACAAATATTTTGGAACTCATTTGACTACAAAACCTGACCTGAATTTTACAAGGCTATTTATGTTCTTTTGCTTATCCTTCCTAGTGTGACTATCCATAAAGTATTACTGTGTTTGATTATGTGATAGTGTCTACAGAATACTTGCTAGGACTATTCTGTAATAGTATCATGCTACATTCCAAAAATTCTGAAATACATGTGGCCAAAAAATTTTAGAGAGGAGACTTGGACCTGTACAGCCACTTTAGAGAACAACTTGAAATAATCTTGTAAAGGGCATACTTTACAACTCAGCATCTCCACTTTAAAGCATACACCATTATCTTATTTCCATCTTCTCAGCAGAAAATGTACACTGTCAAGATTTGACTACAGCATTCTTTGTAATATTGAAAAGTTAGAAACATCTTAAATGATCATTAGTGGCATTATTTTTGATATTACTGGTGATATGCTGGAATGTTATATATTAGTTAAATTAAGGTCTGTAAGTATCAATATGTACAGATTTCAAGAAATAAGGGTGGAAAAAAAAGAAATAAGTGTGAGTGAAAATTTACATAAGAATGTCTGTAGTTTACTATTTATGAATATTTAAAAGTATTCAAAACAATATATTATTATAAAGACAAACACGTATGGCAAAGTATACAAATATAGACTGGAAAGATACATACCAAATTTATGTGGTGGTTGCCTGTGGAGAGTTAACATGGGGATAAGATCTAGGGAGGGGGGAAATGTTGCGTTTCTTTTATAAGATAGTGATGAAACCTGGGCAGAAGAGGTTACATTTATCTCATCTTCTTCTAAGTATCTTTTTTTTTACCCTCAGAGGTCCAGGATAAGACTGCAACTCCTCCAGCTGACTCAGTATTCCCATAGTCCTGAAATAAATCACTTATTTTTATGTTCTTGGGAGTCTGACTAGTCCTAGGATAAATCTCTGGGAATTGTTTGAAACCCTACCACTTCAGGGGTACCTGGCTGGCTCAGTTGGTAGAGCATGTGACTTTTAATCTCGGGGTTGTAAATTCGAGCCCTATGTTGGGTGTAAAGATGACTTAAAAATCTTAAAAAAAAAACAACCAAAACTCTACCACTTTAATACACACTAGCCTGGTATTTGAGAATACCATATGTAACACATCTGATGTTTGAGTATCCTAGTCTTAGAATTCTGTTTAGTAACTCCAGATTGCATACAAATTCTATGTAGTAAGTCCAGAGTTACATAAAATGAACACATATTTGTCCCACAAGACAAATCAAGAGAAAGAAGAGAATATCTGAATTTCATAAAAAAAAAATTCAACAGATACACATATTTAAAATAATAAAATTGCTATGTTAATGTTTTTATTTTCTATTTATCAATACATCTAAAGAAAGCATTATTTATTCTAACATAATACAATTTTATAATAAAAATAATTGGTTATATTTGTTTTATTTTTAGTTTAATATGCATTTTCATCAATTAACATTCAGCTGTCATCCACCAAAGTGAAAAATTTGGTAGAAAACTTTTAGGAAAACCACATTTTCACAGTGTATCATGGGTGTGCTGAACCTTTAAAAAAAATTTCTTTTAAAAAGTACCTGCATTGACAAATGGGATTCCGTCATATGGAACATATTGAGATTTCCACATCAAGCGTGTAGCTGGCTTGGCTGGACTTGGAGATTGGCGGGTCCCCCAAACACTCTGAGTTTGCTGCTTGTGAAATGTTAGGACACTTTCTAATTCAGTCTCACTTACACAGTAGCCACGGTAAGAATCTCCAATTTTCTGCATATTATAGAAATTAAATAACAAAATTATTAGCAAATGTTTCACTGTACCAAAAATTTAATGAAGTGATTTTCCAAGATAAAAGACTCATCAGTTTTTAAAACAGAATGTCATTCTCCTGTCAGATCAATGGTGTATTACAACCAGTGTATCTGATCTGATTTCAAGTAAATATTCTCCAAGTATTTGTTAGAGAATATTATTTCAAACTCATGGTCATACCATCAGTATCAAAATCTTGTTTGAGAGAAATAACAGTTAGGGAGGACAGCTTGAAGAATACATTATGTATCCATTCTTCCATATATTTAAATTTTACCCTTAGATCCAACCAGGTCAACACAAACTAGCCATGAAGTACTGGCTCCCTGTGGAGCTTCTTTTATTGAAATTAATCTTGACATGACACAAATATTTTTGAAAATCTATGAAAATTGTGATGTATCTCCCATATTGAAATGATATCAAAGAATTTGCTCATTATATCAAGATTCTTTTTATGAAGATCCTTCTCTGAAAGAAAATCCTGTCTGAACCTAGAACCAAAAATAGTTAATGGTTTTATTTTATGGAAATCAACTTAATTACTTTTATCTAGTGGACACAGAATTTAGTAACTAACTGTGTTTTCCCATTCTGAAATGTAGATGCTTATAGACAAGGGTGTGTGTGTATGTGTGTGTGCGCACATATGTATGCGTGTATGTATGTGTGTATGTACAGTTCATTAAGATATACATTTCTTACTTCCATTTTATCGTTACATTCTTATTTTTTATTCTTTTCATTTCTACCTTGCTAATATATTTTATGTATTTTTGTAGGCTGTCTTCATTCTTCCTAAAACAAGGAAGGTATAAGTAAATCGTGTAAATAAATTGACACTATCCACTCACAACCATGGGAATATCCCTCAACAGAAGTAGAAGTTTTTTCTACACCAGTAGAGAAAATCTGTTAACTGTGATCTCTTACATAAAATGTATGAATTCCATGAAATTGGCTCCATGAATATTTCCTCATTAAAGGGAACAAGAGCAACATTTTGCCTCGTTGCATCTGAGAGTGCAAATTGGTTCACCAGCAGCTCTGCTGGAGCCACTGAGGAAATCTGGCCAGGGTTCCTGTTCTTGCTGCATCTGCTCAAACCAGCATGGTCTGATGTGTGAATACAGCCTCAACATGTGCCGCCAGTGTTTCTGTCAGTACGTGAAGGATACAGGCTTCATTAAGCTGGACTACGTGAACTTCCTTGAATGGGTCATCCAAGATACCTACTTTAACTGCAGATATCCAAGATAACCTACCTTAATGCCAACTCATTGTACATAAAATAAAAATACTTCAATTGTGTTTTAATGTGACAAAAAAAATGGAGGGAATAAGAGCAGAGATATGGGACTAGGAATCTTGTTACTGTATTAGACTAACTATTTCACCCTACAGGAATACATTTAACAAGACGAAATTATCACAATACTGCTGTGGATGTACTTTGGGCCATAATAAGAAGAGACAATCTGATGCCAAGCAATACATTATCTCCAATTTCCCCTAAAAATAATAAAATGTGTAGACTTATAAATTTTTTTCTAGCCTAGATATATCTTCACCAAAATACTGACTACCAATAAAAGTAGAAACTTGAAGTCCAGCTATGCCATTTTTTAAACAAATAAAATGAATAGAGTTCATAATATTGCCAAAAAAAAAAAAAAAAGGAAAAATTCAGAATTAGTAGAATATAACCAGGCCTCTATCAGGAGATAAAAATTTAATACAGTTTTGAAATTTATCCAACTACTACATTTTGGTGAAATCTAATAAATGCCCATAGAAAAACATTCTGTTGGGCAGTTTTAACCAGTTTCTTACAAGATGTATGACATTAGGGAAGCCACACACAATGTATCATGGTTGTAAAACAAGGTGATTTGGCCACATAATTGCTAATGCTTTAATTTTTGTAGCATTCTGTTAAGCTTATAATAATGATTTTAAAAACTGTCATCAGGAGCGCCTGGGTGGCTCAGTCGGTTAAGCGTCCAACTTCAGCTCAGGTCATGATCTCACGGTTGTGAGTTCAAGCCTGGCGTCAGGCTCTGTGCTGACTGCTCAGAGCCTGGAGCCTGCTTCAGATTCTGTGTCTCCCTCTCTCTCTGACCCTCCCCCGTTCATGCTCTGTCTCTCTGTCTCAAAAATAAATAAACGTTAAAAAAAATTTTTTTAATAAAAAATAAAAAATAAAAACTGTCATCAAAAACAATAATAGTTACTTTTGGAAACCAGTGAAAAAGTATGAGTAACAAAAGTGTGAAGGAAAAAAAAAAACTATCCATCTATACATATACACCTAAATATATATGACTTAGAAAATCAACAATAGTAAACATGTCCTAATCATTGCAATAGATCACATCATTATACTTGATTATTAGGATTTTTTTCTGGGAGTGCCTGGGTGGCTCAATCAGTTAAGCATCCGACTTCGGCTCAGGTCATGATCTCACAGCTTGTCAGTTTGAGCCCCAAGTCAGGCTCTGTGCTGACAGCTCAGAGCCTGGAACCTACTTCGGATTCTGTGTCTCCCTCTCTCTCTGCCCCTCCCCTGTTCACTCTCTCTCTCTGTCAAAATAGATAAGCATTAGAAAATTAAAAAAAATTTTTTTCCTTGGGATGGGGCGCCTGGATGGTTAAGAGGTAGGCTTCAGCTCAGGTTATGATCTTGAGGTTCCTGAGTTCGATCCTCGCATTGGGTTCTGTGCTGACAGCTTGGAGTCTGGAGCCTGCTTCAGATTTCTGTGTCTCCTTCTCTCTCTCTGCCCCTCCCCCACTCACACTCTTTCTTTTTCTCTCAAAAATAAAATAAACATTAAAAAAAGTTAACAACAACAACAAAAAAGTAATTTTCTTGGGATGCCTGGTTGGCTCAGTTAGTTGGTTGAGCATCCAATCCTGATTTCAGCTCAGGTCAAGATCTCACGGTTTGTGAGATCAAGCCCCACACTGGGCTCTATGCTGATTATGCAGAGCCTGCTTGGGGTTCTCTCTCTCCTTCTCTCTCTCTGCCCTCCCCTGTTTGTGCCCTCTCTCTCAAAATAAACAAATAAACTTTAAAAAAAGATTTTTAAAAAAATAATGGTAATGATAATAAATACCAAAGAATTTAAAGAGATATATAAAAGCTAAAATAATCATTAGATTATTTAAAGAAAAGATATATAGAACTTGCACTGGGATTTGAAGAATGGTTACAAAGGTAAACAGAAGAAAAGAAAACATATTAGGAAATGGAAATAAAGACAAGTGAAGGCAGAGTTAAAGAAAGATTCTGAAGTGTCTGTACAAAGTAGGAAGAGTACGCTAACAAGAATAAAAGATGAGGTAGAGGAAAAGTAGTAAATAAAATAGGACAAGATAAGGTAATACCAGATAATGAAAAACCTTAAAAGTTATGTATAGTGGTAAATGATATGGAAAAAATAACACTGAACCTGTTGGGCAGTGAGAAAAAATAATGAAAGCAATATTTAAAGCCAGGTAGTTTTAGAAAACTAGACAGTGGGGACCAGAAATGGAAGAGTCAAGGAGCTTAGAGGGAAGGCTGTTACTGTAATTGAGTTTGAAATAACAAAGATCTGTGGAAGAGGCAGCCCCAACTGCCTCACAAAAAGAAGAGAGAGGTTTTAAAGGAAAAACTGTGAGACTCAAGTGATTACTTGAATATGGGAAAGAAAGAAATTAGTCTAAAATATTGTGCTGGAATGTCTAAAGAAATGGTATTTGTCATTACAGGGACAAGGGATTTAGGAAGTACAGCTAGTTATGATATGGTAATTTAAGTTTAGCATATGGTGAATTCGAAGTGAAATTCAAGTAAAGCTACAAGAAAGTAGCTGGAGATCTGAGACAAGAGCAAGGCAACAATTAAAGGATCAGTGATATATATTTGGATATATATTTTTATAGAAGTGAGAGTCGAAAGTTAGCAAAGTTGATCAGCAGTTCAAAAGATAAAGTGTAGATAAATAAGGTCAAACAGTTTAACTTAAAGAATTTCCATTGAGAACATGAAAAGAAATAAATTCAAGCAAAGAAAGAGAAGGAATGGTCAAAAGATAAAAAGTAGAGAAACATGATAGCGAAGTTTCATGAGACAAAGGAAAAGAGTTGCAAGAGAAGACATGATAGTGAAGCATGAAGGGATCTGTATGATCTCTGTTTCAACAGAGCTTAAAATCTCTAAGGAATAAAAGAATAGGTGAGATCAGAGTTAGCATACACATGAACAAAAATTACAGAACAGATAGTCTCCATTAGTTGGACTCAAAAGTGGACATTTGGGGATGCATTACAATCAATTTAGTGAATCTAGGTAAGGATTATCTTTAACTCACCTCACAGCTCCTAAGACGGCAAGCCCACATAGGTGTGTTAGAAGAAAGTGGCTGGAGAGGAGCCAGAAAGGGCTCTTCAAGCATTCTGGGAAAAGGAAGAATATGTATATAAACACATATTGTAAGTTGCATTCACACAAACACACATGACATTCAACTGCTTTATCCCCTTAGCCAGTGTTAAAGACAATATATTGAGGTCATCAATAAGAAATTGTAGGGGCACCTGGGTGACTCAGTCAGTTGGGTGTTGGACTCTTGATTTCTGCTCAGTTCATGATATTTCAGCTCATGGGTTCAAGCTCTGCATCTGGCTTCACAGATGAATCCGCTTGGGATTCTCTCTCTACCCCTCCCCTGCTCATGCACGCTCTCTCAAAATAAATAATCTTAAAGAAGAAAAGAAAAGGAAAGAAAAGAAAAGAAACTGTAATAGTAGGAGCACCTGGCTGGCTCAGTTGGTAGTGCATGTGACTCTTGATCTCAGGGTCATGAGTTCAAGCCGCACATTGGGTGTAGAGCTTGCTTGCTTACATACATACATATATACATAAATAAAATCTTTAAAAAAATTGTAATAATAATGATAGAGTGATGGATGTATTAATTTTCTTTAAACATTACCATCTTATTAGCTGCTAAAGCAAAGGCCTAAGTTTCTTCTTCCAAATATCTGTAGTCCCAATAAATTTAAGTGGTTTATATATCTCCCTCAACGCTTACTTTGCTGTCTTCTCATTATATAATTTTTTTTTCATTTACAAAAAAATGAATAAAACATCTTTAGGTGATTTTTTAAGAGTTAACATGATATTATGTCAAGTTCTAAGACTAAATGTCATTAGGTGATTTTTTAAGAGTTAACATGATATTATGTCAAGTTCTAAGACTAAATGTCATAAACATTGTGTTAGTTTTTAATATTTTCATAAACAGTTAAAAGAAAATAAATAATACAAAACCTATATCTATATTTCCCTAAATTATTATAAACAATGTTAAGGCAAAAATAAAAGCTGAAATAGATATTAATAAGAAACATTTAAACACTTTACCACAGAGGAATTAAATGCATAAGAGATGATTTTAGGAACTAGAATGGATATTTCTTTCTTTTTTTTTTTAATTCTAAAAACCCTATGAGTGTCAGATATTTTCAGATTGCTTCAAAAGATAACAGGCAAGTGTCACTGAGGAAAGGTAATACTTCAGACACTATAGCTTCTAGGATAGCCTCCTTGTTGCCAAGATGCCATTAAAATAATTAAAGATATTTGATAATTAGGTTAATGTTTATTCTATTTCCTGAATGTCTGATCTTTTCTATAGCCAGCCAGCTTTAGATGTGGTAATTTCAAAAAAGATCTCCATGATGAATTCAAAAGATGAACTTCTCTCTCCCACTGACTCACCTGGCCACGGTCTTTTTGGGCAATGTGAGGGATGCTTGTGGATGAAGAGTATAATTACTGGTATTGTCTGCTAGAACATCCACTCTTATGGTTGGTAAGTTTCTGTCACCGGGTTTCTCTTCAGAGACATCTTAACAGCAATAAAAAGAACAAAGCAACATCAATATCTTGAATAAGACAATGACAAGTTAACTAATTAGAACTCATACATTTGAAATAGGAAAGGCAAGATGTGCTCTAAAGATAAAGATAACAAAACTTATAACGCTTTATTGAGAATTTCTCTAATAAACTAGTTTCAAATTATAATACTGACTACTGAAATTTTGTAATTAAGTTTTTGAAGCTTAAATTGAACAGCTAGGATATAAAAGTGGTAGAACTGTTATGTTAATTGTTTCATAATGTAATGGGAAAATATAAAACTCATTTCTAAGCCATGTTTATTTTTTTTCTGCAAACTTTCTTTTCTCTAAGTTTTAACTGTTAACAAAGACAAAGAATCATAACACTAAGGTAAAAATATCTACTCTAAATCATTAGCTATGAATGAACAATGAAACAGTGTAGCTATGGTGTTAGAAAAGAGAAAAGGAAGGGAAGCAAAAGACAAGAACTAACAGGGATATAACCAAATAGGTAAAGAATTAAAAAAAATGGGGAGCATGATTCTCCTTTCTGAATCTGAAGGAACAAAGAGGGAAACAGCAAAAAGGATGAAAAGAATAGTTAAACAAAAGAGTAATGAGTCACATGGCTAACAAAAGTATCGATAAAAATACAAAAGTAAAAATTTCTCCAGTAGCTATTAACATTATATTCTTGTTATTGTTGCTGTTATTATTACTGTTATTATAATTAAGAAGAATTTATTATGCTCACTGGTCATTTGGAAGGAAGCAAGAGTCAACCAGCTTCATAGAATTCCAAAATGAAATAGACAGCTAACCTAGACAGGGGTTGAAAAATGAACTTGAAATTTATTTGGGCTAAGAAACTTTTTCTAATTATTCAGTTCAAAATCTTACCCAAAGAGACCAATTAGCACTGACTTTCATGAGGTGATTTTCTGGAATATACATTTTTTTAAATCTAAAATCCCCTATATCCCAACATTACTTACCCTGAGGGCTATTCACATCCACAAGTTGCCCCTGAGGAATAATTACTTGTGCCATTCCTGTCTGGGTAGATGGAATTACACGCAGCACCTGTCCATTTTCTGATGGGCTAGGAACAATCATCTTGGAAGCATTAAAAAAAAAAAATGAAATGCATAAGCCAGCAATGATTTGACAGAATTATTATTAAATAAATTATTAAAGACATGCCTACCTCTATGGTGGTTACTATTTATTTCCCTCATTTTATACATGAAAACACTGAGGTACACAAAGATTTTTTCCAGTCTTACACCTGGTAAGTGGTAAAGCCAAGTTTCAAAACAGGGAATTTAGCCATATGTCCTATGATCTTAACCACCTATGCTCTTAATTATTACACTTGGATGAGGTCTAATTACTTAGTAATATGAACAAGGCTCTGATTGGACTTAATATATTTACTTTTTTCTCCTTACTGTATTATATCCCTATGTGTTTGAATTATTTGTGTGGGAATCATTTGTCACATGTAAAAACAGTACCTTGTTAGATGTCTAATTAAACAGAATTTATCTTTATATCTCTGAATTTATATATATATATCCTATCTTGGCCCATGAGGAATACCATAGAATGCCCCAAAAGTCTGAAAATATAGGAAAAATCATAGATTACTTTTTTCCTTCAATTTAACAATTGAATCCATTGTTTCAAATTTAGAGGTCAATGAAAAGGGTGTTTGAAGCTGAAGAAAAACACTTTAACGCCTATCATCTGAACATAAAACTAATACATTATTTGAAAATAAGTTTATCCTATATTTCCAGACTTTTGGGACACTGTGTAAACTCTATTACCTAGCACACTACTCCTCTATTGACATAGTGTTATTCTTTTACCCAAAGTCCACTAGCCTCAGTTCTCCCTAATACAAGTAACTCTTCATAATCATTACAACCCACTTTCCAAGACTGCCTTTTTGCTATATAAAACATGAAAACATTGCTGATGTCTGAGAGAGACTGTAGTCCTAATTTCAAGAGGGTCAATTGAAAAAATTTTAATTTGAGAAAAAATTAAATTGGAAAAAAAAACTTCAACAAGGTAGAATGCTTTAAATATAATCATAAACATTTCCCAGAAATTAAGAGTAGTAGTTGATACCCTCTCCTAATGTTTATCGTTTCTTGAGAGAAAAATATCTTGCCATACCTTTTACCAATTCATTATGAAAAAGCAATTGTAAAGTCTGATGATGATAATTGCTTTACATTTGTTGAGAGCATACAAAATAGCAGGACTTTACATGCCTTACCAGATTTAATCCTTATCACATGTATATGAAGCATATACATTTTATACTTGAGGAAATTGTCACAAGAGGTTACACAACTCATGCAAAATAACACAAAGTTACATAGTGATGAGTTGAAATTCAAACCCAAATTCAAACAACTACTGCTTCCCATTATCTGATCATGTTATTCAACTTAAAAAATGCAAAAATAATACAAAAACACTGCTGGACTTTAAAAGGCAACAGTAATAACATGGTTTTAAATTATTTTCTCCTTAGGGGAGCCTGGGTGGCTCAGTTGGTTAAGCGTCCAACTTTTGAGTTCAGCTCAGGTCCTGATCCCACAGTTTCATGGATTCAAGCCCCACACGGAGCTCTGTGCTGACAGTGCAGAGCCTGCTTGGGATTCTCCCTCTCTCCCTCTCTCTCTGCCACTCCCCTGCTTGCTCTCTCTGTCCTTCTCAAAATAAATAAACTTTAAAAAACAAAATAAAGTAAAATAAAGTATATGTTATTTTAAAAATAAATACTTTCCTCCTTAAATGAGATTAAATATTTGTGAAAAATATTTCATTTATTCTTAGAGAAGAATAGTGCTATGGTTATTACTAAATCCTAACAAAACACATATATTTATAATTTAATCATATGAAAATATCATAATTGAAACAATCGTGGGGGGCACCTGGGTGGTTCAGTTGGTTAAGCGTCTGACTCTTGATCTCAGCTCAGGTCATGATCTCACGGTTCATGAGTTTGAGCCCCATGTTGGGCTCTGTGCTAACCACATGAAACCTGCTTGGGATTCTCTCTCTCCCTCTCTTTCTCTGTCCCTCCTCTGTGCTCCTGCTCTCTCTCAAAATAAATAAACTTAAAAAAAAAATGATCTGTGGAATATCTTCTTAATTTTGAAAATATATTTCCTATGCATGGTAGAGAAGAGTCTCCTCCTCCTCCTCTTAGCTTTTTCTACTCAGTAGCTAAAAAACTATTTTCAGTTCATGTAATTTGATAATGGTGACAATATTACTTTTCCTATTTAAAAAAAAAGTCAATTATCTTTAATCTTTGCTATGAAAACAAAACCGTTTTGAAAAGTCATCTGTTGCAATACATTCTATTTGAGGCAGATCACGAATATTATCAGAAAACCTTGGCTAATAAGTAGTCATATTTACTGGGTTCTTTGTGTACTATACAATATTCCTAATAAATCCAAAATACCATCCCTACTTCACTTTATTTTTTTTTCCCTGCTTCACTTTAAAGCCTCCTCATGTGTTACAGATTCACCCACTACAGACGCTTTACTAGTTCCTTGATTAACTTCTACATTAAAAAAAATCATATATGGGGCGCCTGGGTGGCGCAGTCGGTTAAGCGTCCGACTTCAGCCAGGTCACGATCTCGCGGTCCGTGAGTTTGAGCCCCGCGTCGGGCTCTGGGCTGATGGCTCAGAGCCTGGAGCCTGTTTCCGATTCTGTGTCTCCCTCTCTCTCTGCCCCTCCCCCGTTCATGCTCTGTCTCACTCTGTCCCAAAAATAAACAAACGTTGAAAAAAAAAATTAAAAAAAAAAAAAAATCATATAAAAAAAGTCATTTCTTTAAAAAAGCTCCACTTGGTGGGGGATGTTGAAAATGCGTAAGACTATGTGTGTGTAGGGGCAGGGGCTTTATGAGAAATCACTGTACCTTCTGCTCAGTTTTTCTTTGAACCTAAAACTGCTCTAAAAACTAAAATCTATTTAAAACAAAGCCCCCAAAAGCTCCACTAAGTTTCCCCAAACATCACCACTTTCTAATCTTTGGTTCTTTATACTCTATGTGTCTTACATTTATTTCCATGCTTCATGCTATGGGTTTCCCATTTCATAGCTTCAGGTAACTCTCTCCTACCCCTATCATCTCCTACCCCAAACAATGTAAAATCATCTTTAAGATCATTTTGTACACAAAGTTTAATACAATTACAAAGAGAATGGGAACTCTAACACTTTTTAGACTCAAATAAGTGACTTTAATGTGTTTAAGACAACTACCATGTGTAAAATGATAGCCCTTCATACAATAGAAATAGAATAACTCTAGAATTCTCCAGACTAGAATCAAAACAGGGATTAATTTTAGGTAAAATGGTTGCTCACCTGTGGTATAATTTATAACTGAAGCTATAATTTTTTTTTTTTTTTTTTTGGGGACAGAGAGAGAGCATGAACGGGAGAGGGGCAGAGAGAGAGTGAGACACAGAATCGGAAACAGGCTCCAGGCTCTGAGCCATCAGCCCAGAGCCTGACGCGGGGCTCGAACTCACGGACCGCAAGATCGTGACCTGGCTGAAGTCGGACGCTTAACCGACTGCACCACCCAGGCGCCCCTGAAGCTATAATTTTTAAAATAATTTTTATTATGAAATTTATACCCATTGTAGAAAATTTTAAAAATACAGGTAAACAAGAAATACATTATTCTTCACATTATTACTAATGTAAGGATATTCTTATTAATCAGAGAGCAACTGAGAAGTTTTGCTCAGTAATTCTCTCATTTCAATCAAAACCATCTTTTATTTCTTCTACTCAAACTATAAACTTAATCCTAAATACTTTAGCTAATAGATTAAAGCAGGAATTTCATCTTTATACATTGTTATTCACATGACACACACATATCTGCCCATTACCAAGGTATGTCTGATTGCCAGTATATCATTGGTACTTCCATAGCTTTCTTTTGCTTCAAGAAAGCACAGTGGCACATGGCATGCAAGTTAGTGACTGAGATGTGGATAAAGCAATAACCTTGAATTCAAATGTATATACAAAAATAAATGTAAGTTACATGTAAACTCTGGCACTAGTTACAGGTTATGACACATTTCCAACTAATCTCAAAGTCACATCATGCCTAGACATAGTGGCTGGGAAGTATTGGTTTAATGTACTGTTAGTAGTTCTAAAAGGAAATCTTTTAAAATCTTCACATAACTTAAAAACAAATGTCACAGAAATAGTATTTTCAAAGCAATGTAAGTCAAGTTTCAAGAAATTAGTAAGGTTAATACATTTGCTAAATAGGGTAAAACTTATTATTTATAAAATATACTCACCATTTGTGCATTAGAATCCCCCAATGACTGAAGTTCATATTGAATAGGCTGCCCATTTTGGTCCACTAGATGGAATTGTTCTGTAGAAAGAGTCTGTGTCTGAGTCAGGGTCCCTGGTATATTCTGTGATGTGAGTGAATTATCTACTTCATGAGAGGTGATGGGTAAAATTCTAGGAGAACCATTTTGTCCAAAGGAAGGATCCCTGGAGTCCATACAGGTTAGATGCTTTTGCAAAGAGAAAAAAAGCACTTGGGTGTTTGTAAAACATAATGTCACAATTAAAAAAAATTTTTTTTTCTAAAGATTTTAAGTAATCTCTACACCCAATGCAGGGCTTGAACTCACAACCCTGATATCAAGAGTCACATGCTCTACCCACTGAGCCACCCAGTTGCCGTAATGTCACAATAAAAAAATAAATAAAATAGAACATTTATCAGGCACTGTGGACAATAGTATGGAGGTTCCTCAAAAAGCTAAAAATAGAACTACCCTATGATCCAGTAATCACACTACTGGGTACTTACTCCAAAAATACAAAACCACTAATTCAAAGGGATACATGCACCTCTATGTTTATAGCAGCATTATTTATAATAGCCAAACTATGGAAACAGTCCAAATGTCCATCGATTGATGAATGGATAAAGAAGATATGCTATATATCCACAATGAAATACTATCCAGCCATAAAGAGAATGAAATCTTGCCATTTGCAACAACATAGGTAGAGCTAGAGAGGATAATGCTAAGAGAAATAAGTCAGAGAAAGACAAATACCGCATGATTTCACACATATGTGGAATTTAAGAAACAAAGGAGCAAAGGAAGAAAGGGAGAGGGAGAGGGGAAGAGGGGAGAGAGAGAGAGAGAGAAACCAAGAAACGGGGTCTTAGTAAATAGAGAACTGATGGTTATCGGAGGGAGGAGTGTGGGTGGATGAGTTAAATAGGAGATGGGGATTAAGGAGTGCACTGGCCGTGATGAGCACTGGGTGATGTATGGAAATTCTTGAATCACTATATGAATCACCTGAAACTAATATAACACTGTATGTTAACTATACTGAAACTTAAAGTAAAATAGCATGTTATAATAAAAATGGAAAGATTCATTTTCAGTTAATTATCCTCTTTATTTTTTGTAAGAGTTGTCAATTCACACAGACTAACATAGAAAGCAGTTTTTAAGTGAAATTGTTGATTTTTATATTTTATTTCAATTTTACTGAAATAAAGTTGTACATGGGAATACAACTTGATATGTAATTCAACATATTTTTCTTTATATATAGATCTTTATGAATATACTACTTTGAGTAAAGCTCTATATTATTAAATCAAATATATGATAGCATTGTGGATAAATGTTAACAGTCATGAATATATTAAATATGACACTATTTCTTATCCATTAAAAAGTTGTTAAATGTAATGGAAAAAAGTTCCCAGTTGAATTCCTACCTCAAATACCTGAGAATCTGTTTTTGATTCTTCAGAATCATTATGGTTGACTCTTAATGAATCATTAGACTGTTCCATGCTGATATATTCAATTCCATTTTCTTTTATTATTTAATAGCTGAAAAAATTTAAATATCTGTTTAAAACACAACATTTTTATGGAATGTTTGTCTTAACTAAATCTCTCATTTCCCCTATGGTGTTACCCCATACAATTTAGGTTAAATCAGGGGCGCCTGGGTGGCGCAGTCGGTTAAGCATCCGACTTCGGCCAGGTCACGATCTCGCGGTCCGTGAGTTCGAGCCCCGCGTCAGGCTCTGGGCTGGTGGCTCAGAGCCTGGAGCCTGTTTCCGATTCTGTGTCTCCCTCTCTCTCTCTGTCCCTCCCCCGTTCATGTTCTGTCTCTCTCTGTCCCAAAAATAAATAAACGTTGAAAAAAAAAAATTAAAAAAAAAAATGTTAAAACAATTTAGGTTAAATCATTTCCATTCTATAGATTAAGAAAATAAACATTTCCTTAAATGACTTGCCAAGGCACCAGAATACATTCAAGACAGAGCAAAAATTACCATTGTATAGTTCTCTCATCCTACCCTTAATAACACTCATGTACTTTTTATAAGATTGTTGCTATGTGACAGGTACTGTTCACCCTTTCAAATACTTCTAAAATTCTCATTTTACAAAGATTTAATACAAATAAAGGTCTTAATTTTATGAATTGGGAATGCCCTACTGTAGCATTAGATAATTTTAGAAAAGATGTTTTGGTGTAAATATTGATTATATAAACATAGCTCTTACCATAATATACATCATACCACTTAATACTGGCTTGCCAAGCTTTGAAAATTAAGAAATATATATTCCAAAAATTCTGAGCCAGTCAGGCCTAATACAGTGGTTAGCACTGGTGTCAATTTTGTCTCTACACACACACACACACACACACACACACACACACACACACACACTACTGTCCACTGAGGACATATGGCAGTGTCTGAAAACATTTTTGGTTGTCAAAATGGACAGGGAAGTGCTACTAGAATATAAGCCAGGGGTACTGTTAAATATCTTACAATGCACAGGACAGCCCCCACAACAAAGATGTCAGTATGCTTAGGTTCAGAAACCCTGGCCTAATATATCATAGTGAATACTGGATTCTCTATTAGCTAAAAGGAATGATGTTTTAAGTCTCAAAATTGGAGTAAGGACAAAATGAAACTAGTTAAGACTATCACTGAAAAACTTCTAAAATAAACTGCATAGAATCTTAAGAACACACACATTTTTCTTTTTTTAAACTTTTAAATTTTAACTTTAATTTTTTTAATTTTGAGAGAGAGAGCTGAGCTGTCAGCACAGAGCCTGATGTGGGGCTTGAACCCACGAACTGTGAGATCATGAACTGAGACGAAGGAGGATGCTTAACCGACTGAGCCACCCAGAGGTCCCTGAAAATTTTATTTTTAAATTAACATGCATTAAATTGAACTTTTTTCTTTTTTGGTGTGTAGTTCTATGGATTTTAACACATGTAACCACCATAACAACCAGGATATATAATAATTCAATCATCCTAAACCCTAATTTAAAATTATGCCTTATCAGGCAACTGGGTGGCTCAGTCAGTTAAGTGTTGGATTCTTGATTTCGGCTCAGGTCATGATCTCACTGTTTGTGGGTTGAAACTCCAAGTCTGACTCCATGCTGACAGTGTGAAGCCTACTTAGGATTCTCTGTCTTAGGATTCTCTCTCTCTTTCTCTCTCTGCACCCCGCCCCTGAACTCTCTCTCTCCCCAAACAAAAACTTTTTTTAAATGTTCTCTTACTATAATGCTGGAGAGTTTGTAGAGAAACGGGAACCCTCTTGTACTATTGGTGGGAATGCAAACTGGTGCAGCCACTCTGGAAAACAGTGTGGAGGTTCCTCAAAAATTAAAAATAGATCTACCCTATGACCCAGCAATAGCACTGCTAGGAATTTACCAAGGGATACAGGAGTAATGATGCACAGGGTCACTTGTACCCCAATGTTTATAGCAGCACTTTCAACAATAGCCAAATTATAGAAAAAGCCTAAATGTCCATCAACTGACAAATGGATAAAGAAGATGTGGGTTATACATACAATGGAATACTACTTGGCAATGAGAAAGAATGAAATCTGGCCATTTGCAGCAACACAGATAGAACTGGAAAATATTATGCGGAGTGAAATAAGTCAGTCAGTGAAAGATACCATATATTTTCACTCATATGTGGATCCTGAGAAACTTAACAAAAGTCCATGGGGGAGAAGAAGGGGGAAAAAAAAAAGTTACAGAGAGGGAGGCAAACCATAAGGGACTCTTAAATACTGAGAACAAGCTGAGGGTTGATGGGGGGTGGGGGAAAGGCAAAAGTGGGTGATGGGCATTGAGGAGGGCACCTGTTGGGATGAGCACTGGGTGTTGTATGGAAACCAATTTGACAATAAATTATATTAAATAAATAAATAAATAAAATCATTTCCACCCCCCCCCCAAAAATGTTCTCTTAAAAATAAGATAAGCTTATACCTTGTAGTTAAGACTTAGTTGGTACATATTTGAACACACTGAATACTTATTTTTCTGTGATAGCATCCACATATATATTTGTAAAATTAAACATTTCAGAAAATCTACAAGGTCTGCCATTTAATATTTCCATAATATTATAAATAGTTCCACTCAAATATAAAATGTAATAGGCTAAAAATCAGTCTTATTTTTAATATATAACTATATCTTAAAATTGTCTCTCATTTTAAGATTTTAAATTATCACTTGTATTCTAATTTAACTTGTTACAAGAATTTCAAGAACCTGTAATTACCTCTCAAGTAAGAGCAATTCTATCTTATAATGTTCTGGTTCTGTTCTGTTTTTAATTTTTTAGATGATACGTATAAAACTTCAGAATAATATGTTTTATGAATGGTTTAAAAAATAAAAAGAGGGGTGCCTGGGTGGCTCAGTCGGTTGAGCGTCCGACTTCAGCTCAGGTCACGATCTCACGGTTCGTGAGTTCGAGCCCCGAGCGTCAGGCTCTGGGCTGATGACTCAGAGCCTGGAGCCTGCTTCTGATTCTGTGTCTCCCTCTCTCTCTGCCCCTCCCCCATTCATGCTCTGTCTCTCTCTGTCTCAAAAATAAAATAAACATTAAAAAAATTAACATAAAATAAAATAAAAAGAAAGTGCTTGCTTCGGCAGCACATATACTAAAATTGGAACGATACAGAGAAGATTAGCATGGCCCCTGCGCAAGGATGACAGCAAATTCGTGAAGCGTTCCATATTTTTAACAAACTGAGGGTTGATGGGGGGTGGGAGGGAGGGGAGGGTGGGTGATGGGTATTGAGGAGGGCACCTTTTGGGATGAGCACTGGGTGTTGTATGGAAACCAATTTGACAATAAATTTCATATATTGAAAAAAAATAAAAAAAATAAAAAGCTACACTTCATAAAAAAATAAAATAAAAAATAAAAAAATAAAATAAAAACAAAGCCCCACTAATGGCAATATAGCAGATTAGATAATATAGAAGGCTCTTTTGCTAGAAAACATAAAAATACAAAGTTGATCTAAAACAGAATATTTTGTGCTACACGGAGCTACTATAGGAAGTAACAAAAATCAAAGGTCCCCCTGTTCTCCCTTATATCTCTTCCCCCTCCAAAACAAAAAGCAAAAGCTGTGAGCTAAAACCCAAGTAATAAGCACAAGCAAAGAGGCAAATTTCTGCAAGAGCAGTGATAATACACAGGTTTTATGGTTGGGAAACCCAGGCTTAGATAAGCAGCTCCTGGGGGAGGAGAACTCAAAAACTCCCAAAATAGGACTAGGAACCTGAAAGGTCCTGAGACAATAGTTTAGCCTGGCTTCTAGTACAAACAAATAGAGTTATTATTTGGAGGAACACAAACCCAACCAAAGCATTAGTTTCCTTCCACATTAATATTAAATATAAGCTTATAATCAGAGTGCCAAAAACACCAAAGACACTCCCTACGGACTTCAAGTATTGGGACAATCTAATAGTGAACATAAAGTTATCATTTAACGTTCAAAGAAATAAACATGAGTGAATCACAGGAATAAACAAACAAGAGACTGAAAAGTTTAATATGAAAAAGAACCAAACAGAACTTTCAGAAATAAAAAAAAAAAGTAAGTTGGAAACATTAAATAGAAGGTTAGATGCAGAAGAAAGAACTACTAAATTAGAAGGCAGATTTTTAAAAAATTACCCAGAATGCATCATAGGAAAAACAGAAGATATAAAAAAATGAAAGAGAGACCTAAAACTAGGAAAAATAGAATAAGCATGGTAAATTTATAACTGGAGTCTCAGAAAAACAGAAAAGAGAAAATGGATCAGAGAATATTTGAAGAGATAATGGCTATCAATTTTTCAAAACTGAATACATGGATCCACAGATAAAGCACAAAATGTACCAAAATAAATCAGAAGAAATCCACACCCAGTGTAGTAAAGGCACAAAATTCTAAAGAGAAAGCAAAATCTAAAATGTAGCCAGAGAGACAGAGTGCCCAGGTGGCTCTGTCAAGGTCCAACTTCGGCTCATGGTTCAGTGAGTTTGAGCCCTGCATAGGGTTCTGTGCTGACAGCTTGGAGCCTGGAGCCTGCTTCGGATTCTGTATCTCCCTCTCTCTCTCTCTCTGCTCCTACCCTGCACGGAGCTCACTCTCTCTCATATAAATAAACAAAAAAAAAATTAAAATGTAGCTAGAGTGATCAGATCACCCACAGAGTACTGACATTAGATAGAAAGCAGACTACTCAGTAGCAACGATGGTGGAAGTCATGAGAATTAAAAAAAAAAAGTGATAATCAGTATATGATTATATATGTTCAAAACTATTTTTTCACAAAGCAGGGGGAGAGAAAGATACTTTAAGATTTAAAAAAAAAACTGAGAGAAGGGGCGACTGGGTGGCGCAGTCGGTTAAACGTCTGAGTTTGGCTCAGGTCATGATCTCACAGTTCATGAGTTCCAGCCCCACGTGGGGCTCTGTGCTGACAGTTCAGAGCCTGGAGCCTGCTTCAGATTGTGTCTCCCTCTCTCTCTGCCCCTTCCCCGTGCTCACTCTCCCTCTGTCTCAAAAATAAATAATCATTAAAAAAAAAAAGGAAAGATGTTTATGGTCATTAGTCATCAGGATTATGCAAATCAAAGCAACAATGAGGGGCGCCTGGGTGGCGCAGTTGGTTGGGCGTCCAGCTTCAGCCAGGTCACGATCTTGCGATCCGTGAGTTCGAGCCCCGCATCGGGCTCTGGGCTGATGGCTCGGAGCCTGGAGCCTGTTTCCGATTCTGTGTCTCCCTCTCTCTCTGCCCCTCCCCCGTTCATGCTCTGTCTCTCTCTGTCCCAGAAATAGATAAACGTTGAAAAAAAAAAAATTAAAAAAAAAAAAAAGCAACAATGAGATACCAGTTGACACCCACTAGAATAACTATATTTATTTTGTTTGAGCGAGAGAGAATGCGTACGAGTGGTGGAAAGGGGCAGAGGGACAGAGAGAGAGAGAGAGAGAGAGAGAGAGAGAATCCCAAGCAGGCTCCATGCTCAGCAGGGAGCTCGATGTGGGGCTCAATCCCACAACCCTGCCATCATGACCTGAACCGAAATCAAGAGTTGGATGATCAACCGACTGGGCCATTCAGGTGCTCCAACCACATATTTTTTTAAAAAAGAAAACAAGAGTTGATGAGGATATAGAGCAATTGGAACCCTCGTGCATTGCTGATGGGTATGTAAAACGGTGAAGGTGCTGTGCAGAAGTTTGGCAGCTCCTTAAGAAGTTAAACATAGAATGACCATATGACAGCAATTCCACTCTAGGTATATACCCCAAAGAAATGAAAATCAGTGTTCAAACATAAATTTGTACATGGACGCTCATAGCAGCAATTTTCATAAGAACCAAAAAGTGGAGGGGCACCTGGGTGGCTCAGTCGATTAAGCATTCAACTTCAACTCAGGTCATGATTTCACGTTTTGTGGGTATGAGCCCCGCATTGGGCTCTGTGCTGACAGCCCAGAGTCTGGGGCCTGCTTCGGATTCTGTGTCTCCCTCTCTCTCTGTCCCTCCCTCCTCATGCTCTCCCTCTCTCAAATGAGTAAGTGTTAAAAAATGAAAAAAAAAAAAAAAAAGAACCAAAAGTGGAAACAACTCTAATTTTCATCAGCTTATGAACAGATAAATAAAATGTGCTATGCCCTTATAAATGGTATTCAGCCATAAAAAGGAAGGAAGTACTGATACATGCTACAATATAGATGAATCTCAAAAACATACTAAGTGATAGAAGCCAGACACAAACTGTCATATATTACATAATTCCATTTATATAAAAATATCCAGAAGGGTTAAATCCATAAAAACAGAAAGCAGGTTAGTAGATGACAAAGGTCTGGGGGGTGGGAGGAGTATAGGGAAAAACTGTCAATTGGGCACAAGATTTTATTTGGGGTTGATGAAAATATTTTGGAACTAGATAGAGGTGGTATTTACATAAAACTGTGAATGTAGAAAATGCCACTAAATTATTCATCTAAAATGATTAATTTTAAGTTACATGAATTTCACCTCAGCTTTTTAAATTTATTACCAAAAAGAAAAAAACATATACATATATAAGTATATACATGTGTGTGTATGTGTGTGTGTGTGTTATGTATATGTGGCAGTCAGGAAAATATGAATGTGGACTAGAGATTTATTTAAAAAATTTTTGGTGTGTTTTTAGGTACGGGAATAATACTGTAGATGAAATTATATCATGTGATGATATCCAGGATTTGATATCTTCTTTGTGCCTGCTACTGACCTTGATATTTTCTTTTGTGGCCCTATGTGTCATGCCTACCCTCTTCTTTGGAACTATGAGTAATAAACTATCTTAATTTTCAGTGGCAATCACCTCCTGATTCGTTGACCTCACCATATCTAAAGAGAAATAAGAGTATTTTGAAACAATCATAAACATATAAATAAGCCTTAAATAAAATCTCAGTGAACAAAATCCAGCAACATATAATAAAAATACTGCATCTCATCAAACAAAGTATGTCATTGGCTTTAAGTAAATCCAATGTGGAGACTAAGTTAGAATTTTGTATAAATACAGTATGATACCAACTACCTAAAATAGCACAATGGCATAAAAAATATGAAAATTTTAGGGATAAAGTTAACAAAATATATGGAAGATGTATGCACTGAAGACTATAAAACTTAGATGGGAGAAATTAAAGAAGACCTAAAAGGATAAAAGTTACATACTGCGTGTTTATGCAATGGATGACTCAGTATTGTTAAAATAACCAAACTGATCTACAATCAATTGCCTACAATCCCAATCCCAATTCCAGCAGGCCTTTTTTTTTTTTTTTTAATTGACAAACTGATTCTAAACTTCATATGAAAAGTCAAAGGTTAAGACAGCCAAAACGACTTTGGAAAAGAATAACAGATTTGGAATTCTACCTGATTTCAAGACTTGTTATGAAGCTAGAATGATCAAGATGGTATGGTATTAGTGTAAAGACAAATAGATCAATGAGATAGAAGAATCCAGAAACAGACCTCCATGCATATAGTCAATTGCTTTCTGATAAAAGTGCCAAGGTACTTAAGAGAAAAGGGACAGTCTTTTCAACAAATGCAGCTAAAACAATAGCTATATGCAAAATAATAAACATTGACCAATACCTCAAACCATATTAAAAAAAATTGACTTGAATCATGGATCATGGCCTGCAAAACTATAAAACTTCTAGAAGATAACATATGAGAAAATCTTTGTGAGCTTGGGTTTAGCAAAGATATCTTTTTTTTTTTTAAGTCTAGTTATTTATTTTTGAGAGAGAGACAGAGACAGAGAATCCCAAGCAGGCTCTGCGCTGTCAGCACAGAGCCCAATCTGGGGCTTGAACCCATGAACTGCAAGATCATGACCTGAGCCGAGATCAAGAGTTGAATGCCTAACCTACCAAGCCACCCAGGTGCCTGGGTTTGGCAAAAATATCTTAAACATGACTCAAAAAGCATGAAATATAAGTCTACAAGTTGGACTTCATCACAATTAAAAACTTTTGCTCATGACAGTTTGGGAGAAAATATTTGCAAAACACATGCCTGATAAAGGAATTTGTATTCCAACTCTGTAAAGAACTGTTTCAACCTAATTATAAGACAACAACCCAATAAAAAGTAGCCAAAATATTTGAATTAAACACTTTACCAAAGAAGATACACAGCTAGCTAGAGAAAGGCAAATGCCCTGCGACCTGTCTTATATGTGCAATTGGAAGATACAAACTTCCAGTTATAAAACAAGTCACACCCACAGAAAAGTCATGAGGATAAAAAGTACAGCACAGAGAATACAGTCAATAGTATTGTAATAACTTTGTATGACAGATGGTACCTACATTTATCACAGTAAGCATTTTGCAATGTTTTTAATTGTCAAATCACTAGGCTATACGCCTGAAACTATTATATGTCAACTATACTTCAATTAAAAAAAAAGGCTATTAAGCCACAAAAAGACATGGAGAAACCTTAAATACATACTTATAAGTGAAAGGAGCCACTCTGAAAAGGCTATATGATTCCAAATATATGACATTTAAAATTTTTTTTTTTTAATTTTATTTATTTTGAGAGAGAGAGTGCACGAGCAGTGGAGGGGCAGAGACAGAGGGAAAGAAAGAATCCCAACCAGGCTCTGCACAGTCAGCACAGAACCTGATATGGGGCTGGAACTCACAAATCCTGAGATCATGACCTAAGCTGAAATCAAGAGTAGGATGCTGAACTGACTGAGACACCCAAGCACCCCAAATATATGACATTCTTGAAAAGGTATAGACACAGTAACATCAATAGTTGCCAGAGGTTGAGAGATTTTTATGGTGATGAAACAATTCTGATGGTGGGTACATGACATTTTGAAATGGATTTTGTCAAAATCTATAAAAATATACAACACAAATAGTGAACTTTAATGTAAACTATTGTTCATAATAACATATCAATATGGGTTCGTTAACTTTATGAAATATAGGACACTAAGAGTGCCTGGCTGGCTGGCTCAGTAGGTGGAGCATGCAACTCTTGATCTCAGGGTTGTGAGCTCAAGCCCTCCAAAATAAATAAATAAAACCTAAAAAAAAAAAAGAAAAAAAGAAAAGAAAGAAATGTACCACACTAATGCGAAATGCTAGCAACAGAGACAACTGTGTGCTAGCAGGTAGAGGAAAGAAGTGGGCGGTGTAAGAATATGGAAATCTTTGTATACCCTGCTTGATTTTTCCGTAAGTCTAAAACTATGCAAAAAAATAAAGTCCTTTAGTTTAAAAAAAAAAAAAAAACAGAATGTAAACTAAAGCCAATAACAAATAACAGTACATGAATTCCAAAATTATCTTGAAACTTTAGGTTAAGTTACCACAATTTGGACAATGTTGGAATTAGGATATACAAGAAAATATATTTTCATTAAATTTTCAAATAAAAACAGAGTTTTGTTAGTAAAACTGTATAAAATAGTTGAACTGTTCCGTAGTTATATGGTAGGAATTTGAAAATCAACTTTACGCTTATTTGTCAAATTAGTTAACCACTCTGAGCTTTAGTTTTCTCATCTGCAAAATAGGAATAATATTCCTCTACCTCACAGGGTTGTTATAAAGACTAAATAAAATAATGTATGCAAAGGGCATCATGCAGTTCCCAATACACTGTTCAGTGTTAAATAAATAATTTTTACTACCTATAATCATGCAAATGAAGGCCAAAATTTCACCTATCTAAATATAAACCCGTTGGTTCTTTTTTTTTTTTTTTAAATGGTTATTTTATTTTTGAGAGAAAGAGAGCATGAGCAGGGTAGGGACAGAGAGAAAGGGAGACACAGAATCCAAAGCAGGCTCCAGGCTCTGAGTTGTCAGCACAGAACCCGATGTGGGGCTCAAACCCATGAGCTGTGAGATCATGACCTGAGCTGAAGTCGGACCCCCAAACCGACTGAGCCACCCAGGCACCCCATTTTTTTAAGCCTTATTTTGAGTAAGAAAGAGAGACCGAGAGAAAGAGAGAGAGCGAGACAGCGTACACATGCAAGCATGCAAGCAGGGGAGGGGCAGAGAGGGAGACAGAGAATCCCAAGCAGGCTATGTGCTATCAGCGCAGAGCCCAATGCGGGGCTTGAACCCATGAACCACAAGATCATGACCTGAGCTGAAATCAAGAGTTGGACAGAGCAACCCAGGTGCCCCAAATTCGTTGGTTCTTTAGGGCAAAGATCTGTTAAACACCAGTCATCTAATTGATATAATCAAAACTTATCTGGGCTTAGTATGAAACTTTTTTTTTTTTAGGTTTAATTTATTTTTGAGAGAGAGAGGGTGAGCAGGGGAGGGACAGAAAGGGGAAGAAAGGATTTGAAGCAGGCTCTGCACTGACACCAGTGAGCCAGTGCAGGGCTCGAACTCACAAACTGTGAGATCATGACCTAAACCAAAATCAGATGCTCAAACGACTGAGCCATCCAGGTGCCCCAGTATTAAACTTCTAAATATACTTTTCTATACAGTCTTTGAAAAAATTTTAAAATTGTATACTTTAAGATGCCTAATAGACTCTCATTTCAGTATTATTTAAAAATTTACACATTTCATAAATGTAGTAGAGTACATGGAGTCAGTCTAGATTTGATGAAAAATATCCAAACCGAACTTTTCTGAACTTGAATTTCTAGTTCTTTAAAATGAAGAGTTGGTCCTGATGATCCCTAAGATCCCACCCAGTTCTAAGATTTTTGTTTTTAACAGTTGATTTTCCTGATAATGTTTAAAATTCATTTATTGTTGGGGCGCCTGGGTGGCTCAGTCGGTTGAGTGTCCGACTTCAGCTCAGGTCATGATCTCACAGTTCGTGGGTTCAAGCCCTGCATCAGGCTCTGTGCTGGCAGCTCAGAGCCTGGAGCCTGCTTCGGATTCTGTGTCTCCCTCTCTCTCTCTCTCTCTCTCTACCCCCTCCACCACTCGCGTTCTGTCTCTCTCTCAAAAATAAATAAGCATTAAAAATTTTTTAATTCATTTATTGTTTATTGACTGACTTCCAATGTATAGAGTAGAAAAATAAAAGAATACTATTCAAAAAGAAAATTCTTATGTTAGATTCAACTGAAAATGAAGTCCTACTGAGAGATGTATTAAAACTGTAATAACTGGTGTCCAGAATACAATTTAATTTAAAAAAAAAAAAATTTTTTTTTTTCAACGTTTATTTATTTTTGGGACAGAGAGAGACAGAGCATGAACGGGGGAGGGGCAGAGAGAGGGAGACACAGAATCGGAAACAGGCTCCAGGCTCTGAGCCATCAGCCCAGAGCCTGACGCGGGGCTCGAACTCACGGACCACGAGATCGTGACCTGGCTGAAGTCGGACGCTTAACCGACTGCGCCACCCAGGCGCCCCCAGAATACAATTTAATTTTTTAAAGCAAATTAAATATTTTGAAATATTCACTGGCTAAATATGATGACATCAATATTAAGAAATATTTTAGAGAGTTTTTTGAGTTTAAATATGAAGCACTATCAATGACAAAATAGATGAAGATTATGAATTTGTCATACCTATAAAATTTAATGTCTATTGAATGTTTATTATACTTAATTACTAGCTAGGATTATTAATAATCACTCTACTATTCTGTGATGTAGAACCTATTATCACCATTTTACAGAAAAGGAAATTGAGGCTCACTGCTCAAGGTTATCAATTATTGAGCACTATGGTAAAGCACTATGCTAAGTGTTTTCTATCTGTCATTTTATATAATTCTTTCAACAATCCTTTCAACAACAGCAAGTGATTCAGTTACTTGCTCCAATTTACATAAAAGGAAATAAAACTCAGGCAATGAAGTAACTTTCCCAAGATTACAAATACACTAAGTGGCTGAGCAAGGACTCAAGCCTACAGGTGCTGATCCCAAAGCCCACTCTTTATTATTACTATAGGAACTCTTTCAAAATAACAAAACTCCTTCCTTCCTTCATTAGTCATGGCTTTAAATCTTTTTCCTTTTTTCTGATAGGTTAACAAATTCTAGATGGTAAAAAAAATTCTTTGTTCATTATTGTTCTCAACTTTTCTTGGTTGAAATTCAATTACAGTCAGTCCCTAAAGCTCCAAAGCCCTCCTGTAAACAATCTAAACATCTCTGATCCCATGAAAAAGCTAGAGTTCTAATCTTGCAGGCACTGCAGTCACTGAGAAAACATTCTGCAAACAGATTCAAAAGTGGAGCTTGGGAAGAAGAAGTGCAAAGTGCAAATAGTTTAGGGGAAAGAATTCTAAAAACTTACTCCCAGTTTCCTAACAGCTGCCCTGATCCCATCACAAATTAACCCTATTGGCCTATTTTTTTTTTTTCATTTTATTTACTTTCTCTTACCCTAGCTGAAATTTTCACTGGAGTTAATAAGCATTTTTTGTTAAAAAGAAAAAACTCTGGACAGAGTATCAGCCATTAACAAATTTGTGTAAATTTATGTAAGGATCGATTTCTTCCTTTAAGAAAAGTTAAGAACAGCTACCCTGCAAAGTTTAATTTGGAGATGAGAAAGCAAGTACACTTGAAGCTCAGAACATGTAAAAGGGATTTTGCAGAGGTCTGAGCTAAATGCTGCAATGAAGAGGACAGGATGATGGTGGGGATGTTGTTAACAGAGGAACACTGTCAAACATAAACCACCTACTTCAGGGCTTTGCTCACACTGAGATTTTGCCAAAAATAATTTCTTTTTATACTATCTTTTGGGAACTCAAAACTCAAGATTTTCCTTTCAGATTTTCCTTATCTACACGATAGGTTAAAGAAGTTTTTTTGTGTTACATTGGGAAAATACTACTTAAAATAGTTTCTACATGGAAAAATGGATTTCAATATCTATTGACTAACCTACTATTGAACCAGAGGCTGAAAGTACATTTCTACGTTACAGACATCCTTTTCAAAAGACAAAATCTGAATGAAGCAAAAGTATTACTCCTTCCTCCCTTACTTGCCCCATCACTTTGCATTACACTTTTCAACCCTGACAACTGCAGGGTGACATTTTCCCAACTAACTTCAATGTCAGTACATGCTGGAAATTATCATCCATAGCTTTCAATTAACTACGTCAAAGTGAAGTTTTTAAGGATGAAGATATCAAGTAGCTAGGTATAAAATGCTTTCTTCCAACTGGTAAATACAAATAGAATGAAATACCTATATACAAAGTGCAATTTGACTTTTCATTAATATGTAATAGGTACAAACTTTTATACAGCTGTTACTTTCAATTAGTTGAAATAAAAGTGTTACCTTCAGGCAGTCGCTCAAGTTTAAACTCAGGCCTCAAGCATTCTACTATTGCCAGAAATGCCCTCTCTTGTCCACTGAAGTTCTTCCTTTCAGGGACACTAAATCATGATAGGCTTCATTTGTGTGAGAGCTATAATTATGTCTTCACAGCAGCATTCTTTCTGTAATGAGAAGGTATTCAATGTGTATTTTCTTTTTCTACACATAAAGAAAACTACTAGATTTTGTTATGCAGGTTTTATTATAAAACAACCATAACCAGCCCTGTACAGTAGAACCATCAATTGACTCAGTTGAAGAAAACTAAAGATCAGGACTGACTTTACAGATAACTGCATGTGTCCAGGGGTAGATGACTTAATGTGTGATTCAGTTTCCTCAGTCCAAATCAAGGATTTGGACTGAGGTTTTGTTTCAACTCACATTCTATACCTACTACTAAAACAAAGACCTCCAGTAAAGTACATTTCTCCCATGAAATATTTACTAACAGGGCACTTTTTGTAACCATAAAAGCTTGAGAATAAAGGTTCCCCTCCCCAAACTACACCCTCTATAAAATCATGGAATTGATTTGACAAAGTTAGTTCTTAAGCAAATAGTATTGGGATTACGTAAAGAGAACAAAGAAGAAAGTATTACATGTGTACACAGTTTATGATTGGAGTTCAGAGCACACACATTTTGCTGGCAAATTGCTTTCTAGAATGTTTCACATCACGTTAGAAAAGTGGATTTTACCTTATATCAAAAGCAAAGATTAGGAAGAAAACTGTTAAATTAGAAGTTTGATGTTTTATAGGGAAAGGGGGAATTTTATTGTTTATAAATATTGAATGCATGGCAGAGAGGAAAAGACTATTCAGACTGCAGTCACTCATATCTCTGTGGACCTTATTTGGGATACCGTTTTGATTTTGTTCAACAGGAATTTTATTCAAAACTTTAGAGGTAATTCTGTCTTAACAACTGATTATTTTGTTGAGTTTCCTCTAAAGACTTTTGCATAATAACATGTATCTGTTAAAACCAATTACATGAGAATAAATCCCCAAACAGGGTAACTGAAGGATGAAACCACTTTTAGTTTAGTCTTAAAAGATTTTCCTAATTCTAGGTACCTTGTTAGCATCCTAAGACTTAAAGGATCTTGAAATATATTCAATATCAGTGCCAGATCTTGTAACTTATTAACATTAAAAAATGTTGCTCAAAAGTACTTTAGAAAATAAAATTATTCTTGTCTTTTAAAGTAAATGAATGCTCTTTTTATGCTCCTTTTATGATGTATATAAAATTACTATGAATCAGTGGTGTCAAAAATTAAATCAAGACTCCTAGTTCACAAATATTTTTATAGGTGGATTTGGAAAGTTATAATGTGTTAAGTCAAAAATTTAAATGTATGCAAATATGTATAAACAATAACCTATTTTTAACTTTTCACTTAAACAAATTTAAAGCTAGTGTTCACAATGTCTCTTTTACCTAAGGTTTGCCCTCTTCTATAAACTTGCCTATAATCTTGGTATCTACCCATTTCTTACCCTGTAAATAATACCTCTTTTTACCTCTATGCTTTTTGAGAGCTATACAGATTATTTCATTTAATCCTCACAGTAACAGTTGGATCTTTATCTCTATAGAGAAGAAAGCCAAAGCTGTCAAGTAACTTGCCTAAAATCACAGAAAGCATTAGAGCTCAGATTCAAAACTAAGCTGGAAAAACCCAAAAAACAAACTGCACTGCAAAGCCCATACACAGTCTTCAGATCTTACCATACCATGCCATTATATGTTGAAAAAAGAAAACTATAATAAAGAGACACAAATCTTCTAAGCTGTGATTTTCTAGATAACAATATGTCTTCACAAGGACCACAGTAAATGAATCATGTAGGAAATCATCAAGAACAAAAAGCTTGAAGTTAACGTTCTAAGAAAAACACTCAGGGGCACCTGGGTGGCTCAGATGGTTAAGCGTCAGACTTCGGCTCAGGTCATGATCTCCAGCTCTTGAGTTGGAGCCCCGCATTGGGCTCTGTGCTGACAGCTCGGAGCCTGGAGCCTGCTTCAGGTTCTGTGTCTCCCTCTCTCTCTGGACCTTCCCCTCTAGAGCTCTGTCCCTCTCTCCCACCAGAATAAATAAACATTAAAAAAAATGTAAAAAGACCACTCAAAGTAAAAGCATTAACTACCCTAAATACTGCATAGAGGGAACACCAAGTATGATACAAGTCACTACTGAAAAAACATCAAAGACATCACAGTGGATGTTGAGTTGCTTTGAAACACTTATAATTTTCCTTAACCAAAGGAAGGTCTCAAATGAAGACATGTATTTTAGTGAATTCAACATTTCTGCTTGGCAAATTGAAGTTTTATCTTATTAAGCATACTTAGGTTCTGTATCTTACTGGTCATATTTTTCAATTAAAATTAAGATCAATCTGTACCATCAGGTATTGTACTTTCTTATTACGGTAAATTTCAAAATAACAATCACTAAAATTTATTAATCTTACTATATGTTTTTTGCTGTTGTTTTTCTTAAGATTTTATTTTTAGCTAATCTCTACACCCAGCCTGAGGTTCTAATTTACAACCTATAACCCGGAGATCAAGACCTGCATGCTGCATCAACGGAGCTAGCCAGGCTCCCCTGTATGTTTTTAAAAGACATTTTAATCAATACTTTATCAATAGTAAAAAAATTATCTGAAAAAGAACCTAATTATTTGAAGATTATTTCAGGCCCTATGAATTTTAATTCAGGCAATTTTACTGCTGTAACTCAAAAATCACTTATAACTAAAGGAGAATGTTTAAAACTGTCAAATTTCTTTCCACGACTACCAGATTCAGAAAATACGAAGAGCAACACTTCAGTTAAGAAAGTGTTCAAGCTTCACGTGAGTGATCTAACTTATTTAAGGCATATCATTCTCACCATTACAATGAATCACATGGTTAAATGACCACAGTTTCTATTTGCAAGATAGGATTTCAGCATAGAGGTTTTTTATTCCTCTAACCACGAGACTATTCTCTCTTACTCACGTTGGCAGAACTTCTAGTCAAACTGGACATCTAAATTATCGTGATGGTAACAATAGCTAACATTTACTATGTGGCATTTAATTCTCACAGTGACCCAAGTGTGGCAGAGATTTAATATGTAGTTGAAACATTTCAGGTTCGAGAGGCCGCATTCTAAAAAGGTGAGTGAATTGAAAATAGTCCTACTTTCATTATCATTACTTTCCAATAAAAGATTGTTCTTCGCTTACAATTGTGTAAATACTTTCTCATAGTCTATGGTTGATTTAAATACCAGGTGTCTACTTAATTGTAGCACATCTTTAAGCAACGTAAAGGAAAGCTTTAGTTGTCTTCACCTGCACATACTGCTCTGCCCACAAATTCTGCAATCCAGTTTTGCCTGATTCTAAACTGCTCTCTCTTGAAGTCCCCCTCTTGGAGCTTTTCTGACGAACGACTTAAAAAGTGACTTTGAAATCTGGATAGTATCTCTCCATCCATCCTCCCACAGCGAAACAACTAAATTTAATTAGAGTAATTCTCCCGACCATTGAGAGTTAAGACATAGGCCTTTGGGTAACTTTAACACCAAAAGTCAAAAAGCGTAGTCTGAGAATGTACGGGAGGACGCCTTTCCCTTTCTAAACAGAAGATAAAATGGGGCTCATAAAGGGAAAACAAAAAGAACCAAAAAACCAAAAACAAAAAAACCTAAAAATTGGGGCTCGTGGCTGCTAAAAGGACCACACACCGGGCGCTCCTGCCCAGGCGTCTGGATACTTCTCCGCGACGGTGGCGCGTCCTGAAGCTCAGCAACCCTCCTCCAGACACCTAACCTCCACCTCCAGCCTGCTTTCCCGAGGCCCGCGAGAGCAGTCCTGGGAGAGGGGTAGTAGGCCTCATTGTGTGGGACCCCGAAAAGGCCCCGAGGCGGGGTGCGGAAGGCACCACCCGGGGCCGGTTGGGGGCGGGGACCGGCGGTTGCTCAGAGAGCAGGAGGGTCAGGAGGTGACGGGAGGAAGAGGCAGGAGGAAAGAAATGGGGGTTGGGAGGCAGCGTCCGGTCGGTGGGCGCAGACAGCTCAGCCAAACCTCCGACTCCCTTAGTCCCGCCGCCTCCGAGAGCCCTACAGGGCGAGGAGGGAAGTCCACAAAGTGCAGGAGCAGAGGGGAGAAAATTCAAAACGAGTCTACTCAACCTCGTCTTGGCTCCGAGGCCCTGCCATGGAGACCAGCACAATGCGCAGGCGCATCCTTCTGAGAGCGCGCAGCGTAGTACTATGAGACAAGAGCACAGTCGGCCACCGTCGGCCGTTTGTCTTCTGATTCGCTTTCCGCACGCGTATTCCTACTCTCACTGGATCTAGAGCCTGAAGCCGGAGGCCGGGGTACTCCGAAAGACTCGGTAGAGTGATTGGGAGTATGCGTAAGAAAATAAAGCCAAAAAGTCTTTAGCAAATTAAAGCTGAAGGTAGAGGAAGTACAATAGATATCTGGCTGCGGTTGGGAAGGTTTAATACGGATAAAATTTATCTTGAGGACAGCATGGCAAAAAAAAAAGACTACCATTCCCAGTGGTTACTGCGTCTGAGAAGCGCTGCTTTCTGGGAATGGTAGTGTCTAGGAGTTGTGTTTGAAGTATCAGGTCTGAAGACAGCGTCTTACAATTAAAAAGATAGAGCAGCAGTTTAAATTGGGCCTTTTCTGTTTCTTCTTAATCGATAACAGTTCTAAATATTTTTTTAAAAATTTAAAAAAATTAGGGACACCCCGTCTTTAAGACATGCTTTACTATCGATGATTCCTGTATCTAGGAATAGGTAGTTGATGTTTGTGGGCTGGGTCTCGGTGTGTGAGCAACCTCGTGGTTGCTGAGGAGGCCGGAGGAAAGAAAACCGAAGCCCGGAACACGGCAGCTTCTTGCGTACCTGTGCAAGCTAATTTTGAGTTACCTCTTTTTGTAGTCTTAAAAGACCAGGGCGCCTGTTGTCTATTACCCCCTTTCGTTTCGGTAGACAAGTCTTGTGTATACTCCTCGCCATGGCTCAGCTCCAGGCACGCTTCTTCACTGACAATAAGAAGTAAGTAAGCGTCCTTTTCTTTCCTCTCTTCCTCTCGCCTCCCTGGGATCTTTTCCAAGAACTCCTTCTGTATGACTTTGTGGAGCCTCGGTTGTCTTTGCCCACAATTCCTCCCCCAACTCCTATTTTGTTTGTTTTTTGGGCTTTACTCTTGGCTTGAGCGCGTTTTCCGATTAAGCGGAAGCGATACCTTGCCGGGATTTCTCAGGGATCTACATCTGATATCACCGATCCTTTTTGCCTGGCTTCTAAGGCTGTATATAATTTGAATTGTGACTGTAGAGGGCTTTGAGGGGCTTCACCTTTGATTCCTGAATGAAGCACATGTGATTTTAAGAATGAAAAATGGACCGAGTCCTTACAGGCTGCCTGCTAGGGATGTTTCACCATTTCTCAAAACACAAGTTTATTACTATTATTTTTTTAGGTAGATAATAGACAGTGCTTTTCTAAACCAGGCTAGAAAGTGGAGCTCTGAATGGGGGTTGGTAGAACTTTTTTTTTTAATGTCTGTTTGTTTATTTATTTTGAGAGATTTATGTATGAATGTATGTATGTATGTATTTTGAGAGAGAGAGAGAAAATCCCAAGCAGGCTCCATGTTGTCAGTGCAAAGCCCAATAGGGGCTAGATCTCAGGAACCATGAGATCATGACCTGAGCAGAAATCAAGAGTCCTACGGTTAACCAGGCAAGCCACCCAGGCACCCCTATAGAACTAATTTTTGGTAATAGTGTGAAGTTCTTTCAGTTACAGGTTCGTATATTCATATACATACTTTACACATGTATGCGTGTGTGTGTATGTCTGTATGTGTGTATGTATATACATGTGTGTATGTATATGTGAACATTTTTACCAGTGGTCCCCAGGTGAGTAGCATTTGTTTGAAATCTAATTGTATTCAGTCTTCTGGTGTACATTACACTACTAACTTTTCTTAGTGTCTTTTCAGCTATATTGTAAGTCTCTTGATGGTAGGGACTGTATTACTCTTCTTGGATTGACGGAATCAACGAATGTTTTTCAAGTTCTTCTCATACTGATGATAAATAGTGAATATTTGTTGTATTAACAAGCTATCGCCAGTTGTAAGCTAGATAACTCCCACTTCAATTAAAATTATGTGTTGGAGGGGCGCCTGGGTGGCGCAGTCGGTTAAGTGTCCGACTTCAGCCAGGTCACGATCTCGCGGTGCGTGAGTTCGAGCCCCGCCTCAGGCTCTGGGCTGATGGCTCAGAGCCTGGAGCCTGTTTCCGATTCTGTGTCTCCCTCTCTCTCTGCCCCTCCCCCGTTCATGCTCTGTCTCTCTCTGTCCCAAAAATAAATAAACGTTGAAAAAAAAAAAAAAAAAAAAAAAAAAAAAAAAAATAAAATTATGTGTTGGAGCTGTATGAGTTGACCTAGTAAATCATATTCACTCTTGTATTCTTACTTACAGTATAGATAAATTGTATTATCAATGCACATGAGTATATATACTTGGTCTGCATATTTCTCAAGGAATGTGGTGCAATAGCATGACCGCCGTATTTCTTCTAATTGAAGTTTTTAATTGCGATAATTGGTGATTCACATGAAGTTTTAAGAAATAATAGACCATTGTGTTTTAACCTGAGAAGGATAGATAAACATATATGTATGTGTGTGTTTAAATTCTTCAAAAAGTTAACAAAACCTAAAAATTAAGTTCTTGCTTCTTATACATTATATGTTCTGGTAAGTAAAATGGAGAGGGGGATAATTTTTTCACATATATGTATGTAATTTACATATACGCGTGTATGTGAATTATGCTACTCCCCCCACCCTCTCATTTTACTGACCAAATAGTAGGTGAAAGGAAAAACCAAAAACTTTAATTCTAGGTTTTGTTATCTTTTGGAAATCCTAAATTACTATTTACATTTTTTTTAAGCATGATACATATAAATAGAGCTGTAATCTTACTACCCAAAGTATAGTTTGAAGATTAGCAGCATCAACATCACTTGGGAGGTTTTAGAAAAAGCAGAATCTCAGATTCCACCTCAGACCTACTGTTTTACGATGTACGTTTTAATAAGATCTGAAGCCCCCTTCCCTAACCCTACCCCATTGTAGTAAAAAGAGATTTATTATACCGTGTCTTGATGAGCCGTAGGTTCTATCTTAACATCTTTTGAAACTTCCATTCCCCACAACTACAGCCTTAATTCACGCTTTAGACTTTTTTTTTGTGGTAACAATTTTATTGAGATATAATTCACTTAGAGCAGAATTCATACTTTAAAATCTCCATTTCAGTGGTTTTGAGTATATTTGCAAAATTGAACAACCATCAGTACAATTTTAGAACATTTTTTATCACCCTTTAGGTATTACCCCCTAATCCTTTCAACTACAGCCGTAGGCAGCCACTAATCTACTTTCTATCTCTGTGGATTTGTCTGTTTTGGACAATTAAATATAAAGGGAATTTTATAGTATGTGGTCTTTTGTGAGTGGCTTCTTTCACTTACTTAGAATGATGTTTATAAGGTCCATTCACACTGTAATGTGTACCAGTACTTCATTCCTTTTTAGAGCCAAATAATATTCCATTGTATGGATATACCACATACCAAATTTTGTTTGCAATTTTTAAGTTGATGGACGTTTGGATTGTTTCCACCTTTTGGCTGTTACAAGGAGTGGTGATGGGAACTTTTGTGTGTAAGTTTTTGTGTGGACATATATTTTCATTTCTCTTGGGTATATACTTGAGTATATACTTAGATAAATATGAAAAATAATTTCATATTTAACTTTTTGACAATTAAAAAATTTTGGGGGGGAGGCGCCTGGGTAGCTTAGTTGATTGAGCGGACTTCAGCTCAGGTCATGATCTTGTGGTTCGTGAGTTCGAGCCCCACATCAGGCTCACTGCTGTCAGCGTGTCAGCGCAGAGTCTGCTTCAGGTCCTCTGTCCCCCTCTCTCTGCTCCTCCCCCACTTGTGCACTCCCAAAAATAAGCATTTAAAAAAAATTTTTTTTTGATGTTTACTTAACTTTGAGAGAGAGAGAGAGGCAGAGAGCACAAGCAGGGGAGGGGTAGAGAGAGAGGGAATCACCGAATCCAAAGCAGGCTCCAGGCTCTGAGCTGTCGGCACAGAGCCCGATGCAGGGTTTGAACTCACAAACCACGAGATCATGACATGAGCTGAAGTTTGATGCTTAACCGAATGAGCCACCCACACACCCCAGTAGTTAACTGTATTTGAGTTTTATACTGCGTCATATGGCTTTTAGTTACTGTCTATGTCTGTTCATTTCAGCCTGAAGAATTCCTTTTACCATTTCTTGCAGGGCAGGTCAACTAGCCCAGCATACTCCTAAATATGCTCAAAGAGCTAAAGAAAACCGTGGACAGAGAATAAGAGGAAACCAGGAAAATAATACATGAGCAAAATATCAATAAAGACATAGAAATTATAGAGGAACTAGGGGAACCCGGGTTGCTTCATTTGTAACCCCATGTAGCAAAATGTCTGGCATGTATTAGATACCCAGTAAATATTTGCTGAATGAATAAATGCACATTTGTTAAAATAATCCATAGACTTGACTTTGACATATCATTTCCTTTTTATAGATATGTGGTAGATGATGTTCCCTTCTCAATTCCTGCAGCCTCTGAAATTGCTGACCTTAGTAACATCATCAATAAATTGCTGGAGGCCAAAAATGGTAGGTATACATGCTTTGAGAAATTAGGAGAGGGTGCATTGCCACTAACTACACTAAAATATATCACATTTTATTTTGTTTCCTTTTTTTAAGCCTTATTTTAAAATACCGTATGCATTTTGTAATGGTAAAATTTATAAATTATGAGTTTCCCTGCTACATGATACTTTTTTAAATGCTTTGAAATACAAGTTCTCAGGAAAAATTCTTTCTTATTTATTTCAGTTTAATCTGCTTTAAAGGCAATATGGATATAAGGTGATTGGCATTTAGGAATACAATTTTGTTGTAATAGTTATGACACTGTGGTTTTCCTAGGGAGATCTGGGATTGGTAAGCATAGAACAAGTATCTAGGTGCTTGAGCCCCAGTTGCTACAATCCTACAAAGCAAAATGACATTGTCACTATTTGAGTATTTTGTGTAATAATAGATGCCAATACTAATACTAGTATTAAGTATTTAGAATTCATTGAAAAATTAATGGTAAAATTTTATAAACATGCAAGGGTATCAAGTAAAACATTTAAGAGATATAAATGTTAAACATGCTGTTGTATGAAAATAAATTATTAGCCCATAAAATTCATATGAACAAGGTATGCAAAAATATTGATGAAACAAGATTGGCCAGGAGTTGATAATTGTTAAAACTGGGTGATAGGTATATGAAAGTTTACTATATTATTCTCCACTGTTGCATATGTTTGAAATTGTCTATAATCAAATGTATATTGAAAAGTAAGGGAACCATACATAAAATAGAAGATTTAAACATGAAAGGTTGAAAATAACATGAAGCATGATCTTTAAAAATATAATTTGTCAATGAAGTCACCATTTAGAAACAAACATTTTTACCCAGATGTTTCTGTTGATTCTACCCTAGTTGGAGGAATGAGGAGTTGAGAGTTAGAAACTAATGCCTAATATATTCCTCTTCTCTATCTTCTAATAATCCTATAACTTTTTTTAAGTTTGAGGGTTTTTTTTTGTTTTTTTTTTTTGTTTTTTTTTTTTTTTTGGTAATCTCTGTATCCAACTTGTGGCTTGAACTCATGATCTTCCAGATGAGCCAGCCAAACACCCTGAGATGATGTTTATGAACAGTTTTTTGTTTTTGTTTTTGGTGGGAGGGGGCAGAGTCTGCGGTCTTTTCATTACTAGCAAGCTATTTAAGCTATTGTTCTTGGTTGAGAGATATTCACATAACACTTCCCATAGGTCCTTGTCTTTATTTCATCCAGTTGATGTGTAAAGATTCTGATAAACACTGCCATATATTCTTGCTGAAAAAGTCTTTGAACTAGAATAAGAATTATTCTTGTAATAGAATCTTTGTCATACCAGTGTGTGGATGTTTGTTGTTACCCAGAGAGTTGTATATTTTTCTAAAGTTGTAGATTGAATGTTGGTTTCTTTTTGAATAATCAAATAAGTCATTGATTGCTCTTGAGTTGAAGATGCAAATGATTCAGATTTCAGATTTTTAAAAGGCAACAATCCAAATAATCCAATGAGAGAATTCTTTCAGCTAATAAATGCAGAAAGAATGAATAATTTTTAGCATTTTGTAACTCCAAATGAAATAATGGGTTTAAGTAGTGATTATCAGTAGCTACTAAAACTATTTATTACGTGTTGAAAGGCTGACGGAGAGTATTAGGATGGATGGGACCAGGCTGACAATATCAGAGTCCAGATGTAGATTATCACATCATAGAAAGACATACAACACAATGCATTTTCTGATGTGATGCAATAGGAAACACATAATACTATGTATAAATATTCTTGCCAGAAAAACAAAGCTAACCTGAAGTGTAATCAGTTGTTTAGGTCTGCCTGGTGTATAGGATGTGTAGGTGGTAGAGGAACATCTTATAGGACACCATGGAGATGTAATCAACCAGAATGTAAGAAATACTAGAAGACAGATGACCTAATTTTTTTTTGTTAAAAAAAATTTTTTTTAACGTTTATTTACTTTTGAGAGACAGAGAGTAAGCAGGGGAGGGGTAGAGAGAGAGGGAGATGGAATCCAAAACAGGCTCCAGGCTCTGAGTGGTCAGCACAGAACCTGACACGGGACTTGAACTCAACAAGCTGTGAGATCATGACCTCAGCCAAAGTCGGATGCTTAACCAGCTGAGCCACCCAGGTGCCCCCCGAGTTTCTTTAACAAATAAATGACCGGGGAAAAAAGGAGGGGGAACTCTTAAAGATTAAATAAAACATATTAATCAGATATAATATGTGGACTTGGGATGCTGATTCTGAAGCTCACTGTAGGTCACTTCTCTGGCTCAGTCAGAAGAGCATGCAACTCTTCCTCTCTAGGTCATGAGTTCGAGCCCCACATTGGGTATAGAAATGACTTGAATAAATAAATACACCTAAAACAAAATAAAAATAAAAAGCTCACTGTAAAGAGAAGGAAACATGAGCGTTGGCTATTTGATATTAAAAGCAATAATGATTAAATTTTTTAATATCACTTTAGGTCCTTTTATTTTAGAGATACATATTAAAGCATTTACAGATAAAAATGATAACATTTCTAAGGTTTGATTTAAAATAAACCAGCAGAGGAGTGGAGAGAGGTGTATAGATGATTGTCAGTGAGTTGGTAATTATCAAAGTATGTGATGGGGGTGGGAATTCATAATGTTATTTCTACTTTTATATATATTTAGAATTTTCCATAGAATAAAAAGTTTGTTTTTTTTTTTAATTTTTTTTAAAATTTATTTTTAAGACAGAGAGACACAGAGCATGAGTGGGGATGGGGCAGAGAGAGAGGGAGACACAGAATCTGAAGCAGGCTCCAGGCTCTGAGCTGTCAGCACAGAGCCCGACGTGGGGCTCGAACTCAAACTGTGAGATTATGACCTAGGCCGAAGTTGGACGCTCAACCGACTGAGCCACCTGGGTGCCCCAAAAGTTTTTTTAAGTAGAAATAACATTTTTTTAAATAGAAATAAATAACAGTAAATAACTTTTAAATAGAAATAATAGAAACAACAATAGTAAAAAATTACACCAACAGAACAAAGTCCTCTGTTCCTAAAAATCACACAGTGTACTGGAATAGAATACACGGCCTGATTATGGCATGAAGAAACTCTGGAGAAACTCAGAGGCCACACTGGAATAATAAATACCTGTTTGTTTTGGGGTTTCTCATATACCTCTGCCAATGTCACTTCAGGTTCTAAGAGTGATCATTTTATTATGCATTTTCTTTAGAGTTACACAAACATGTGGAATTTGATTTCCTCATCAAGGGCCAGTTTCTGCGAATGCCCTTACTTAAACACATGGAACTGGAAAACATCTCATCGGTAAGTTCAAATGTTTACCTGCTCTGTTTTATGTAAGGTGTTCTCAGGTAATGTAGGAAAACATTTAGAATCAGACTGAATCTTTAGCAACCAAGATTTTTTTTTTTATTAGTATTTTTTTTTTCTAGAAATTTGAACTTCAGTGTTTGTATATTCAATTTTGAAATCCCCTCTTCTGAGAATGTTTTACTCAAGAAATGTAGATGAATGAATATAAATAAAAAACCTTCATATTTGTGGAAGAATTATCAAGAAAGGGAATACCAAATACATGTTTATTACCAATAATGATGTATAAAATGAGGGGTGCCTGGGTGGCTCAGTTGGTTGAGTGTCCAACTTCGGCTCAGGTCATGATCTCGGTGTCCGTGAGTTCAAGCCCCACATCGGGCTCTGTGCTGACGGCCTGGAGCCTGCGTCAGATTCTGTGTCTCCCTCCTTCTGCTCCTCCCCCACTCATGCATGCGCGCACGCTCTCTCCCCCCCCCCAAAAAAAAAAAACCTTAAAAAAAAGATACACAAAATGATTGTGCACGTATAAAAACTTTTGGGTTAGACAATTGTGATTTATAGCGGTTCCCCCTTCCTCTAATTTTCAAAGTTCCTTGATACTGCTTTTATAATTTAAAATGTAATTTGTAATTGCTTTTATAATTTTTTGACAAGTTTTAGAATTATGAAATATGCATAAAATTTATCATTTTAATCATTTTTAAGTGTGTAATTCAGTGGCATTAAGTATATTCACAATATTATGCATCTATCACGACTATCCGTATTCAGGACTGTTATCATCCTCATTAAGTAGAATGCTTTTATAATTTTATTTTTTAAAGTTCCTTATATCCCCCTACCCCCCTTTCAGCATAAATTTTCCAAGCTTGTTAATATTCGTTAATATTACTGTTTGCACACTGTTAGGTCAGATAAAGTTTTTCGCCTTTTGCATGGCTCCAAATTTCTGGGTTATGAAGGGGACTGACATGAAAGAGACGTAATAAACAAGGGGTCCTTTATGTTTGTAGTATACTACTTTGGAACTACTGCCTGATTGATTTCTGGTTTTTCTCTGTCACTAGGAAGAGGTTGTGGAACTAGAATATGTGGAGAAGTACACTGCACCTCAGCCAGAACAATGCTTGTTCCATGATGATTGGATCAGTTCAGTCAGAGGGGCAGAAGAATGGTATTGCCATTTTATTATGCCACTTCCATCAGTCTTTTTAATTGCACTATGTGAATATTTTTCTCTGATTGATTCTGTGTTATTTGTAAAAGTAATTTTGTGATATATGTATCAGTGTCCATGCCCAAGATCTTTACATTCAATGTATTCAAGAAGAAGCATATCTTTTCCTTCCCAAGATGTTGGAGTGACATTTGTCTATACATGAATAAGTCAAGTGTCTTAGAATATTTTATTTTTGTGTGTTGCTTGTAAGACCAAAGATATAATTTGTTCCATAGAGGGGAAAAAAAACCCTCTTATAACCACAGATGTCCTGGCTTACTACCATGAAGATGCAGATCATGGTATAGGGCTAAAAAGGGCAGACTGGATCTGAGAAGGTATGGATGGCTCAGAACAAACCCTCAGTGGCCTTACTTGTTGAAAAGCGTCTTGAGACTGGATCATAGTACAAGCTTACATTTTTAAAAGAATATCTTCCTGGAGTTGTTACACAAGTGATGTTTTTACTGGTTTTAGTTTTATCTTAGATGGTTTTATTGTTTTTCTGTTGAATGATTTTCAGTGGTTAAGTACAAAGGGCAGTTAGGCTTTACAAGCAATTTCCCTGAGTTGTAATGTTTACAATAGTAATTAAAATGAAGTCTAGGGCTTTTTACTTATGTTTTTATTTTTAGGAGGTCAGAAAAAATCACAGGTAAGATCTGATTTAATGTCTTTTAAAATCTTAGTCTTCATATTAAAAACCTCTTTAAAGTATAATCTCAAGGTTTACTTAATTGCCTTAGAAATATAATTGGGGCACCTGGGTGGCTCAGTCAGTTGAGTGTCTGACTTCAGCTCAGGGCATGATCTCACAGTTCGTGAGTTCGAGCCCTGCATCCTGCTCTGTGTTGACAGCTCAGAGCCTGGAGTCTGCTTCAGATTCTGTGTCTACTTTTCTCTCTACCCTTCCTCCCCTCATGCTCTGTCTCTCTCTCTCTCTCTCTCTCTGTCTCTCAAAAATAAAAATAAACACTAAAAAAGAAATATAATTGATTTCAGGATTTGAAAAAGCTGCTTTTTGTATTTCATAAGGGTTTTTTTCTTTTCATAGGATTTTGACTGGTTCTTATGATAAGACTTCGAGGATCTGGTCCTTGGAAGGAAAGTCAATAATGACAATTGTGGGACACACAGATGTTGTAAAAGATGTGGCCTGGGTGAAAAAAGGTTAGGACTCTCTGCTTGAATGGAAAGTAATCCTGAACAGGGAACTGGAAATAAGCCATTTTCAGTGCTGGGGCACAATGGGGATGGGGTAGGAAGTGCCATGTGCCTTGGTTATTGTGAGGTCTTTCAAAAATACAGTGTTGAAGAAGAAAAAGATTATGTAAGAAAATCCATAAGTGGTAGAATTCAATCCATACATTTTTAAAATCATAGCAGATAATGTGCACTTTCAAGTTAATATTGTGTTAAACTCATGTTTTATAGTATTTTTGAAGGATCATCCTTTTATACTGTAAGTTACTTCTTTTTCAAAGCTGGCATATAGCTCTTTTATCTTCTTAATGTCTTTCAACAACAAAAAAATCAGTTCTTCAGTTTTAGAACTTAATGTATTTAAAATTTTTGTGCTAATTTGTTCTTGTATTCTCCTTTCTTCAGACAGTTTGTCTTGCCTACTATTGAGTGCCTCTATGGATCAGACTATTCTCTTATGGGAGTGGAATGTAGAGAGAAACAAAGTGAAAGCCCTGCACTGCTGCAGAGGTCATGCTGGAAGTGTGGATTCTATAGCTGTTGATAGCACAGGAACTAAAGTAAGTAGCTAGTGTGTTACTAGTACTGTTCAATTAGAATTTGAGCTTCTTATCCAAACAATTTTTTCTTCATTGTCCTACAATCATAACAGTTGGTAATTAAAGAATATGATTTCAAACCCAAAGTAAATACTCTTTCAATGAGAGATAATTCACTTCCTCAGTCTGGGTTTTTTTGGTTACTGCAGAAATTCTAAGAAATCAGGTAAACCAGCAGTTTAACTTTAATCATAGTGATTGACATTTTCAATCTTCTAGCTACTCAGTGCTTTCATCAATTGAAAAAAAATCGAGTTGATCATCTAAGCCTTAGCATACTCAAGGTTTGTGTTAATAGAGGTTGTTTTACTATTATTGCTGATTTACTCTTATCGTGACAAAATGGTAAAAAAAGAAAAAAAACGTGAGTACAACACTATTGACATATGAGGAGTTATAAATTCTCTTGCTGTTTGAAAGTTTCCTAAACCACATTGAGTTGTGTTGGGTTTAAGAGTATTCAGCATTTCTTTGCCAATTAGCATATTAGAGGACCCTTGATGCATTCAAAGGTAAAGATTTATGATTATTCATATAGAACCATAAAGAAGGTTTACCTGTTGTTGAGTCCAAACTTAAATGAATTAACTGTACTCTACCTTTCGCTATAAGAGATAGAAACTCATCTTGAACTTTTTTCAGCTGAAAAGATTGTGAGATCCAGGTGTGCCTGGGTGACTCGGTTGAACGTCGGACTTCGGCTCAGGTCATGATCTCACAGTTCGTGGGTTCGCGCGCCGTGTTGGGCTCTGTGCTGACAGCTCAGAGCCTGGAGCCGGTTTCGGATTCTGTGTCTCCTTCTCTCTCTGCCCCTCCCCTGCTTGCACTCTGTCTCTCTCTCTCTCTGAACAATGAATAAACATTTTTTTAAAAATGAAAAAAAAAAGTTTGTGAGATCCAGGAAGGAATAAGCAATCACATCACTAACTGGGTGAGGATGCATTTGAGTCTTAGGAACCAATGGAGTTGAGCTTGCATGTGGCCAGCACATTCCTCTCCCTTCCTCGCTCATCTCCCTAAGTTGACTTCTTCTCTTTCACTTCAAAATGGCTTTTTCTTTAAAAAAAATTTTTTTTAATGTTTATTTTTGAGAGAGAGAGACAGCGTGAGCAGGAGAGGGGCAGAGAGAGGGAGACACAGAATCTGAAGGAGGCTCCAGGCCCTGAGCTCTCAGCACAGAGCCTGATGTGGGGCTTCAATCCAGGAACCATGAGCTCATGACCTAAGCCGAAGTCAGATGCTTAACCGACTGAGCCACCCAGGTGCCCCTAAACTGGCTTTTTTCCACATGACAATAAAACCTGGCTTTCAGTATTCCTAGGTTTCACACCCTTTACCATCAGTTCCTGGAGAAGATGAACTTCAACTCTCTGGAACATAGGCTTTCATAAAAAGGTCCTGAAGGAGGGAGAGACTTATCGGTACTCTGTAGATCAGTTGCCTACCTCGATCTATGCAACCAAAGCCAGGGCACAGGGCCATGTAAGAATGGCAATGCCTTCAGTTGTCATGAGATTGTGGATACAACTTCCAGGAGACTAGAAAGCTATGCAGATGGTACAATAGTAGTAAAGGATTTCAGAGCAAAGTAAAGGTTTTAAGTTATAAATAGAAAAATCAAGGCAAATAATACGATAGGTTATATTATATACTCTTTCTCTTCATGTATGTTTTTAGTTTTGCAGTGGCTCCTGGGACAAGATGCTAAAGATCTGGTCTACAGGTAAATATTAGTTTATTTTGACTTACTAAAAATGTTCCAAGAATTCCAGTGAAAGAAGATTTTTTAACCCCCATTTTGATCCATAAAAATGAATCAGAGCTTTTTAGGATACAAATAAAGGAACATATCGAGAAAAATTAGTATGCTTTGTGTTTCAAAATGTGTTTCTATCTATTACCCCCTTATTTATTGAACCATGTGACTGAATTGCTGCATGTAACTCAACAACGTGATTGGTGCAATGGGACATAACTGCTTAGTTCTCAGAGTTCTCTTATTCAGGAACCTGGAAATAAGCAAAAATAGCTTGAGTCACTTTGATAACACTCCACTGTTAGAGAAATTTTAGTTAAGAGACGCTTGGGTGGCTCAGCTGGTTAAGCATCCGACTCTTGGTTTCAGCTTAGGTCATGATCTCATAGTTTGTGAGATCAAGCTCCATGTCGTGCTCTGTGCTGATAGCGCGGAGCCTGCTTGGGATTCTCTTTCCCTCTCTCTTTCTCTCTGCCTGTCCCTCGCCCATGCTCTCTCTCTCAATAAATAAACTTTAAAAAAAATGAAAAAGGGGAAACTTCATAGTTAAGCTAATTTACTTAAAAAAATAAGTTTATTTCTGTTGAGAAAGATAGACACAGTGTAAGTAGGGAAGGGGCAGAGAGAGGGGGAAGAGAAGGGAAGGGGCAGAGAGAAGGAGAGAGAGAATCCCAATCAGGCTCCACGATGCCAGTGCAGAGCCCAATAGGGGGCTTGAACTCACGAAACAGAGATCATGACCTGAGCTGAAACCAAGAGTTGGATGCTTAACCAACTGAGCCACCCGGTGCCCCTTTAAATTTTTTTTGCGGTGTAGTTTTGCCAAACTTAATTTTTTTACTTTGAAAACATAGAAGGGATAATTTGGAGGAAGAGTTGGAGGAAGGAGGACTCTTAAAGGAAGGTGCTTTGAGAGTAGTGAGGAGAAAAGAGGGGGAAGACCCACAGATTGCCTAGGTAAATAGAGCAGAATCCCTATTACTTCTGAGGGAATTGCTTTATTATAGTATAATACCCTAACTACAGTTCACAAAGTAGAATTGGGGGATCAAGAAAAGCTTAAACAGTGTCAGTAGTAGGAAATAAAGATAAGTCATTTTAGTAGATTTCTCAGTAATGCTTAAAGCACACAGGTTTGAGGCAGAAAGTTGTTTGGATAATTTTCCTTTTGTGGAATATTTTGTAATCTGAAATACTTTTAATTCATTGTTATAAAAGTGAAATAGTCAAGAAGAATAAGCATAACTGGATTGTATCTCCATGTAATGTGTTTGTTTACCTGTCATTCCCTTCTTTTTTTTAATGTTCATTTATTTATTTTGAGAGAGAGAGTGTGTGTGTGCCTGCATGTGTGCAGGGGAGGGGCAAAGGGAGTGAGAGAGTGAGAATCCCAAGCAGGCTTCTTGCTGTCAGTACAGAGCCCAACACAGGCTTGATCTCACAAACCATGAGATCATGACTGAGACAAAACCAAGAGTTGTATGTTTAACTAACTGAGCCACCCAGGCACCCTGTTGTTACTCCATTCGTCATAATAAAAATACAATGTGTTCAGAACTCTCCTGGGGCGCCTGGGTGGCTCCATGGGTTACGCATCTGACTTCGGCTCAGGTCATGATCTCACAATCTGTGAGTTCGAGCCCCGCATTGGGTTCTGTGCTGACTGCTCAGAGCCTGGGGCCTGCTTTGGATTCTGTGTCTCCTTCTCTCTCTGCCCCTCCCCTGCTCATGCTCTGTCTCTCTCCGTCTCAAAAATAAATAAAAACATTAAAAAAGTGTTTAAAAAAAAAAAAAGAACTCTCCTATAACTAATAGTAAGCAATTTTTCATAGATATGGTAAAGTGATGAATATTCATAATGATCTTAAAGACATAGGAAGATATCAAACTGGTTAGGCTTTTAGGATTTTAATGTACTCTATTTTTTGCTTTCTCCTTTTGGAAGACTAATAACCCAGGTATTGTTTTTATATGTAAATTTCTTTAACCAAAATAAGGAGGAATATTTATTCCCTAACCAGTTAAGAAAACATATACCCAGAAATGTAAGAATTCTTTTAAAACTGTTTGCAATTAATATTTACCCTAAATTTTTAAAACATCAAATCTAATTCTCTGTGATACAGTTCCTACAGATGAAGAAGATGAAATGGAGGAATCCACAAATCGACCAAGAAAGAAACAGAAAACAGAGCAGTTGGGACTGACAAGGGTAAGTATTTTTGAGAACTTACTATATTTAGCTGAGGTCTGTACTGACAAATGTATGACAATTTAATCTTTTCTATTTAAATTTCCCTTTTTCTTGCGTTGCTTTGTTAACCATAATTAGGCTTTCTTATAGTAGATTGGTAAATTTTTATTACAAATACTGTAGTATGCTACATTTATCTGAGTCTTTGAATGTAGTGGTATTTAGCCAGGCTTACAGATTGGTAGGTCGATTATTTAGCTATTGTATTTGATCCCATGATGCAATTTTTAGTAGAATCTTTTAATTGTTAAAGCTTGAATCCAAATTAAGTGAAACATTTTAATACCTCGATTGTTTAATGATATTGTTTCATACACTGAGAATATAATTCTTACTAGGAATGCTAATTATATCTCCTAAATCAATAGAAAGTCAAAATTAATTTGAGTTTGATTCTGTCATTTAGCTATTAGTCCAGTTAGATTAAAGTCAGAAAGTTCATTCATATTCTTATTTGTTCTGTTTTGTTAGGAAAATATTTGTCATAATATGATCTGGCCCAAGTTAATACGCAAAATGAGAAGGACAATACTGAATCAGGTTTAGGAAGACATGTTTTCCATTCATTTTCTCACAGCTGTAATGAATGTACAGTAAAACACATTTGCACATTATTTCTTGTAGTTACAAATAAAATAATTTATAAAAACGGTTGAAAAGGAGGAATAAAGTATGATCATAAAATGATTAATCAGAGTCACATAAAATGTAATAAAAAATAGCACTTAACCAGTTCCAACTGAAAGAAGTGGTTTATGATTTCTTAGTACATTTAAACATGGACTGCTGAATTGCAAGAGGAATGATCTGGCAGCTACTTAATTTCCCTATCACTTAGTCTTAAGTTAAAGCTATAAATGCCTCACCAATTGGATAAGTGGTAATTTACTGATGCATATCTCTGGTCAACCTTTAAAGAATATCTGAGTAGAAAAAGATTTCTTTAATTAGAGAAGTTAATCCCTCAGAAGGTAGCTTTTTTTTCCTTTCTTTCAATTAAAGTTTGACATACGTACAGTTAAGTGTACAGTGAAGTTTAACAAACATACACTCGAGTAATCACAACCCAAATAAAGCATAGAGAATTACCAACACCCTAGAAGACTCCCTCTGGTCTGCTTTGCAATTGGTAGCCCATAAAGGTGATCACTGTTCTGTCTTGTGTCACCTTACATTAATTTTTAAACTTCAGGTGATAATCTGTGAGATTCGCTTTATGTTGCTGCACGTAATAGTTCTTTTCATTAATGTATAGCATCCTCTTGCATTGACTATATCAGAATTTATCCATTCTTTTTTTTTTTTTAAGTTTATTTATTTATTTTGAGAGAGAGAAAGCGAGAGCATGAGTTGGATAGGGGCAGAGAGGAGAGAGAATTCCAAGCAGGCTCCATGCAGTCAGCACAGAATCTGATGCAAGGCTCGAACTCAGGAACCATGAGATCATGACCTGAGTTGGATGCTTAATCCAATGGATAGGCCGCCCCTATCCATTCTTCTTTTGATGGACATTTAAGTTGATTCCAGTTTTGGCTACCATAAATAACGTTGCTAAGAAAGCTCCTATACTTGGGGTGCCTGGGTGGCTCAGTCAGTTACGTGATTTGATTTTGGCTCAGGTCATGATCTCATGGTTCATGAGTTCAAGCCCCACATTGGGCTCTGCACTGACAGTGTGGAGCCTGTTTGGCATGTTCTCTCTCTCTCTCTCTCTCTCTCTGCCCTTCCCCCCCCCATGCACGTGCTCTTTCTTTCTCAAAAATAAACATTAAAAGAAGTTATTTTAGGGGTGCCAACTTAGGCTAAGGTCATGATCTCACAGTTTGTGGGTTCAAGTGCCAAGTTGGACTCTGCTGATATCTTGGAGCCTGGAGCCTGGAACGTGGTTGGGATTCTGTCTCCTTTTCTCTCTGCCCCTCCCCCACTGGTGCTTTGTCTCTATCAAAAAAAATTAATAAACATTAAAAAAAATTTTTTAGTCATTTTACTTTTCTTTTGGTGTACTTATACAGTAATTTCTGCATATGTAGAATTGCAAAACTAGAATTGCTGGGTCTCAGGGTATGCACAGGTTGAGTTTTTCAAATGTTAGATACTGGCAAAAAGTTTTCCAAAATGGTTATATCAGTTTATACTTCCACTGAAAGTATAAAAAGAATCAAAGTTACTCTACATCCTTACCAGCACTCAATATGGCCAGATTTTTAATGCCATAACTGATTTTATTTAACACATAATTTATGTTTACATTTAGTTACTATTAAAAAGTGTGTATCATTTTGTCGATTTCTGGTGCTACATAGTGTAATTTAAGTGCTGGCCCTTTATTTTTTATTTTTATTTTTTATTCAAATTCTAGTTGGTTAATATATAGTGTAATACTGGTTTTAGGAGTAGAGTTTAGTGATTCATCACTCACATACAACACCCAGTGCTCAAGACAAGTGCCCTCCTTGTTAATCCATCACCCTGCTCACCTCCCTTCCAGCAACCCTGTTTGTTTCTGTAGTTAAGAGTCTCTTATGGTTTGTCTCCCTCTCTTATTTTTATCCTTCCCCTATGTTCATCCACATACACACACACACACACCCCATATCTTCTTTATCCATTCATCTGTTGATGGACACTTGGGTTCTTTCTGTAGTTTGGCTATTGTTGATAATGCTGCTATAAACATCAGGTTGCATGTACCCCTTTGAATCTGTGTTTTTGTATCTTTTGGGTAAATACCTATTAGTGCAATTACTGGATCATAGGGTAGTTGTATTTTTAACTTTCTGAGGACCCTCCATACTGTTCTTCAGAGTGGCTGCACCAATTTGTGTTCCCACCAGCATTGCAAAAGTGTTCCCTTTTCTTCGAATCCTCACCAACACCTGTTGTTTCCTGAGTTGTTAATTTTAGCCATTCTGATAGGTGTGAGTGGTATCTCATTGTAGTTTTAATTTGTATTTCCCAGATGATGAGTGATATTGAGCATCTTTTCATGTGTCTGTTTGCCATCTGGATGTCTTCTTTGGAAGAGTGTCTATTCATATCTTCTGCTCGTTTCTTCACCGGATTATTGTTTTTTGGGTGTTGAGTTTGATAGGTTCTTTCTAGATTTTGGATACTAATCCTTTATCAGATAATGTCATTTGCAGATCTCTCTTCCCATTCCAAAGGTTGCCTTTTAGTTTTGCTGATTGTTTCCTTTGCTGTGCGGAAGCTTTTTATCTTGATGAAGTCCCAATAGTTCATTTTTGCTTTTGTTTCCCTTGCCTCTGGTGATGTGTCTAGTAAGAAGCTGCTGAGGCCAAGGTCAAAGAGGTTGCTGCCTGTGATCTCTAGAGTTTTGATGGTTTCCTGTCTCACATTTAGGTCTTTCATCCAGTTTGAGTTTATTTGTGTGTATGGTATAAGAAAGTAGTCTAGTTTCATTCTTCTGCATGTTGCTGTCCAATTTTCCCAAAACCATTTGTTGAAGAGACTTTTTTTTCCATTGGATAGATGTTCTTTCCTGCTTTGTCGAAGATTAGTTGAACATATAGTTGTGGGTCCATTTCTGGGTTTTCTAATCTCTTCCATTGATCTATGTGTCTGTTTTTGTGCCAGTACTATAATGTCTTAAGGACTGCACCTTTGTAATATAGCTTGAAATACAAAAATTGTGATGCCTCCCGCTTTGCTTTTCTTTTTCAGGATTGCTTTGGCTATTCAGGATCTTTGTGGTTCCGCACGAATTTTAGGATAATTTGTTTTACCTCTGTGAAAAATACTAGTGGTGTTTTGATAGAGATTGCGTTAAATGTGTAGATTGCTTGGGTAGTATACACATTTTAATAATGTCCTTCTGATCCGTGAACTTGGGATGCTTTTCCATTTCTTTGTGTCCCCTTTAATTTCTTTTGTAAGTGTTCCATAGTTATCAGAGTACACATCTTTTACCTCTTTGGTTAGGTTTATTCCTATGTATCTTATTGTTTTGATGCAATTGTAAATGGGATCAATTCCTTGATTTCTTTTTCTACTGCTTCATTATTGGTGTATAAAAATGTAACAGATTTCTGTACATTGATTTTGTATTCTTGGTGTATAACTTTTGAGTTTTGATAAATGCATAGACTATGTAACCACTGCATCATCAAGGTAGAGAACAGTTTATCATTCCCTAAAACTCGTGTTGCCCATTTGTTTTTACCTTGCTGTTTTCTTTCTTTAATTTTTTTAATGTTTGTTTATTTTTAATTTTTTTTAATGTTTATTTTTGAGAAAGAAAGAGACAGTGCAAGAGAGGGAGCGACACACAGAATTGGAAGCAGGCCCCAGGCCCTGAGCTGTCAGCACAGAGCCTGATGTGGGGCTCGAACACACGAACATGAGATCATGACCTGAGCAAAAGTTGGACACTTAACCTATTCAGCCACCCAGGCACCCCTAATGTTTATTTATTTTTGAGAGAGAGAAAGACAGAGTGTGAGCAGGGGAGGCGCAGAGAAAGACAGACATAATTTAAAGCAGGCTCTAGGCTCTGAGCTGTCAGCACAGAGCCCAGCGCAGGGCTAGAACTCACAAGTGGTGAGATCATGACCTGAAGTCGGACGTTTAACTGACTAAGCCATCCAGGCACCGCTACCTTGCTGTTTTCTATCCCAGTGTCTCTGCTGGATTATCTTTCTTACCTTTTTATTTTGCTTTGGATCACAACCGAGGTTGTTCTGTTCCTCATTCCTCTATTACGCTTCTTTACTTCTCTCAGGAAAATTCTAGAGCTAGAAGATTGGACTTAGGGATCATTTGGTATAGGAGTTGGCAAAGTATAGCCTAACAGCTGATTTGGCTGTGACCTATTTTTGTATTACAGAGAGCAAGAATGATTTTTACGATTTTAGGTGGTTTTAAAAACAAGAGTATACAACAGACATTAGAAGGCTAAAATACTTAACTTTCTGAACCTTTACCGAGAAACTTTGCTGATATCTGATCTAATATAAGCCACTCACATTACAGATGAGGTAATGATATTTAAGGAGGTTAAATATAGCAGTTACAAACGTAGATTAACTGTCTTCCATTTCAGAACTCTTTCTCTGTTTCACTTGTTCTTTAAGATAGATATTATACCTAGTTTGGGGATTTTAATTGAGAAAAAACATTAGAGATTTTGTAGTATTAATAAATGGACCATGGGCATTATTTAAAGATTGGACAGTATAACTTAGAAGATGCTGAGGAAATGGTGAGAGTAATCTATTGAGATACTTTTACCTGGAAGAGTTAGGAAGAAAATGGCAGCACCTTGTCTCAAACCTAGATTTCTTTGACCCCAGATCTTTTTCAACTAACTTCTACATGTAACATGTACATATGAAAGAGTTAAGTTAGTGTTAATATTAATACTTCTCAAAATAAAAAGTAGAACAGATGGAAAAGTAGTAGGATGTAGAGGAAAGACTACAAAGCTTTAAGTAATATTTGGGTTCAAACTTCAGTCTGCCATGTATAAACTGTATGACCTTGAGCAAGTTATCTTTCTCACTTTCCCTGTCTTCATTTATGGAATCAAATCAGATATATGTTTTGGATGATTGTTGTAAAGAAGAAATAAGGCAAGATATGAAAGATAAAGCATCTGCTGTATGGGCTTCAGAAGTAAATACTATTACTGTTGCAATTACTCTAAACTAAAAATGCCTTTCCTTTGGGTATCTTTTCATTTCTAGACTCCCATAGTGACCCTCTCTGGGCACAAAGAAGCAATTTCATCGGTTCTGTGGTCAGATGCTGAAGAAATCTGCAGTGCATCTTGGGACCACACAATTAGAGTGTGGGATGTTGAGTCTGGCAGTCTTAAGTCAACTTTGGTAAGACTTCAAAATCCAGTGACTCTGGTTAACTCTGAGCTTCTAGAGATGGTTATTTCTGGCTCACCATTTAAATGTTCTTTCCTCCTTGTTTTTCAGACAGGAAATAGAGTGTTTAATTGTATCTCCTATTCTCCGCTTTGTAAACGTCTAGCGTCTGGAAGTACAGATAGGCATATCAGGCTGTGGGATCCCCGAACTAAAGGTGAGGTGTGTAAAATCCTAGAGGAGAAATATGGGTAAATAACATCAGTTTCTCCTACCACTAGAAATGTGTATAAAAAAAGATAATTTTCTACAAATATTGTTTTTGGTTCTCCTATTTCTCTTCTAAAATTCAATAATTATTATTTTTTAAATTTTGTTCAGATGGTTCTTTGGTGTCGCTGTCCCTAACCTCACATACAGGCTGGGTCACATCATTAAAGTGGTCTCCTACCCATGAGCAGCAGCTGATTTCAGGTTCTTTAGATAACATTGTGAAACTGTGGGATACAAGAAGGTAAATCCTATTTATGATCTACAAAGAAGATACTTGAAATAACTATTATATACAGAGAAAATGAAATGAATGCTGAAAAGATTATCCAAAAGCAGAAGAGTAAAAAAAAGTTTTGATTATGACCTGATATAAATATTGGTGTCAAAAAGAAAAGCCAGGAGCAAAGGAATTTGGTTCATGTTGATAGGTTATTTTTTGCATTCTGAAAAAATTTATATTGAACCTTAATATAAATGTGATATTATAAAAGTAGAAGGCAATGGTCTCTAAATAAATGGCACTATAATCTATATAATAAATATAATCTATAATAAATGGCACAAATAATAAATTATATATTAATAGAAAATTAAATAAAAATACATATTAAAATTTTTTTTAATATTTATTTTTGAGAGAGAGAGAGAGCGTGGGCAGAGGAGGGGCAGAGAGAGGGAGACACAGAATTGGAAGCAGGCTTCAGGCTCCTAGCTGTCAGCACAGAGCCCAACGCAAGGCTCCAATTCACAAACTGAGATCGTGACCTGAAGTCGGGTGCCTAACCGACTGTGCCACCCAGGCCCCATAGAAATACATACTTTAAAAGATAACTAGATACTAAAGTTTTTTGTTACTAGTATATATGAGTGTCCCCAGTGAAATGCATACACAGTGTATTTACATATTTTTACAGGTAGAATGGAGAGGCATTAATCAAATACCTGTTCTTTGTTTACCGAAATCTGCATTTTAACATCCTGATACTACCTTATGATGCATGATTTGTTAATACCTAGAAGGTTATTTACATTTAGTTGGATACTTGATATAGCAATTACATAGTTTCTGATAGCAGTGCTGTGAAGAAAGTAAAGCAGAGTAGAGGGACGCCTCTTTAGGGGTGGGCTATTCTTGAAGGTGATTTTATAATAGTGAATTGAACATGGGAAGGTATCAGCCATGCACAAATCATGGTAGAGAGAACAGCAGATAAGGTAGGGAAAATCTTGGCATGTTGATAAAATACCAAGAGGGTCAGTGTTGATGGAGTGGAGTAAGCGAGGAGAAGAATGGCAGGACATGAGACAGGTAGTAGTATACTGAGCAAGACCTTAGGAGCCAAGCTAAGAAATTTGGGTTCCATTCTAAATGTTATGGGGAAGGATTTGTGGGTTCTAAATAGGGTGGGAAGAATGGAAGCAGAGAGTTCCTAGGTTGGATTCTAGGTATATTTTGAAGACCGCTCTTTGGCAGGATTGGCTTATGGATGGAATATAGAGATAGGAATCAAGGAATAATGGCCATATTTTCTGCCTGTGCAATCAGGCCATTAGTGGTACAACTTACTGTGATGGAAAGAGTAAAAGAAACAGGTTTATGAGGGAAGATCAAGAGTTTTGTTTTGGTTATTTTAAATTCGTAGTGCCGGGGGCGCCTGGGTGGCTCAATTGGTTAAGTGTCTGACTTCGGCTCAGGTCATGATCTCACGGATCATGGGTTCGAGCCCCACATCAGGCTCTGTGCTGAAAGCTCAGAGCCTGGAGCCTGTTTCAGATTCTGTGTCTCCCTCACTCTCTCTCGCTCCCTCCCCTGCTCATGCTCCTGTCTCAAAAATAAATAAACATTAAAAAAAATTTTTTTTAAATAAATAAATTCATAGTGCCCATGGGATAACCACATGTCAGGCAATTGGATATACATATCAAAATCAGGAGAGAAGTTTGGGCTAAAGATACAAATTTGAGAGTTATCAGCATACATACGGATGGACAAAGGATATATAAAGTCGTGATTTGAGGGTAAAAGGAAAATAGTCAAGGAATATGAAAATGGGCCTAATTATGAATAAATATTTATAAATAAATAGCATTTTTCTTGAATATTTATTGCAATAAATCTCTGTATTCTGCTAACGATAGGGGAAAATCAACAGAGCCAATCAAGTAAATACTCAGGATTTTTAAGATTAACTGGTTATTGGGGCAAGGATGGTAAAGTCGGTAAAGTTTTCAGAAAATTATATGTGATTAGTCATGTATGTTTTTTAATACTTTGAATTGCATATAACATGGTAATACTTTGATCTTTTAGTTGTAAGGCTCCTCTCTATGATCTGGCTGCTCATGAAGACAAAGTTCTGAGTGTAGACTGGACAGACACAGGGGTAAGAATTTGTTATTTGGTGAAAGGAAAAAATAAATCTGGTGCTTATATTTAGAGAGTTACTACTTTCAATATATCTGATAATTATAATTCTGTATTCTAAGTTTCCCTTAATATTCTTCATAAAATCTCACATCTCATTCAAAGAAGAAACATATTTGTCCTTAACTGTTAGGAGTAGTAAAATTTGGAAAGTTTTAAGCAGTTTATTTCTCTAGTATTGTAATGAACTGCTTTAACTCCATAAACTTGCTCCTTCAGATTTACTGGATCTAAGTATTTTCTACTTACAAAAAATCTTATAGAATAAGTCTAGCCATAAAGTCTGCTTAAAGGATTACAATTTACTTATTTTTACGTATAAATATTAGCTCTTATTGCCTAAGAATTCTTTCCAAATACAGATCCTAGAGCTACTTGAATAATTTGTAATATCCATTTACCTGCAAATAGTTAATATACTTTCCTATAAAACTTAATTTTCTTAAATAGGTAAACTATATCTTCCCTCAAACTTTTAAATTTTATTATATTTCTTAAATGTTTCTTGGAAAGTACAGTAGTAGTGTATCACACCCCAACCAAATTCAAGTGATCATTTTTAAAGTTTTTTTTTTAATATGAAATTTATTGTCAAATTGGTTTCCATACATCACCCAGTGCTCATCCCAACAGGTGCTCTCCTCAGTGCCCATCACCCACTTTCCCCTCCCTCCCACCCCCTATCAACCCTTAGTTTATTCTCAGTTTTTTAGAGTCTCTTATGGTTTTAATATAGTGTATTATAATATGGTAGTGAAAACTGATGTAATGGGTCCATTTAAGTATGAACTCTCAATGAGAGTTAATTGCTTATCCATTAAGTCCTTCCGTAAATCAGAATCATCGGTATTTAACTGTGTTTAACTATCATATGAAATAATTATATTTACTTATATGTTTGTGCTTTTTTTTTTCTCTCCCTTTACGCAGTTACTTCTGAGTGGAGGAGCAGACAATAAATTGTATTCCTATAGATATTCACCTACCACTTCTCATGTTGGGGCTTGAAAGTGAATGATAGATTTGACTACAGAGATTGTGTCTGTAAATGAAATAGAGAATCCTCAGATTGCATCAGTGACGGTTCAGAAAGCAGTCTCTTAAAGTTTATGGTTTCATCCTTGATGATAACTATCACTATTTCTTTATTTTGTATTTATTATATAGTAGTGTGTGTTGTTAAAATGTAAAAGTGACCTGCCTTCTCAGCCATATGCAAACTCTTGAAACTAAACTGAATTTTTATTTCCTTTTAGAGGTATTGGTTTGAATTAAGATTTGTTTTTGAAATGCTGTAAAAGCATATATTTAAAGTAATTGTCCAGATTTTTATTTCTGATGGGGACACTTAAGTATTCCTATGTTAGCTGTTTAAGAAAAGTATCTTAAGAAAACTAATAAATTCTATTAGGAAAAATTAGAAATAACACTTTGCTTTGGGTAAAATAAGTGATGTCTAACCTATCATAAGATTTTGTGGGCATTCAACATTAAAACATATAGATCCTGCTGCCAATTAAGAGTTTGCTGGAGTATTTTAAGTGAAGTGCTTTGTATTAAGGATATGTTAGAATCCTGGGGCTCCTGGCTGGCTTGGTCAGTAGGGTGTGTGACTCTTGATACCAGAGTCTTGATCTCAGGGTCATGAGTTCGAGCCCTGTGTTGGGCATGGAGCCTACTTTAAATTTAAAAAAAAAAAGGTACGTCACAATGCTTTCGAAATGACATACATACAGGGGTGTCTGGGTGGCTCAGTCAGTTAAGCGTCTGACTTCGGCTCAGGTCATAATCTCATGGTTCATGAGTTTGAGCCCCATTTTGGGCTCTGTGCTGACAGCTCAGAGCCTGGAGGCTGCTTCAGATTCTGTGTCTCCCTGTCTCTCAGCCCCTCCCCTGCTCATGCTCTGTCTGTCTCTCAAAAATGAGTAGACATTAAAAAATATTTTTTTAAGATATTGCATACATACAAATTTCATGGTAACCAGGAATCTTTCTCCCTATCTTATCCTGGTATGCAGATAAGAATAGAATTTGTAGACAAAACCTTTCAGTCAGTATTAGATAATAAACATTCTATAAATTTTATATCATTAGCATTTATCTTAATGCATTTATTATATACCAAATATTTAAGGTAAATATCTTCTTAAAGTATGATTTCCATCTTTAATGGATTGTTATTCCTCAAGCAGAGCACTTCAGCCTCTAAGTAATATATGGAAAATAAGTTTGGTCTCCTCACAAGACTGTAATGCAGTGTATCTCAGAAAATGTTCCTATTACAGGGGTCCAGGAAATAATACTTGGCTGCAGTTGAGAACTAAATTAACAGTGGATTAAACCAGTTAGGAGTTTAGTTCTCTCGTAAGTTGAAATCCAGAGGCATTCCAGGGCTGGGAGAGTGGTTTTGTTCTACACTCATTAGAGACCCAGACTCCCTCTACCCCTAGGACATGGTTCTCATTTCACACAAGAGCTAGAGCTATAGTTGTTACATCATTTAAAGGAAGTATATTTTAATGTTAAAAAACTGAATAAAGTTAGCCAGAAAATGCAGACTGTTTTTCTCATTTAGTGCAGACTGGTATAAATTTCATGATATCTGTACTGTCTTGAAGTCTAACTTTTACAGGATAAAGAAGAATTTTTATTCTTGTTTTGGATTGTCTCTGAATGAGCCAAGGACAGAGTTATTTAAATGTCTTTCTTAACTTCCCCAATCTGGGCTTTTCAGTTGTAGTCTGCATATACAAAGTGGTTGAAATAAAGGTAAAGAGGCCTATAAATTAAATTTTTAGAACCGACCCTGATTCCAAGGCAGGATGCATTCATGGTTCAGGCACTCTCCCTTAGGACGGGCATAACATTAGTGAAATTCAAATTTCTCTCCTTGTATAACTCAGGCGGTTAGGTCTTACTCCTCAAACAGGAAAAACATGAGAGGCTAACAGAAGCCTAGAAGACTGAGTGCTTACAATATATTGCTCTCCTATCCCTAACTCGAAAGTAGGAGACTCCTTTTCAATGGTCCATTTTCCTCTATTTTAGTTCTACCAGAGACAAGGGCTTTACGTGCACTTAAATGCACCTAAGGTTCTCTTGGAAAATGAGTGTTGCTGCTCTCCTAGTGCTGGGTGAAGTTAGGAATGAGATAGTGCAGTGCTCAGTACATGCTGACTGATAGAGGATTATTTATGCTTTGTTGCCATAGTAATGAGGTCCATAAACAGGTTGATGCTTGCTCTTAAATCTCATCAAAGTGTTTTTTTGTTTTTTTGGTTTTTTTTTTTTCCAACGTCTATTTATTTTTGGGACAGATCATCAAACAAAGTTTTAAGAAATTCCTTTCTTACTGTTTAACAATAAACTTCCTAAAACTAAAAATTAGACTCAAAGTATACCTAATTGTTAGTTCAAGGAAAATGCCTGAACTTCTAACATGTACCAGGGTTTCTTTGGGAATGGAGGAAAGGGGGGAAAAACGAAAAATGTTAAGACATGGACACTACCTCCAAAAAGATAACACTCGAGGCGCCTGGGTGGCGCAGTCAGTTAAGCGTCCGACTTCAGCCAGGTCACGATCTCGCGGTCCGTGAGTTCGAACTCCGCGTCAGGCTTTGGGCTGATGGCTCAGAGCCTGGAGCCTATTTCTGATTCTGTGTCTCCCTCTCTCTCTGCCCCTCCCCCGTTCATGCTGTGTCTCTCTCTGTCCCAAAAATAAATAAACGTTGAAAAAAAAAAAATTAAAAAAAAAAAAAAATGATGTGAGGAAAGAAGGAATCGTATTTCTTCATATGCTAAGAAGTTTAATTTGTTTCCTCTTTTAGGTAAAACTGCCTCCAGGTCTCATCTAAGACATCTTTTTTTATTATTATTAAATATAATTTATTATCAAATTGGTCTCCATACAACACCCAGTGCTCATTCCAACAAGGGCCCTCTTCAATGCCCATTACCCACTTTCCCCTCTCCCCCACCCCCCATCAACCCTCAGCTTGTTCTCAGTATTTAAGAGTCTCTTATGGTTTGCCTCCCTCTCTCTAACTTTTTTTTCCCCCCTTTCTTCTCCCCCATGGTCTTCTGTTAAGTTTCTCAGGATCCACATATGGGTGAAAACATGGTAAGACATGATGATCTTTTTGAGAACCATGAAAACAAAACCTGGCTATGATGATTACTCAGAGATTATTAGGGTAGAAACTTGAGTTATATAGGATTTTTAATTCTACATAGAATGCATAAAAACAATAGATTTTCTATGAATAGATGACCAGTGTTTGTTTTGTCATATCCTTTTCTTTTGAATTTAGAATGACCATTTTGGAACTACTGTCGTCAATGCATAATAATATATCAGAATGCTTCCTAACACTGTTGAGGAAAACAAATTAAAACTTAGATTTATATAAAATACACATAATCGCAAAATGAGCAAATAACCCTGCAAATGAAATACTATCTGGGAATTTCTGATGATAACATTGAATCTTTTCACAAAAAATCTTTTGATGTATTCTAATTTTGAAAAATCAGTTGCTTAATAAAGCAAATATGAGGAGAAATAATCTTTATACTACTATATCTTATAAAAGGAAAAAAAATTCATTTGGAGACTATGCATATACAAGCAATATTCAATTAGTATTTATTTTATTTTAAAAGCCACTGAGTGGTTGTGCCTGGGTGGCTCAGTTGGTTGAGCATCTGACTCTTGTTTTCAGTTTAGATCATAATCCTCTGTGCTAACCTGCACAGAGCCTGGTTGGGATTCTCTTTCTCTCTGCTCTTCACTTACTCATGCTCTCTCTCAAAATAAATTTTAAAAACTTAAAAAGATTCTCTCTCCCCCTCTTGCACTCATGCACGCTCTCTCTAAAATAAAAATAAACAAAAAAGCCACTAAATGGAATCAGGTTTCAGAAAGCAAGTAAAAAAATAAACCTTAAGGGGCACCTGGGTGGCTCAGTCGGTTAAGTAGCCAACCCCGGCTCAGGTCATGATCTCACGGTCCGTGAGTTCAAGCCCCGCATCGGGCTCTGTGCTGACAGCTCAGAACCTGGAGCCTGTTTCAGATTCTGTGTCTCCCTCTCTCTGACCCTCCCCCGTTATGCTCTGTCTCTCTCTGTCTCAAAAATAAATAAACGTTAAAAAAAAATTAAAAAAAAAAAACCTTAATGTGTAATTAATATTTTATCTCTTTTCCTTGTTTTTATTAAGCTTTTTATTTTAACTCCAGTATAGTTATCATAGTGTTATATTAGTTTCAGGTGTATAATATAGTGATTCAACGATTCCATACATCACCCAGTGCTCATCACAAGTGTACACCTTAAATCATCACCGATTTCACCCATCCACCCAACCTCCTCCCCTATGGGAACCATGTTTTTTCTCTGTAGTTAAGAGTCAGTTTCTTAGTTTGCCCTTCTTTTTCCTTTGCTTGTTGGTTTTGTTTCTTAAATTCTACATATGAATGAAATCATGGCATTTGTCTTTCTCTGACTTATTTAACTCAGCATTATACTGTAGCTCCATCCATGTCATTGCAAATGGCAAGATTTCATTCCTTTTTATGGTTCAATAACATGTCATTGTGTATGTATATGTATATGTGTATATACACATCTATTTCACATCTTCATTCATTTATCAATGGATACTTGGGCTGTTTCCATAGTTTGGCTATTATAAATAATGCTGCAACAAACATAGGGATTGCATGTATCTCTTTGAATTAGTGCTTTTGTATTTTGGAGGTAAATACCCAGTAGTGTGATTACTAGATTGTAGGGTAGTTCTATTTTTAGCTTTTTGAGGAAACTCCATACCATTTTCCACAGTGGCTGCACCGGTTTGCATTCCCACCAACAGTGCAAGAGGGTTCCTTTTTCTCCACATCCTCCCCAACACTTGCCTTTTCTTGTGTTTTTGATTTTAAGCTAAGTATATCTTTAATGTAACTTAGAATTGGGGGGGGGGGATGGTATTGCTTAATTGAATTAGATAAGACTATTTTTGTTCCATTATCCACCAATATTCACAGATTTGAAGAAGTAAATTATTTTCTGGCAGTGTCTATTAAAATAGCAAGAAAAAAAATCCACCATAGCAATCCTTTGACATTAAAATGACTAAATGATCTTTATTTTAAAGGAGGAGGGGTGCCTGTGTGGCTCAGTTGGTTGAGTGTCTGACTTCAGCTCAGGTCATGATCTTGCAGTTTGTGAGTTCAAGCTCCACATGGGGCTCTCTGCTGTCAGCACAGAACCTGCTTAGATCCTCTTTCCCCCCTCTTTCTCTGCCCCTCGCCCATTCATCTTCACTCTCTCAAAAATAAATATAAAAAAAGTTTTTTTAAAGCAGGAATATATGTGTTAGAGAGGTCAAGTTACTTGACCAGATTTCATGCAGCCAGTAAATAGAGTCACAATTTGAATTTGGATGTATCGTTGTCTAGAGGTCAAGTTCTTAACTAGTACATATCTATTTTGCCAATTGGCATCCAGAAGAACGATGTATTTATAAATGTGAAGAATAAGTTTGGAGATGTCATCATATACAAGGTTATATATAAATTTAAGTGGCATTTATTGGTACCAAGTTACCATGTTAGGTTCAGCTTTGCATGTTCTTGCCTTTAAAATTGATTTCCATATTAGTATCCCACAAAATGTAATATATGCATAATAATTATATGCATAATAATATATGTGTTCTTTAAAGATCCATTTCTTTTCATATAGGAATTGTATGAGCAAAGGGAAACTTTAGAAATTATCCTGTTATTCACTCATGTCATTTGAATTATCACATTATTCATGTCATTAAAGGAAACCACAACCCAGACAGCTTAAATATCGAGTATGAAGGTGTACAGCCAATTGATGAAGATAGGACACATGCCTCTGAGTAATAAAGACTACAGAGAAATGGGTGTGCCTTGGTGGTTCAGTCAGTTAAGCATCCAACTTCAGCTCAGGTTATGATCTCATGGTTCATGGGTTCAAGCCCCATGTCAAGCTCTGTGCTGACAGCTCAGAGCCTGGAGCCTGCTTTAGATTCTGTGTCTCCCTTTCTCTCTGATCCTCCCTTGCTCGTGCTCTTGTCTCTGTCTCTCGAAAATAAATAAATGTTAAAAAAAAAAAAAAAAGATTACAGAGAATGATCTTGTTAGGTACAATCTGATAGAAAGTTGAGAAACATGTCAATTCTATGGATAGTTAGTAAAAGTATAGACAACATGCCTGGGAATTACTAATACCAAATTAAGTTCAATGGTTGTTTCAGGGGGAGGAAACCATACTTTTTTAAATCTGTCTATAACACTTCACATTAAAAAAAATCATCCTAATGTCTCTAATTGTAGCCTTACTTGAATCAACACAAATGCAATATGGGAGAGAGCATGTTTAGCTAGCCACATGTAAGTAAATACTAGTGTGGGCATCTGGGAAGATAGCTCACCATACCCTCACTAACTACCTGACTTGTTAACTGACCTGTTACTTCTGACTTCCTTGATAAGATCAAATTACTGAGAAAGTAGAACACCTTGAAGAAATGGAGCTATTTCCATGGCATCAAGTTCAGTAAATCCCTAATCCTTAATGAAAGTAAAACAGTACAGCGGCACCTGGATGGCTTAGTCGGTTGAGCATCCAACTCTTGATTTCGGCTCAGCTCATGATCTCACAGTAGTCGAATCGAGCCCCACATCTGAGGGTTGAGCATGGAGCCTCTGTGGGATTCTCTCTCCCTCTCTCTGCCCTCCCCCCACAAACTCTCTCTCAAAACAAATAAGTAAAACAGTACAAAAGTATAGAATTCTTAGTATGTTTTTAAATATCAATTGAAGTTTTAAGAGATAAACCAGAGGTTTGCTTGATAGTGCAAAAGATCGTTGCTGTTTATTGCTCTGGGATTGCAGATTTGTGAAGCTCCATATTCCAAGATATCTAATGGTCGTCTTTTCTAGTTCACTTGTAGAAGCCTACCGTGGAGGAAAACACTTTACACTACGATAAATCTGTTGATAGAAAATTAAATAACACTTCTATAGATGTTTGTACTTCTAGATGAAATTAAATCCTCCCATATAAAAATATTTTAATAGTGTTAAGTTGTTTTCTAAAAACTTATTTATGAAACACTACATTTTAACTACTGTGGGCGCCTATTTATTTAAGGTACTAACTAGTACAAGGCATTTAAATTTTTTCTTACCAACAGCTAAAGGATTATTAATTCACTCTACAAACATTTATCAAATATATGATTAAGGAAACCTGATTCGAAGAGTGTCAGTAGCTTAACCTTGTTTGCTGAAACCATTCTTATACTCTGCTGCCACTTACCCGCTTTTCTTAGTGACCTGTGAAGGAAAAGTGATTATGTATGAATGCTACATTTTATGGTGTCTTGTGTATCTAAGTAATTTTCTCCAAGTAAGTGAACAAAGCCAACACCCCTTGCCCACAGTCACTTCTCTGACTTTCTGGTATATTTCTTGGAGGGCCTTTCTCTGCTTCAGATTGGGCTGAAAAACTATTTCATATCCTCTTAAGTTAAACTTCATCCTGTTTGGAACAAGCATTTTCTAAAATATCCCAAGTAACTTAACATATGTTTCATGATAACATTATGAAAGTCGTTTTGCTTACTCTATTAGAATAATTTATTCTTTGGGAAGAAAGGTGTTCAATTCTTTTCAGGTATTTTATACAGTATCCTTCAGTTGTCAATTAGCTGTCTTTGCTTCTGTTCATTTACTGATTGAATGCACATTCAGAATGCAGTATGTATTAGGCACTGTGTTAAAAGAGATAAAGCTACTAAACAGCCTAAATGTACCTTGGAGGACCTAAGGATTCAATGGGGAAGACAGAGAAATAATTAGAATTATTGAGAGCAGAGGTATGTCCTTACGTGGGACGCCAAACTTAGCACGAGTTAGTCAGGAAAGATCTGAGGAAGTACAGCAGTTATCCTTATTGCCAAATGCTAATTCTTACCCTTTTAAGGATCTGGACTTTGAGAATCTGAGGAAAGCTGTGGACTCTCTCTGAGGTTGCTGCCCCCCATGGGGTTAATGAGGTTGAAACTAACAGGAAATCTAAAGTTTTTCAGAGGCCTGTTTCTCCCTAATCAGCGATTGTTTGTTTTCAGACCCCACTAACAAATCCACTAGGGAGACCTGGGCTAAAAAGTCACAGATAAGTTCCCGCCTATGAACAGCAAGGCCCTGTCTTCCTTACCCTAGATAATGAGCCCAAGACCCCATCCATTTTGATCTAGGCTCTCTTGGAACATGCCCATGGCCCCTGTGTCCTAAGATGACCTCCTGACAGTAGAGGCTGAATTGTGCCTCATTTTAAGTCTCCACCTCAAAGTGAGTATGCTCAGTGTGCATGCCCCATCTTTCCTCATGAATTACCATAAATTTCTCCACCTTTTTCATCAGCATATATGTAATCACAACCCCTTCTAGGAGGCAGATTTGAAGCTTGCCCTTTTATTTCTTTGGCTGCCTCTGGAATAAACCCTTTCCTTGCAAATATGACATCTCAGTGATTGGCTTTTTGTGCTTTGGGCAGTGGAACTTGGCTTTGGTTACATTTCCAACAATTAGAAAAAAAAAAAGATACCGAAAGTTTGCTTATTATTTCAGGTATTCACCTGTTCGTTGAAACCCCGAATATCTCAGTAAGAATCCCTGGTCTAAAGATATCTCAATTTTTTTTTGATCCAAATTAACTCTAGTATAAATAACCTATTCTTTTTCCTATTCTAAAACCACTTTCTGGTTTTTTAGGTAAGTATTTTGTAATATTCTAGAATCTCACTCCATCTTTCGTGATCTTACAGACTTCAGTTATCACCTGGAGTGTAAGCTTTTTTCCTCGCTAGCCTGTCACAGTTGTAATTCATACTTTGTGGAGCTTTAGAAAAGTTGATAGGATTTTTTGAATCACCTTTAACAAGAAACCACTTTGAATTTATATTATCTTACACCAGTAACAATTTACTTTTGCCTTGTTTCCAATTTTTTTCTTCAATTTTTAGGCTTAAATTTTGCCTTTTACTTTTGAAGACTCATTTATGACAACAAATTTAGGTTATGTGTATGTGCATTTGAGGTCAGTTATTAACAGTTGCTAACTTAATCATCTTTAAACCTTTAAGAGTTAAAATATAACACATGAACAGTTACCGCGTGCGGGCATTGGTACTGAGAAGGCCCCGATTCAGGAATGACTGAGGCTCAGAAGCATGTAGCCCGGTAGAGATGGTCTCTCTGAGGGCCTGGCAGGTGCGGTGCCGCCCCGGAGGCAGGGAGGGACCCGGGTTTAGGAAAGGAAACAGGGAATGCCTCAGAGGTCTCACAAACAGTTCCTTAATTCCGATATTCTGACCGGTTTGGTATTTGTTAGTAAACGAATTTGGTAGCGAAGGAACAGAAAGGGTCTAGGAGTTCATCAAAAAACGGACCGAGAGCCGGGCTTCGGTGGGGTTCGGGAAGAGCCGGAGAGGGCGAGAACGCGGACGCCGCACGGAGATGCCGAAGGCAGCGCGGCTTCCGCGCGCGCCAGGCCGCCCGGTTTAAATCTCCCGCCTCCCGCAGCCGGAGCCCGACACCTCCACGCACGGGTGCGGAGGGGCACGGGCTGCGGGAGTGGCCCGGTGGCGTCGCGGGGCTCGCGGGTGGCGGCGCCGGGAACGGGTGCTGTGACGGATCTCCGCGCAGTTAAGCGCGACCCGAGGTGGCGGAGGACCGGCGCGTCGCGGTTCCAGCGTCGCGGTGAGAGTCTGCGGCCTCCCAGTGGTGGTCAGACCGCGCCCTCTCCGGGCCTGGCGGGCCGGAGGCCAAACCCTCGTTTCCGTGGCGACGCCCTGAGGTGGAAGCGCGGCGGGAGGCGGCTGCCACGCGCGCACGCTGTCTCTCGAGGCCTCGCCGGCCCCTGCGGCCTCCCCCTGGGACGAAGTCCTGGTCCGCGCTCCTCCGGGCAGAACCCGCAAGGAGTGGTTTCTGGCGAGGCTGGGTCCTCTCCGGACGAAAGGAGCTTTCCTTCACGTCGCCCCGGTAGCGAACGTGCGCACCAGCCTGAGGCTTATTTGGGTGATTTCTCTGGAAGGTGGAGATCGCTTCCATTAGAGGCAGGTGTTCACAGCATTTAGGTGCTTTCCTGCTGACCTCTTTTTTCTGTTGTGTTTATTTTTATGTCATTATTTTGTGATGGAAACGCCTTCTTTAGAAACGAAGTGGCAAGCGTTTGGTAAAAACAAAACATAAGTAAATGTGCGGCGTAAGGCGAACCGCGGAATGCTAGAGCTCCCGAGGGGTTCCGCGCACAAATACTGCGGCCTGAGGCCGTGAACCCAGCCCCGTGCACCTATCCGGCTCTTGGAAACGCGGATCACCTGGTCGGGTGCCCAAATGATGTCAGTGGTCAGATACCTGATGCCTGAGAAAGATGGGAGAGGGGAAAAAAATCCGATCTGGCAACCAACCCGCGATGCTGTGGGTTTGCCGGCAGAGGGGGTGGGATTATTTTTCATGTAATAGGTGATGTTAATGCGCAGAGCATGAAAGCTGTTATAAGCTATGGGTCACTGTGAAATAGCTTATTGGGAAGATCACGTTTGTCCATGGTTTTGGATTTTCTTTAAGCATTTATGTATTGATTTATTTAGTTTAGACTTAGACAACGTACTGTAAGGCGATATTACTTACATCATCTTAACATCAGTATTTATGAAGTAGCCACAGGTGCCTCATCTTTTAATAGGAGTTAATTACGCATTTATTGACCAAATAAACATCTGATGGTATGTATACATTTTTTATATGATGAAAAACTTCAATCGTTTTATATTTATCTGTGCCCATCATTACCAGTATTCTTTGAAATGTCTGTATTTAATAGCTCAGAATGATTGTGCATCTAGCCATTGAAACAGCAATGTGCAAGACATTGTTCTAATTATCAGTAATTTATAATTGCTAGACAAATCATCATAATTTTGGAGTTAAATGGGTGCTCAGAGATCAAGTGTGAAAGCTGCAAACATGAGACTGGTTGGGAAAACTAGGAAGCCACATTTTTTTTAGACATACTTATTATAAAGCAATTAATAAAACAAAATTTGTACCAGTGACTGAACTGGTACCAAATACTACACTGTCAGACTTCATGATTTTATCGTGTCGTATGTCCTATATTTTACATTGTTGACTTTGTTGATTTTATTGATTTGCCTGTTTTCTATTTCACATATTTCATTCCTATTTTCATTTTTTTCTTTTACTTTGGGTTTAATTTGTTCATCTTTTTCTAATTTATTAAGGTGGAAGCATAAATAATATATTTTTTCCCTTTTATGTAAGCATTTAAAGCTATAAGTTTTCCTCTAAGCATGCTTTAGCTACGTCCCACAAACATGGGATATTTTCATTATCATTTAGTTAAAAATATTTAAAAGTTTAAGTTCTATGATCCCTTATTTATTTAGGTGTGCTATTTTATTTCCAAATATTTTGGAATTTTTTTAGGTAGTTCATTGCTGTTGATTTCTAAATTAACAATGTCGGGCTCAGAAAACATGTATTATTTCAATACCTTTAAATTTATCGAGAATTTTTTCCTTGCCTAACCTATGGTCTGTCTTGGTGAGTGTTCAGTTACCCTTGGGAGAAAATGTGTATTCTACTGGTGGTGGATGGAATAGTCTAAATGTCATTTAGGTCAAGCTGGTTGAGAGTGTTGCTTGAGCCTTTTATCTTCACATTTTAATGTCTCTTTATTCCATCAGTTACTCTGGGAGAAGTGTTAAGTTTTAGTTATGATTAACTATGATTGTAGATTTATCTATTTTCCCCTTCAGTTCTGGCAGTTTTTTTTAAATATTTGGTAGTGTTATCAGTCACATACACATTTAAGACAGCTGTGTCCTTTTGATAGATTGACCACTTTATCATTATTAAATGTCCATTCTATTCCCGAAAATACTTTTTACATGGAAGCCTGTCCTGTATGACATTAATACAAGCTTAATGTTTGCCTCTTGCTTTTTCCTTTTAACACATCTGTGTATTTATGTTTAAAATGTGTTTGTTATAAACTACATACAGTTGGTTTGTAGTTGTTTATCCAGTCTCACAACAACCTCTGTGTTTTAATAGTGGTATATAGTTCATTTTTTATTTTTATAACTTTTTTCTGTGTTTGGGTTAAGTATATTGGTATTCTTTTTCCATTTTTTCATTTATTCTTTAGTCTTCTTCCCTGCCTCCTTTTTGGATGAATTGAGCTTTTAGAAAAATATTTCTTGTCCTGTCTTTTTAGTTTTGTCTCTTCATGTTATTTTTTTTATTGGTGGTACTAGAGATTTCATATGTATCTTAAATTTATCATAGCTTATTTTCAAATCTATTTTAGTATTTTATGAGCAGTGGAAGAATATTATCATTTATACTTGTAATGACCATCTCACCTTATGTGCCCTTACATACTTTACTTCTACATGTGTCCTATATTTTTAAAAATGTAATGAATCAATCTTTTAGTGAAATTTAAAGATGCATGTATATATGTAATGTTTAAAAATTCCTTTGTATTTATCAATATATTTACCCTTTTTTCTCTCTTGCTTCCTGTAGAGCTGAGTTTCTATGTTATTTTTCTTCACCCTAAAGAATATTTAGATTTTTTTTTTTGTAACACAGGTCACTGTGGCCTTTCAACTGTATCTGTCTGAAGTTTTACTTTGCTTTCATTTTTGAAGGATATTTTTATTAGATATAGAATTCTTGGCCAGCTTTTTTTTTTTTTTCAGGACTTAAAGATACAGTTTGCTTGTTTTTTGCCCTCCTTTATTTTGTGAAGTAGCCTCCTCTTCTTCCTCTTTTCTCCAAGATGAGAGCAGTCAGGAATCTCTTCAGTCCTAGGGCTAAGCATTTTCTGGATTTTCAGATCATGAGCTTTCCTGCATCCTCAGCCCTCTGATGTACTTTCAGAAAACACTAAATTTTGTAGATTATCTAACTTATTCTCAGTGTTAGGATGGAATTAATTTTCTCTTGCAACTTTCTGAAGTGGAAATGGAAGACCAGTACAATACTGATTGAATTGATATTGCTTAAAATCTTTTTATTACTCTTAATTAGATTTTTTCTGGTATTCTTACAGTCGTTTTCCTAGTGAATTTTATTTTATTATTCATTAATTTTTTTTAAGGTTTACTTTTGAGAGACAGTGTGAATGGGAGAGGGGCAGAGAGAGAGAGGGAGAGAGAGAGAGAGAGAATCTGAAGGAGGCTCCAGACTCTGAACTGTCAGCACAGAGCCTGACCCAGGGCTCGAACCCAAGAGCCGTGAGATCATGACCTGAGCTAAAGTCCAGTGCTTAACTGACTGAGCCACCCAGGTGCCCCGATTTTATTATTTTTTAAAATGTTTATTTGTTTATTTTGAGAGAGCATGCACAAGCAAGCAGGGGAGGGGCAGAGAGAGAGGGAGACAGAGAATCCCAAGGAGGCTTCACACTGTCAGCGTGGAGACTGACACAGGGCTCAAACTCACGAACCATGAAATGATGACCTAGCTGAAATCATGAGTCGGTCGCCCAACTGACTGAGCCACCCAGGTGCCCCTAGGTTATTTTTTTTAAATAAGCTTTGTGCCCAACATGGGGCTTCAACTCATGATCCTGAGATCAAGAGTCGTATGTTTTATGGACTCAGCCAGCCAGGCACCTTTGAAAGATTAAAAAAAGAAAAAAAAAAGATGGATGTTAAGTTTTATTAAATACCTTTTTATCATGAGAGATGAATAATTTAACATACTTTTTGCTAATATTTTAATGGTATGTTCAGGAATTTTTATCACAGATAATTTTCATCAAATTTTTCTTATTTTTTACATGTACCTATTATTTTAATAGTTACAACAATTCTGTTTTGTTTGTTACAATCACATTTAGAGTTAACTGAATTAAATCCCTTTTTACCATTTCTCCATTTTATAAATTCTTCATTGTTAAATTTTTTTATTATTTATTTAATTTTCTTGAGAGACTGAGAGGGCACAAGTGAGCGAGGTGCAGAAAGAGAGAGGGAGAGAGAATCCTACAAGGGGCAAAGAGGGAGTGAGAGAGAAGTGGGGCTCATTTGAAGTGGGGCTTGTGCTCACCCATAACAGGGCTCAAACTCACGAACAGTGAGATAGTGACCTGTGAGATAGTGACCTGAATCAAAGTCTGATGCTTAACCAACTGAGCCGGCCAGGTACTCCAATAAGTTCTTCATTTTTAATTTTTTTTTTTTAATGTTTATTTTTGAGACAGAGAGAGACAGAGCATGAACGGGGGAGGGTCACAGAGAGGGAGACACAGAATCTGAAACAGGCTTCAGGCTCTGAGCTGTCAGCACAGAGCCCGACGCGGGACTCGAACCCACGGACCGTGAGATCATGACCTGAGCCGAAGTCGGACGCTTAACCGACTGAGCCACCCAGGCACCCCAAGTTCTTCATTTTTAAATACATTAAAAATAAATTTTCTTTTTAGCATTTATTTTTTGAGAGACAGAGTGTGAGTGGGGAAGGGGCAGAGACAGAGAGAGAGAGAGAGAGAGAGAGAGACCGACAGAATCCAAAGCAGGCTCCAGGCTGTCAGCACAGAGCCCGATGTAGGGCTCAAACTCATGAACTGTGAGACCATGACCTGAGCCGGTCAGATGCTTAACCGATTGAACCACCCAGCAGCCCCACATTTTTA